>NC_039367.1:20688917-21288917 GCF_003573695.1 Papaver somniferum | reverse complement strand
TATTTTTTTCTCTGCTAGTGATGAAGAAGATGAACGATGATCATGAATATAATGAAGTTTTTTTTTTGTTTTTGTTTTTTGGTGTTTGCTTCTGTTTTGATGATGAAGAGGGTGAAGTTGAAGATTTTGCTGCTATTTATGATGATGATCAACCTTTATCATCTTCACCTGCTTGGGTAAGTTTCGTATCTACAAAAGAAGATGAAGATGATGGAGTTCATTTCTGGAATGAACTCTGGTTTGTGATAAAGATTTTGATGTTTTTTCGTCTGTTGTTGCTGCTGATGATGGAGAGGATGAAGATGAGTTGTTGCTGCTGATTAAGAAGATGAAGATGTCGGAGTTCATTTCAGGAATGAACTCTGGTTTGTGATGAATATTTTGATGTTTTTTCTTGATGGAATGAACTCATCTTCTACTACTGTTGTTGCTGTCAAAGATAGATCTGTTGTTGTTGAAGATTTAATTAGGTTTTTGTTTTTCTTGATGTTTACTGCGATTGGTGATGATGATGAAGACGAACTCAAGATAGATCTGTTGTTGTTAAAGATTTAATTAGTTTTTTTTTTGTTTCTTGATGTTGCTGCGATTGGAGATGATGATGAAGTTGAACTCGTCAAACCCTAGAAATCTGTTGCTGCTATTGAAGATGAAGATTTATGCGTTTTGTTGTTGCTGCTGCTTAAGATGAACTTCATTCCTGGAATGAACTTCATTACTGAAATGAACTTCATTTTTGGAATGAACTCTGGTTTATATAGGTTTATGTTGATGAACATAATCGTTTATATAGGTTTTTTATCAGGAGTTCATTCCAGAAATGAACTCTGGTTTATATAGGTTTTTATCAGGAGTTCATTCCAGAAATGAACTCTGGTTTATATAGGTTTTATGAGGAGTTCATTCCACGAATGAACTCTGGTTTATATAGGTTTTATGAGGAGTTCATTCCAGAAATGAACTCTGGTTTATATAGGTTTATGTAGGTTTTTTTCTTCTTAATAATTAATTTATTGTAGAATTTTAATGAAATAATGAAGTTCGTTCGTATGTGATTTAATTTGGTTTTTATTAGGTTTTCATTTGTAAGAATGAACTTTGATGGTTCATCACACAAAATGAACTGCTACAAGAAAATAAGTAAAATTAACACGGAAGGGTATTTTTGTCTGTTTTATATTATTAAATAATTATGGACCAAACAGTAAAGGCATTTTCCAAAAGGACCAAACATACATGGGCCCACCTAAAAAAGAACCAAACGATATTTTTCCCATATTTCGCTTAGCAATCTGTATGGACAAACTCCAATATACTTTCATGAGAATCAACAAGACTCAATCTATAAAAAGTATATCAAAGAGTTTTCTCTCTTTCCCGATTCAATTCTTACTCAAGCAAATAGAAATTTGCGAGTCTAATTGAATACAAGAGAAAACACTTGAACGGTACCAAAGACCAATGTTCAAGTATCAATCGATGTAAGTCAACAACCAAAGGTTGGATATTCTAATTGATTGAATCTAACGCACAACTTGTGATATTTCAATTATATAACAAAATATAATGCGGAATAGAAATAACACAGACACCAGAATTTTGTTAACGAGGAAACCGCAAATGCAGAAAAACCCCGGGACCTAGTCCAGATTGAACACACACTGTATTAAGCCGCTACAGACACTAGCCTACTACAAACTAACTTCGGTCTGGACTGTAGTTGAACCCCAATCAATCTCACACTGATCCAAGGTACAGTTATGCTCTTACGTCTCTCATCCCGGTAGGATACTACGCAAATAGAGTTTTATCTCTATTTGCGATTCTAATTGAATACAAGAGAAAACACTTGAACGGTACCAAAGACCAATGTTCAACTATCAATCAATGTAAATCAACAACCAAAGGGTGGATATTCTAATTGATTGAATCTAACGCACAACCTATGATATTTCAATTATATAACAAAATATAATGCGGAATAGAAATGCACAGACACCAGAATTTTGTTAACAAGGAAACCGCAAATGCAAGAAAAACCCCGGGACCTAGTCCATATTGAACACACACTATATTAAGCCGCTATATACACTAGCCTACTACAAACTAACTTCGGTCTGGACTGTAGTTGAACCTCAATCAATCTCACACTGATCCAAGGTACAGTTATGCTCCTACGTCTCTGATCCCAGCAGGATACGACGCACTTGATTCCTTTAGCTGATATCACCCACAACTAAGAGTTGCTACGACTCAAAGTCGAAGACTTGAAATAAACAAATTTGTATCACACAGAAAAGTCTAAAGTAATAGATAAATCCGTCTCCCACGGAAATACCTACGAGTTTTGTTCCGTCTTTTGATAAATCAAGGTGAACATGAACCAATTGATAATCCGGACCTGTATTCCCAAAGAACAACCTAGTATTATCAATCACCTCACAATAATCTTAATCGACGTGACGAAAGAAGATATCGTGGAATCACAAAAGATGAGACGAAGATGTTTGTGACTACTTTTATATCTTGCCTATCGGAGATATCAATCTCAAGCCAATCTTTGCGATTGTATTCGTGCGATAGAATATGCAAGATTAGATCACACAACTATGATAAAGTAGTATCGGTCTGGCTTCACAATCCCAATAAAGTCTTTAAGTCGTTAACCTGGTTTTTAAGAAAAAACCAAAGGTTAAAGGAGAATCGACTCTAGCTAATACAACTAGTATCACGCGGAAGGTGTGTGGATTAGGTTTCCCAGTTGCTAGAGTTCTCCTTTATATAGTCTTTCAAATCAGGGTTTGTAATCAATGTTAGCTTAGTAACAAAGCATTCAATATTCACAATTAGATGAAAACCTGATTAGACGCTAATATCTTTCAACCGTTAGATCAAAAACCTAGCTTGTTACACACAAATGAAATGCACGTTTCTAGGTTTATGTAACCGTACCCAAACTTGTACATTTGTTGGTTCAACAATAGTTCACCAAATGGTTAGCCATATGATCACTTTCATATCAACCATATTCTTCTTCACCATAACTAGTTCAAATGACTCAAATGAACTAGTTAGAGAGTTGTTCAATTGCAAGGAAATCTTATGTAACTACACAAGACACAATCGAAGCAAAACTGATTTGATTCACTCGAATCGGTTCATGAACTTTACAGCCACGGTTTACAAAATGCATTCCTTAGTTTATATAAATGTAAGTTCACAAACAATCATTTTTAGATATAACCAACTCAAGTTCGCGGAATTAAGTTCCCGAAAGGAGTTCTCAAACTCCAGCAGATTTTCTCGGGTCGAGAACTTCCGCCAGTTCGCGGACTGAGTTCACGGCTCTTGTTCCGGTTCTCTTGATCAACAAAGTTCGCAAACTTCGGTTCAAGGAATAAGGACTTATACATATATGTGTTGCCACACAATGGTTATATAATCTAAACTCTCATTTCAATCATTGAAACATTCTTAGAGGACGTTATATAGTTGTTATTCACAAATCATTTTTCGTCAAAGCAATTTTCAAAGTGATTGAAACATAACATAACTTTCGTTACTAGGTAAAGATGAACTTGGCCAAAGCGAAAGCTTACCAACACATATTTTGAGAAATAGATAGGCGAGATAAACTCGGCTCGAAATACCAAATGTGTATAATCACAGTCTATATAGCAAAACGACTTTTGTCTCAAGATAAGAGATAGAGTAGATAGACTTTTGAGTGATAGATAAGTTCAAGTCTCCACATACCTTTTAGTTGATGAAGTTCCACCAGTTCCTTGAGTAGTTCTTCTTCTTGTATGATGATCCACCATGGAGTTCTTGAGCTCAACTACACTTTCTATACTAGTATGAGACTTAGATATAGTAGACTAGAAATCAAGACTTATAGTTTTGATCACTAACATTGACAAATATGCTTGAGATAGCAACGTATGCGAGTTCGACCGAGCAATGATCTAACAACATGGTTCGATTTAATGGGTCCAAAACATATCTTATGGTTGAAGCATGCCCAATCAAAAGACTAACGTGGCATTCCTGGTCCTCAATACCCGTTCACCCTATAATATGATCTTGGGAAGGGATTGGTTACATGCAATACAGGTTGTTCCTCGCCCCATCACCAGAAACTAAAATTTATTACGAGCTCTGGTGAATATATATGTGACCCGGGGGAACCAGGAAGTATCAAAGGAATTAGCGGTTGTCTCTCTGGCTCAGCAGGAAGATCCACATGCTGGACAGAAGGGATGACAATTAAAGTTTCCAGGTAGAAGAGCGAAGCTAGAAAAACAATTAAAAGAGCTAATCTACTTGACAACCATCCCAAATCGATCTCCACCTAAAATACAGAGATCAAAAGACAAATACCAAGAATTCTAGAACGCAAACTCAGAGGAGGTCATAGAGCTCCTGAGATAGGTAAACCTCATGATGACTACGGAACCCAAAACAACTTTCATTGGAAAAGTCCATAAGCTGAAAACTAAAGTATGATCAAGCCACTTATTGATGGGTGAAAACGATTCACTGGTTTTTTGAGAAAAAATGGAAAGACGAACAATTCCTCAATTGATCAAATTGCTTAAACCTTTTGCAAACAAATGCACTGCACGGGAGTGCTTTGAGTTTGAGAGATCAATTTGTATGACTCCATCCTAAACCAAGACAATGGTCATTCCAGAGTCAATTCGGTCACTGATAAGTGCATAATTCATATAATTTTAGTATACATTCCATACTTGTTTAAGCTATTATTCTTGCATCTATTCGTATTATTACTCTTGTTTTCTCTTATTTGCCTCTAATAGGTGAATCATCCAAAAAGGAGATACAAAGTGTTGAAAAGAGCTATGAATAGAAGTATTCCAAGTATCCAAGTGCCCAAGTCCAAGCGAAGTGGAAGAAGTGCGACGAAAATGAGCAAGACGCTCAAAATCAAGAGAAGGGACAAAGACCGATCTTAACTCATTAAAATTAAGTATTTCTCATCACCATATTTATAATTGAAATATAAAAATAATGAAAAAAGAATGAGGTCATTCCGAGTTCGCATGAAGAAGTTGTGGCCAAAACAGTTTCTATTGAAAACCGAAAACGATGAAGTCCGCGAACTAGGTTCGCGTACCGGGTTCGCAGAATTAATTCCGAATATTTCTGATGGAATTTGAAGTTCGTGGACTGGGTTCGCGAACTTAGCAAGTGGAAAACGTGTTTTTACACTTTGGAAAGCCTAAGGGCACGTTTGGATTCGTTAGGTCATATTTTTGGGTTGGGTTCTTAAACCTAACTAAATACTTGGAGACCAAGAAATGTAAACCTATAAAATGGTATTAGGTTATGTAAATTGATATCTATCATCGCATCTCATATCACAAGTTCTACATCAAAACCTAGGGTTTACCCCTTTAGGGGGAAACCACCATTATCATCTTCTTTGTAATATGAGTAGCTAAATCTTTTGTTGATTAAGGATGAATTCAATGTTCTAAGCGTGAAGCTTTATTAATAATACAAATATATTGTGAGCTTTTATCATCATCGTTGTTTTTACCATATCTAGGGTTTATGAGTGATTCTTAGATTTATTTTGGGTGCGCAACTAGATTAGTCTATTGATCATTCTATTGCTAGTGGAAGTTAGGAGATAAGTAATCGTCGAATAACTCTCTACATAAGTAGAAATCACGAGACCTTACAAAGGGATTCTATGGAGGAATTGTGTGTAAAAAACACACCAGAAAGTAAACCTTGATCTAAGAGTTTTAACTACTGGGATCAACCTAATTCACAAAGCTTAAAGCATTCAATTGGATTACACCTTGAGTGAGCTACTACTTGGTGGTTCGGTTGAATAGAATCTGATATTGGAGAGCTTCCGTATCCGTGGTACAAGGAGTTTTGGGGATATCACTGAGCTAGCTTCTATTCTACGGTTGGTGATGAATGGTTCTTACGAACGATAGATAAGTATTCTAATCCTGTTAACGCTTGGTAACGGCGAAGGATTCCTTAATCATCCATTTCTTCTTATTGTCTTTATATTTATCTTACAACCAAAAACCCCCCCTTTGTCTTTTACTTTATTTTGCTGATTCAAATAACCTATCAATTACACAGCTCTCCATGGGAACGATCTCTTACTACCGCTATATTACCAGTTAATTAGTGGGAAATATCTGAATTAATTTGTTGCATTAACGACACACATCAAATTTTGGCACCGTTTCCGGGAAGCACTCGCTAATTGATTTGTTATTTGTTTAGCTTTTTTTTATTTTTGTTTTGATTTTATCTTTCTTGTGAATCGTCATGTTTCCTTACGGAAATAACATGTACGGAGCACAAGATCAATCATATAATAGTGGTAATCAATATGGTTTTCAATCTCATTCATATGGAAACTACCAACCATCCTATGGGTATAATCAAAACCAATCTTTTGGCTATGATCAATATCCTACAGAACCTTACGGATATTCTCATACATGTTAACAACTTTATGACGGGCATGTAAGTGAACAATCACAAGGATGGGAGGATAGTTATGCTTCTAATCCTATTTCTTCAAGTGTTGCAGAACAAATGTGTACCATGATGGAAGATCTTCATGTGCAAATAGAAAAATATTATGAAGGATTATATCAACGTCAACAAAGTATTGATCAACATCAACAAAGTGTTGATAAATCACTCCAAGAACTTCAAGAGGTTATTAACAACTTATGGAGAGACATAAATCAACTTAAGGAGTAAATGGAGAAAAATGAGCAACCTTTGGAAAACCTTTATAACAGTGATGAAGTTATTCCAACTCCGTATCTTTATAATGATCATTCACCTATTCAAAAGGAGGAGCCTTGGTATGACCGAACCATTGTTATGAACGGTGTGACATACTCAAATGCATATCAACGTTATAATGAACATCTGGATTACAATACCTTCAGGCCGGTTGATTTGCATGGAGTAGACCCGATTATATCTTTGTCGGAGACTCATACGGAAGACCCTAGGATTTGCACCAATGATCTAGAATTTTTGGGGAGGATTCCGATTCCGATGAAGAGGTTGACGAAGAGATTGAGATTGAGAATGAAACCAAATTAATTGATGTCGTGGAAGACCCAATTGAGTTAGATAATAATAGTTCGATAGAGGACCATGATATACTTGAGGTAAATAATTCACTGGAGATAACTAATGAGGATCCGATACAAGGTTTGTCTAATCCTTTGCATAATTCTATATATATTGATCATTTTCCTCCAATTGAAGTAGTTTCTCAAAGAGTTGTTAACCCAACTTTTAAGAAAATACCTCACTTAGGATTGGAGTCGTGTGCTTCCAAAGTTTTAACGAATTATTTTGCTTCTAAGTATCCACCACTTAATGTGTTTGATTCGAGTATTGTGTAGGTTCACCAAGCTGAGGAACCTTTTGAAGTTCCCGAATTCTATGTTCTCTATCCACTTCCGATGGTAGAAAGGACTAAGTGTGGGGGAAACTTCAATAAAGTGATAGATTCAATATTTATATGTTGTGCTAACGTTTTTGTGAAGCTATTATTTGCATTGCAGATTGTTATTTGGAAGGATTGCCAAATTTTCAGATTATTGGTGTACGGACGATGACAATAACGTCGGGCTTTGACGACGTTAAACCAAGAGCATCGTGGGAGGCGACCCATCGGTTTTGTATCTCTATCCCTTTTTGTTTTTAGTTTTCTTAGATTTTCATATCATATCTTGCATTCCCATCTTAGATTTTACAAAGTCCTATATAATGAAAGTTTTTACGTATTCTCGTCAGAAAATTCTGACTGCGCACTTGTTATGAA
The DNA here is from genome assembly GCF_003573695.1 of Papaver somniferum. Lineage (NCBI taxonomy): Eukaryota > Viridiplantae > Streptophyta > Magnoliopsida > Ranunculales > Papaveraceae > Papaver > Papaver somniferum. Next base: position 21,281,068 of record NC_039367.1, on the reverse strand, counting down.
AATAGCTCTCGAGACTTATACGGAGTCCGATTTGAGTGGTTGACCCAAAATTTTAAAAAGAACATACATCATTTCATTTCCAAAAAGAAAATATGAATTCGGAGTCTGTTAAGTTGGAGCGATAAGCCTGGACATTTGACTTTCGGTATTTTTCCAGAACTTTTTCAGATTGCATTTCAGTCAGTCCGGAGGCCATCAAAGTCAGACCATTTTCGAAACACTGTGCCCTTTTGACACCTTATAGATAAGACATAGGCGAACAACTTTAGTTTAGGATGTTTTTCCTAGTTCCCTACCCATTTGTACAGGTTTTGAGTTTTTCAGGGCTGTGTTGATGGTGGTTTTTAGTTTAGAGTCAAAATCGTAAAACTGTACATCTGACATGACGTCACTATGACCATTAGCACATTTATTGAATCAATCAGCATTCCTACGTAAGAATTACCGGGGTACCCTTTTTTTTACATGGGTCAAGTTCCACGGCAGAACCCTTAACACTGACTGACATCATCTATGCCAAACCCTAATTCTCATGCTACCGCTCCAAGGCAAGCCAACCATGCCAGCTGCACCATTGTGCCAATGGAAGACCATGCCAGCCACGTCACCGCTCCAAAGAATGCCAACCATGCCATCCACACCACTGTGCCAATGGCATACCATGCCAGCCACATCTCCGCGCCAAGGCATGCCAACCATGCCAGCCACACCACTGCGCCAATGGCATGCCATGCCAGCCGCACCTCCGCGCCAAGGCATGCCAACCATGCCAGCCGCACCTCCGCGCCAAGGCATTCCAACCATGCCAGCCGCACCACTGCGCCAATGGCATGCCATGACAGCCGCACCTCCGCGCCAAGGCATGCCAACCATGCCAGCCGCACCACATGTGCCAATGGCATGCCAACCACCTTGCCGCTCCATACCATGCCGGCCTTCCCTATGTGGCTACCAAACCGAAGGCGTGCGATGATCAACGACCACCCTTCCATCTTAGATGCAAATCTTAGCCGTCCAAGATCGCCAAACAACGCATGGTAACCTTTGGCCCAAAACCCTAGTTTTGGCCACGCCAAACCGTGCCAAGTCATGCCATGCCACATGTGTCAATGGAATGCCAACCACCTTGCCGCGCCATACCATGCCGACCTTCCCTATGCGGCTACCAAAACGAAGGCGTGCGATGATCAACGGCCACCCTTCCATCGTAGATGCAAATCTTAGCCGTCCAAGGTCGCCAAACAACGCATGGTAACCTTTGGCCCAAAACCCTAGTTTTGGACAAGGCATGCCATGCCACATGTGCCAATGGCATGCCAACCACCTTGCCGCGCCATACCATGTCGGCCTTCCCTATGCGGCTACCAAAACGAAGGTGTGCGATGATCAATGGCCACCCTTCCATCTTAGATGCAAATCTTAGCCGTCCAAGGTCGCCAAACAACGCATGGTAACCTTTGGCCCAAAATCCTAGTTTTGGCCACGCCAAACCGTGCCAAGGCATGCCATGCCACATGTGCCAATGGCATGCCAACCACCTTGCCGTGCCATACCATGCCGGCCTTCCCTATGCGGCTGCCAAAACGAAGGCGTGCGATGATCAAAAACCACCCTTCCATCTTAGATGCAAATCTAAGCCGTTCAAGGTCGCCAAACAACGCATGGTAACCTTTGGCCCAAAACCCTAGTTTTGGCCACACCAAACCGCGCCAGGCATGCCATGCCACATGTGCCAATGGCATGCCAACCACCTTGCCACGCCATACCATGCCGTCCTTCCCTATGCGGCTACCAAAACGAACGCCTGCAACAATCAACGACCACTTTTTCATCTAAGATGCAGATCTTAGCCGTCCAAGGTTACCAGCTAACGCATGGCAACCTTTGGCCCTAGTTTGGTTGCGCCTAAACAAAGCCAAAACCCTAACTTTTTGCCGCGCCTAAACTAGGCCATGTTAAAGCCATATTGATCATGATTTCATGCCACTGGCTACCAAAATGAAGGCCTGCAACAATCAACGGCCACTTTTTCATCTAAGATGCGGATCTTAGCCGTCCAAGGTTACCAGCTAACGCATGTCGACGTTTGGACCTAGTTTGGTCGCGCCTAAACAAATCCAAAACCCTAACTTTTGGCCGCGCCTAAACCAGGCCATATTGAAGCCATCCTGATCATGCTTTCATGCCACTGGCTACCAAATGAAGGGTTACAATAATCAATGGATACCTTTCCTCTTAAGATGCAAAATCTCGACCGTCGAAGGTCACCACCGAGTCGGCAAGTCTCCCGAGATCAACTTTCCAGACAACAAAAACATGCTACATTTTTTCCACGAAAATGCTCGATACATCAACACATGTCACAAACTGGGGGATGCTCATTGGGTATTGGTTTGGCAGTTTACAGCGTGCGGCGTACACTACGCCCGTTATAAGACAGTATCATAAGGATTAGGTGGTTAGTAAATACATGGAGTAATGGTGAAACGCTTTCTTTTATGGAACATCAATTCCATGCGTTACCGGTTACCACCTCCTCCCATTTACTCACCCGTTTTCCATTTCTTAATGAGACCAGAGTACGTTTCACTTCTACTAGTATAAATACGCATTACCTATTTCCGCCGGACAACAAGTTCAGGTCAGGAGGATATAACACTCAGAAAATATTTGCTATCTTTCCATCTGTTAGCTCCCCACTTTCTAATACAAGTCGTGAAACAACTACTCTTCCAGAATCAACTATTATGGTCTCAACACTCTCTTCGGTTCCCTCCCCAAAACCGACCCTTGTCCTTCACTTTGTGACCGAAGCAAGTCTGGAACGGCCATTTCTTGGTTTAGGCCGGATTTGTACATATTGATCTCTCGAATCTAAAGTAAACCCTTGCAGTACATTGTTTAAGGTTTAAACTCGTTTCTCACCCACACACCCGAAATTACCAAAATAAGCAGAAATCGTTTTCACCCTCAAACAATTGGCGACCATAGTGGGAGTTTGATCTTTCGGTCACGATGTCAATTTTCAATCATCAATCTCATACCTCGACCCAGATGTCAGGACAGTAAAATCAAACGATCCGTTCAGGAATCGACGACTCAGCTACCAGGCGGCTCGATTACCAGTCGTGACACGACAAGGGACGACTGGGAACTTCCGAGGGGTTAAAAGCAAACGATCCGCCCAGGGATTGGCAACACGACAAGGAATGACTAGGGACTTTCCACATTCACGGTGATGTTTCCCACAAAACTCGGTCTTACTTCCGGGAGATTCCTTTTTCACTAGAAGATCCAAAAACCGAGTAAGTCTTTCGTAGACAAAATACGTGGTTTACTACTTCAGGTTTTCACGTGAATGATGAAACCAATAGCCGTGTTATGTTTCATCTCATGATCTCTGTCGACAAGCAATGCTCACGATTCAGTGGCTTTCCTGGGATGTTTGTACCATTCGCAATCGTAACCAGAAAACATCGTTATTCTAAAAACTGTTCGTTCCAAATAATAATCCAAAACCCTCAAGGTAACATTTGCTTGTCAAACCAAAAATCCAGGAAATCAAAACCGTAAACTAGGCGTTTCATTTTCCTTTCAAAAAAAAAACCTAAAATAAGAAGTTCAGAAGACAGAAATGCGTCCAAGGAAAGTTTTTCAACAATGGCTTGCTCTTCTTGGCAAAATCCTCTTTCGTGCTTTGGAGAGCCACCCTCTTCAACTTCAGCTTCCTGGACAACTTTTCGACTTCCGTTTCCTGCTTCTTCACCATATCCGCAGAAGGACCTTCGACTGTTTTGGCCAACAACTTTTCAACTACAGAGAAACCTTCAACGAACCAAGGAACATTGAACTCGAAGTTTACACACGTGTCATGATGGAACCTCCATCTCGAGACTACATCCTCAGAAACAGTATTACCAGTCACATTGCACATGTCGTCAATCAAAGACAAAGCTTCCTCCACACGCTTCACCAACGCAAATCGACTACTAATTTTCTTGGTCGTGGCAATATGTCCGTAGCTTTCCCATATACTGGTGTATAGCACCGCGTGTTTGGCTGGAACGCTAAATCCCGCGATCAACACATGATCCGGATGAGGAACCAGATATGGAGGGTTGAAAGTGGCGCCCACGACTGCATCAACAACCGGCAAGGGATTCCTAACGATAATTGCACCTGCGGCCACTGGATTACTCTCCATTTTCTGAGTCACAACGACGTTTTCATCTCGATCAACATCCATTTCAAGGTCGCCCGGTGCGGCTGTCACAGTTGGAGACAAAGTTGTATCTCCGCCAGTCTCCGTCTCAGGCCATCTTCAGAAACGTCTTCCCCATATGATATCACGGATTATATATTTTCCAAAGAGAAAGGAAGAGAGGAAAGAAGAAAAAACATGCGGGAGACTCACTGATTCGCTTTCAGACCGACTAAAGGAAGATTCAGCACTGTTGTCAGAAGAAATACTCTCGCCATCATTGGATTCTGAACTTTCATCCTTCTAGGGTTCCCCATCACCATGGATAGGCTCAGCACCGTCACCCTTCGTTTCGAGAAACGATGTTTTCTGACTACTTGCAAGTTTGGTAAAGGTGTTCACGCTGCTGAGAACCTGGGAAAGATACAAAGACGGATACTCAGAAAAGAAACAAGGATATACGCGATCCAACCAAAATCAAGAGAAAAAGCATACCCGCATATTAGACGAACTGAAATTCGGTAGGGATGTCGAATCTGACTGGGAACCGTCTGCACGGCATTTAGACCCTCGCTCCTTCACTTGGGGACTATCTGCATTCGGGCTAAAGGATTTTCGCTTGGTCGAAGAAGGATCCCTCAACAGTCGGTGCTCCGCTAAAACCGCAAGAGAAGGCTTACCGCGACGGTTTTCTACCACATCATTCACGAATCCATGGATAGTGAGAAACTCATCCTGCCAAAATATGTTATATTTGGATGTTGTTGATGGATTTCGTTCCGCGAGCGTAAAAAGGAGACTTTTATCCGACACAAGAACACTAGCATCGAGAACAGTTGGCAACGTGTCTTCTGGAACAACCGGCTGAAGAATGAGTGGGACCTCTTGGTCAAAACCCATATGCCGAGCCGCCCTATCGATATTGTAAGAAACTGCTTTGCAAGATCCTCGAAAGAAAGACGACACATAACCGGGCATGCAGCTTCACGTGCGCATCATCTCTCCAACACTCGTATCCTCTTTATCAGAAGACAAAGACATGCTCGAAGCAGGAGCAAAGGTATTGATCTGAGTTATGGACGCACGCACCAGATCCCATGGAAGAAAATTGACCGTGTGCGAGTTGTCAAGGAATCCAACCAGGTTTGAACCAATCTTTGGGCGCCTATTCGACCAGCGCAGTATCCTAGAACCACCCCAAGACTCGGGAAGTACGGCCAACGGTTTTGGAGCATACCTTTCGAAGTGCTCCCACAACCACGCTTGGAGAAAGGCGGCATGAATATACGAATCCACTTTCATGTAGCCATTTGAAGCGCACATGTACGCGACCAGATGATCCAAGTGTATGTACATAGAACCAAGAAACAAGCCGCCAATAAGGAGAACGACACATTTTGCCAATTTTATGGAAAACTTGATAAGTTCTTGTCTTATCTCCTTCTTACCAGAGCCGTCATCGAAAATATATATGGATAACCAAAGAGCCAAGAATGCTGCGACATGAAGTGTACCATTTTTCTGATTTGGCTCCAACTCATCGGGAAACCATTGAGACACCCACCAGCCATAGAAGCACCTCATCTCGTTTTCTTTCCGAACGAATCCTTTTGATTTCGCAACCAGAGCGACGCGCATTTCTTCTTCATTTGCAGGCAACTTGACATCGAGGTTTCCTATTACGGGAAGGTTTAGCAAGACGGACACGCTCTCTAAAGAGATAGTCATTTCACCCCACCTGTATATGGCCGTGTGAGTGTCCGGAAACCATCTGGAAATAAAAGCAACCAAGCCTGGAATATCTTTCCTAATTTGAAGTACTATGGAAGCCGCGACAGCATCCATAATCTGCGCCTTGGTCAAACTGGCTTTTACACATTCCTGGCTCATCATGAATCGCATCCATTTCTCAAAGGGACCCAACGTACTCACACGGATTTTAAAGTCAATGGGAGAAGCAGAATACTCTTTCCTCTGAAGACAAAACCTTATTACACCTCCAGGCCGAACTGACCGGGCCTCTCCTTCACTTTCCGGACCAGTCTGAAGAATCGACACATACTTGGGATGATTTTTCCTAATTGTGGCGGATGTTGTAAAGAACTCATCGTCTATGTTTGGCTTGGAATTTCCAACATCTTTCGGTACGACAGAACTTTTCTCAAATGACATCCTAACGAAATTCTCTCATGCTACTTTCACCTTCGAAATAACTACAATGGAACAATACGAAGAGAATTTATTACGGAAAGTGCATGGAAATTATTTTATCAAACACATGAGATCCATCCTGGACGCAAACCAATTTGTTACAAAGTCATAATGCGCATGAGCAAAGAAATGGGGACTGACAGACCCTGCATCACCACCTCATGCCAAGGCCGTACCCTGCAGCAGGAAATTTGCGCCTGGACGAGGAGGCGCTCCCCACCATGGGAACAATACACACGGCCACACCAGGAAAAGGGATGAAACCCTAGGAGTTAGGTTTCCACGGGAAGGGAATGACAGTTACTAGCTCATGCATGCCTACTTTGCACAGTAATTGAGGCGGCCAACATTACTACGGTATTCACGCCTAAAAATGTTACTACAAGTTCTCGCAAAACATATTTATGGATATGATTCATACCAACACAAAAGAACAATATTTCACAAGTTCATGAAAAGGTACGCCTACAACTAGGGTTTGCACTAACACAAGAAAACAAGAAAAAAAAGTTAAAGAGGAAGTGCTGGAAAACATACCTGGGATTCGCTCGTCCGCTTTACTGTTACCACACGACCAGAATAAAAAAAATATAAAGGTGTGAAATAAAAGGAGAGGCTGGCCCCCTTTTATAGGCGTGGTACTTGGGAGTTTTAATAAGGAAAGGACTTCCTATTTGAGTCAAGTAAGGAAAAGAGGCAACCGGTCCCGCGAAGACAAATCACCATTCCAAGCCGTCCGCGCATGCTTTGCCTCACAAAACCGCACCATTGCCTTGGACCCACCATGCCAAGCCTTCCGCACCATGCCTTGGCCCCACCACGCCAAGCCGTCCACATGCTTTTCCTTACCAAACCGCGCCTTGCCTTGGCCCCACCATGCCAAGCCGTCCGCGCCATTGTCTTGGCCTCACCATGCCAAGCCGTCTGCGCCATGACTTGCGGCGCCAATACCAACAACTCGCCAAGCCAGCGTCATGATGTTCCCTAACCCAGCCAAGGTGATACATGGCCAGACTAAGCCGACGATCTTCATTTCACCACTTCACGGTCTACACCACAAATAGAATCTACGCAAGGCCGCCAAACATGAGGATCATGAACTCTCCTTACCTCTCGAAAAAGGTTAGTCGGACTTTCCTGACCATCTTTACATGACTTGTCATTTCAATTTTTGTCCTCGCCTGTCACCATCTTATGCTTACCTCGCAACAATTCTCCTGTTCCGAGCTAAGCAGGGGACTTAATGTTGATGGTGGTTTTTAGCTTAGGGTCAAAATCGTAAAACTGTACATCTGACATGACGTCACTATGACCATTAGCACATTTATTGAATCAATCAGCATGCCTACGTAAGAATTACCGGGGTACCCTTTTTTTTACATGGGTCATGTTCCACCGCAGAACCCTTAACAGTCACTGACATCATCTATGCCAAACCCTAATTCTCATGCTACCGCGCCAAGGCATGCCAACCATGCCAGCCGCACCACTGTGCCAATGGCAGACCATGCAAGCCACGTCACCGCGCCAAGGCATGCCAACCATGCCAGCCGCACCTCCGCGCCAAGGCATGCCAACCATGCCAGCCGCACCACCGCGCCAATGGCATTCCATGTCAGCCGCACCTCCGCGCCAAGGCTTGCCAACAATGCCAGCCGCACCACATGTGCCAATGACATGCCAACAACCTTGTCGCGCCATACCATGCTGGCCTTCCCTATGCGGCTACCAAAACGAAGGCGTGCGATGATCAACGGCCACCCTTCCATCTTAGATGCAAATCTTCCAAGATCGCCAAACAACGCATGGTAACCTTTGGCCCAAAACCCTAGTTTTGGCCGCGCCAAACCGCGCCAAGGCATGCCATTCCACATGTGCCAATGACATGCCAACCACCTTGCCGCGCCATACAATGCCGGCCTTCCCTATGCGGCTACCAAAATGAAGGCGTGTGATGATCAACGGCCGCCCTTCCATCTTAGATGCAAATCTTAGCCGTCCAAGGTCGCCAAACAACGCATGGTAACCTTTGGCCCAAAACCCTAGTTTTGGCCACGCCAAACCGCGCCAAGGCATGCCATGCCACATGTGCCAATGTCATGCCAATCACCTTGTCGCGCCATACCATGCCGACCTTCCCTATGCGGCTACCAAAATGAAGGCGTGCGATGATCAACGACTATCCTTCCATCTTAGATGCAAATCTTATCCGTCCAAGGTCGCCAAACAACGCATGGTAACCTTTGGCCCAAAACCCTAGATTTGGCCATGCCAAACCGCGCCAAGGCATGCCATGCCACATGTGCCAATGGCATGCCAACGACCTTGTCGCACCATACCATTCCAACCTTCCCTATGCGGCTACCAAAACGAAAGCCTGCAACAATCAACGACCACTTTTTCATCTAAGATGCAGATCTTAGCCGTCCAAGGTTACCATCTAACGCATGGCAACCTTTGGCCCTAGTTTGGTCGAGCCTAAACAAAGCCAAAACCCTAACTTTGGGTCGCGCCTAAACTAGGCCATATTAAAGCCATAGTGATCATTCTTTCATGCCACTGGCTACCAAAACGAAGGCCCGCAACAATCAACGACCACTTTTTCATCTAAGATGCAGATCTTAGCCGTCCAAGGTTACTAACTAATGCATGGCAACCTTTGGCCCTAGTTTGGTCGCGCCTAAACAAAGCGAAAACCCTAAATTTTGGCCGCGCCTAAACTAGGCCATATTGAAGCCATACTGATCATGCTTTCATGGAACTGGCGACCAAACGAAGGGTTACAATAATCAACGGCTACGTTTCCTCTTAAGATGCAAAATCTCGACCGTCGAAGGTCACCACCAAGTCGGCAAGTCTCCGAAGCTCAACTTGCCAGACAACAACAACATGCTACGTGTTTTCCAAGAAAACGCTCGAGACATCAACACATGTCACAAACTGGGGGATGCTCATTGGGTATTGGTTTGGCGGTTTACAACATACGGTGTATACTACGCCCGTTATAAAACAGTGTCATAAGGATGAGGCGGTTAGTAAATACATGGAGTAATGGTGAAACGCTTTCTTTTATGGAACATCAATTCCAGGCGTTACCGGTAACCACCTCCTCCCATTTACTCACCAGTTTTCCATTTCTTAATGAGACCAGAGTACGTTTAACTTCGACTGGTATAAATATGCATTACCTATTTTCACCGAACAACAAGTTCAGGTCAGGAGGATACAACACTCAGAAAATATTTGCTAGCTTTCCATATGTTAGCTTCTCACTTTCTGATACAAGTCTTGAAAAAACTACTCTTCCAGAATCAACTATTCTGGTCTCAATACTCTATTCGCTTCCCTACCCAAAACCAACCCTTCTCCTTCACTTTGTGACCGAAGCAAGTCTGGAACGACCATTTCTTGGTTTAGGCCGGATTTGTACAGATTGATCTCTCGAATCTAAAGTACTCCCTTGCAGTACATTGTTTAGGGTTTAAACTCGTTTCTCACCCACACACCCGAAATTACCAAAATCAGCAGAAATCGTTTTCACCCTCAAACAAGCTGTTATGTCAGAAATCAGAATTTTCGGTTTTGAATATTGAGAACAGTGTTGAGTTTAAGTTTGGGGGAGTACTTAAGCATGTTCGGCTTGCATATATAAAAATAAAATAAAATAATACTACTCTTTAATTTCTTGCATTCTTGAGACTTCGTATTTTGGAGTTAATTATGAGATATTTAGGATGACACTCTAAACCTTTTTAAGGTTGAAACAGTTCTTACAGCTATAGATTGAGTTCCACTTTAGTATTCCACAATCCTTAATATACGTTCATAATTGAATGCAAAACTAAACTATGGTAGTCGTTTGAAAGAGTCATCCTCGCAATTAATCATTACTGAATCACTTTCTTTTTATTTTTCCAGTTTTATGTTTCTTTAAAGTTATTTGGTGAGATCCTGATACTGCCATGGATGTTGTAGCAAGGTAATCATTGGTTGAGTATTTGAAAGCCCCATAAGACAATTGTCTTACACTCTTAAAGAGTAAAGAGTGAGTCGGAAAAAAAAAAATTATATGAGGCTCCTCTTCTTTTATCGACACTAATAAATGATAGGTTCGGAATCGCGGATAATCATAGTTGATGAAAACAAAACCATATCATCATTATATAGCAAGTCAAAGAGACTATTGATGAGGTTCTTGACACTTGGATAACAGTATGTGTGAAACGTTGTCCCTGTCTCCGTCGCCTAAGCAAGCGTGGAATGCAGGATCCAAGGCAACTATCATGTACTTGCTGAAAAGGAACATGCGCTTAGAGTATCTAATCATGTGGTAGAGTTAAATGGGTGCTTCTCTCAACTAGTGCGCTATAAATATATATCCTTTGGCGACATTCATACAAGTATTTCGGGTAACATCTTTCACGTAAGTAAACACTTGCACACTTCACTTTTCCATTTTCATTCTCTTATCTATCCATGTGATTTCAGTTTGCGAGTGTTGTGGAAAACATTGCAACAAGTACGATGACTATCTTAGTAGAGTTTTGCAATCAGGTTGAATGTCACACGTAAGTAATTGCTTGTGTGTGATGATTGGAATGTTTGTGGGTTTTATATGTTTGGAGCTAAAGAACTTATGCAAGCTAATTATTTGACTTTTTGGCTTTGTTTCTATCCTTAGTGGTTCTTCCAAGGCAAGAAATTGGAGTAGGTTTTGTGGGTATACCTCTTGTAATCCCTCACGAGACTATAACTCGTCCATTAGGGACACCTAGGGGTTTAAAGGCCGGTTATTCATGCTAAGAGTAACCGTATCCTCACGACATGGAGTTGTTTTATTTAGAATTATTTTTGTTTAGTTTTCTCGAGGACTAGAAAAATCTAAGTGTGGGGGAATTTGATAAGTGCATAATTCATATGATTTTAGTATCCATTCCATACTTGTTTAAGCTATTATTCTTGCATCTATTCATATTATTACTCTTGTTTTCTATTATTGCCTCTAATAGTTGAATCATCCAAAAAGGAGCTACAAATTGCTTAAAAGATCTAGGAAGATAAGTATTCCAAGTATCCAAGTGCCCAAGTCCAAGCGAAGTGGAAGTGCGACGAAAAGGAGCAAGACGCTCAAAATCAAGAGAAGGGACAAAGACCGATCTTAACTCATTCAAATTAAGGATTTCTCATCACCATATTGAAGAGAATTTAAAGATAAAAATAATGCAAAAAGAATGAGGTCATTCCTAGTTCAGATGAAGAAGTTGTGGCCAAAACAGTTTCTATTGAAAACCGAAGACGATGAAGTCCGTGGACTAGGTTCGCATACCGGGTACGCAGACTTAATTCCGAATATTTCTTCTGGAATTTGAAGTTCACGGACTGGTTTCACGAACTTAGCAAGTGGAAAACGTGTTTTTACACTTTGGAAAGCCTAAGGGCACGTTTGGATTCGTTAGGTCATATTTTTGGGTCGGGTTCTTAAACCTAACTAAATACTTGGAGACCAAGCAATGTAAACCTATAAAAAGGTATTAGGTTATGTAAATTTATATTTATCATCGCATATCATATCACAAGTTCCACATCAAAACCTAGGGTTTACCCCTTTAGGGGGTAACCACCATTATCATCTTCTTTGTAATATGAGTAGCTAAATCCTTTGTTGATTAATGATGAATTCAATGTTCTAAGCGTGAAGCTTTATTAATAATACAAATATATTGAGAGTTTTTATCATCATTGTTTGTTTTTACCATATCTAGGATTTATGAGTGATTCTTAGATTGATTTTGGGTGCGCAACTAGATTAGACTATTGATCATTCTATTGCTAGTGGAAGTTAGGAGATAAGTAATCGTCGAATAACTCTCTACACAAGTAGAAATCACGAGACCTTACAGAGGGATTCTGTGGAGGAATAGTTTTTAAAAACAACACCAGCAAGTAAACCTTGATCTAAGAGTTTAACTACTGGGATCAACCTAATTTACAAAGCTTAAAGCATTCGATTGGATTACACCTTGAGTGAGCTACTAGTTGGTGGTTCGGTTGAATAGAGTCTGATATTGGAGAGCTTCCGTATCCGTGGTACAAGGAGTTTTGGGGATAGCACTGAGCTAGATGCTATTCTACGGTTGGTGATGAATGGTTCTTACGAACGATAGATAAGTATTCTAATCCTGTTAACGCTTGGTAACGGCGAAGGATTCCTTAACTATCCCTTTCTTCTTATTGTCTTTATATTTATCTTACAACCAAAAACCCCCCCTTTGTCTTTTACTTTATTTTGCTGATTCAAATAACCTATCAATTACATAACTCTCTGTAGGAACGATCTATTACTACCGATATATTACCAGTTAATTAGTGGGAAATATCTGAATTAATTTGTTGCATTAACGACACGCATCAGTCACGAAGAGGGATGAAGGTCGATCTGTAGGAGGGAAGCAGAAAAGTGTGTGAGATCAATGATGATCAAGGATTGTGGATGTGTTGTTTGAGACTGATTGTTCAGATGAGAATTCTTGTTATTCAATCGTTGATTCAGAAACTTATTTATATTGCAAGAATGATAGACACATTGATCCCTAGTAAGTGTGACGGTTGCAGGAGTGAAAGAGTGGGAAATCGTGGTTAAACCAGTTCCATGTGCGTGGGAGAATTGGTTAATTGTCCATCTACTACTTTTCTAACTCCTTCAACTGCTTGCACAACTTACTCACATGTCTCATCGTGTGCGTGTCGTAGGCCGCCAGACTAAAACCCTAGTAAATATCACCCCACGTGACGTGATTGATGTCTCATTAATATGGAGTCTGCAAGGCAGACTTGAATGCCCAATGACATTAGCAGCAGACAATGAACCACAATTCAAATCCATTGAGATAGACAAATTCTGCAGAGAAATACATATACAACAAAATTATATCTTTAAACTCATTAGAAAGTCCAGATTAAATGATACCTTATATCCTTGAGATGCTAGCTCAAGAACTCGTAGTTATATGATCGTAAAAAGCTTCAAAGTTCGAGAAGATCATCTTTTATCTTGAGAGAGTCGAGATTAATTTGATAAAGATAATTAAATGTCTGAATAAATAGGTTCAACACGCCATATTACCCACATAACTCTACTATTAAACCTAAAAAAGAAGTTAGACTCATCTAAAGGAATGTGGGATGACATCCTACATGAGGTACTATGGGCTTACAGGTCGAAGAACAGAATATCCACAATTGAGTCGCCTTTCTCCCTTTCCTTCTGTATGGAAGCAGTGCTCCCAGGAGAATTCAAGTTTCTAACTACACGAACTCTAGTAGTGGACTCAAGTATAAATGACGAGTTATCTTCAAAATATTGGAAGAAATAGACCTTAAAAGAGAAAGAGCCTTGATTTGGAGAGTAGTTTACTTGGTCTCAACTATACGAGTTGGTAGTGGTCTTTGCATAGCGGCTTAATTCTGAGAGAATTCAAAACTGGACTAGGTCCCGGGGTTATTCTGCATTTGTGGTTTCCTTGTTAAGAAATTTTGTTGCGTGCTTTTACTTTACTTTCTGCATTATGATTTTTTTTAAGTTGTAATTAAAATTATTGCACTCGTATGTTAATCTCAAACACTTGGATTGACCTCTATAATTGATAGACGCATTTATGTGTCTAATATGTCTCTATTGTATGTATTGTTAGTGCTCAATTTTGTATTTATTGTGTTCTTTTATGTCTTTGTAGGAATTTTTAGATAAATAAGCCCTTGCGGCGAAATGGGCTCAAAAAGGAGTGTTTTACACCCCGGAGAAATGTATCGTAGGCACCCCAGAAATGCACCGGAAGAACCCCAGAAATGTCCCGGAGGAACCCCAGAAAAAGTACTGTTTCAGCCCCAAAAATTACTATTTCCACCCAAATTTGCTAAGGGGACACCACTGTTTGCTAAGGGGACACCATATTCACGATTCAAAAAAAATGAATTTGGCGGGAAGAAAACATGCAGACGCTGTTGAAGTTTGGTCGGATTGTTGGAGGAATTCTAGCGAGATTCAATCGCTGGAAATTATTGGGTTAAGCCTGTTAAGGCTAAACAGGCCGAATGCAAATGATTTTAGCGATCAAGTTGGGCTGAAATGACCGGGAGAGAAGATCAAAGTCCAAACAGGGGATAGCAATATTTTTGGAAACAGAGAGAGAATATCGAGTTCTCTGTTGGGTTTGTGGAAGATACTCGAGTAAAGAGGGAATATATGGTACCTATATCGAATCCTAGAAGATTGAAAAAAGGAAATATCTGCCATTAATGCGTGAACAGAGTCCACAGGGAAAGAAACATCGAATATGGTTGTGAAGAATATTGGAAGATATTCGGGATTAAATCAAGGATATTTTGAAGGTTGTTTGGTATAAAAGGACCCCTTGGGTTTAGTAGAGGGGGGTCGAGAGTTGGGAGGAGAGAAGGAACGCTGCAGAATCGAGAACCATGATTTCTCTTTGCTGCTGCTGCTGCCATTGATGAAGATGAAGAACACGAAGAACGGACTCGCAGCAGCAGTCGTTTATCAACAGTGTCTAGACGCACACTCGTGGGTCGTAGTTCGTCGTACAACAACAGTTATCATTTATCGTTCTTCTTGTAACAGCTGAACAACGCCTTTGCAACAGTTATTTCTGTTGCGATTTTTCTGTTCAATTGTTTTACACCTTTTCATCATTTGTAAACCACTTTTTGAGCAATAAATAATTATTTTGAGAGCATTTTTACTATGATGAGCTAAAACCCAACACTAGGACGACGGAGGAGGCCAAACTTCATACTTGGGGTAATTTCATTAATTCTTTTTAAGACTTTTGCATTAATTTAAAATTTAAATATGATTTGAATTAATTGGTTGTTATTTAATTTGATGATGTATGCTTGGCTTAGGTGTTTTGATACATCATGCTTAGGACTTACAATCAATGTTTTGAAAATCTACTTTGGCAAAATAAGAGTCCATATAATTTATGTTTTGAGCGATTATTGTTGAGAATAAATCATTGAGCCCTATGTTATGAAAATTGGCCGAATCATTAGTCCCAGTACCTCTCGCCCATTGTGACAAATATTGTGTACATATTTTTATTTTTAAATCTTTACAAGTCCGAGGAACGAACTTTTACTACCACTTTCAATATTATAACAAAATGGCGCCGCCGACGCGGACTTGTATATAGATTGATTTATTTTTTTTAGGTTTATTATTTTTTTTTTAGAATTGTTTGTTCCTTTTTACGTTTCTTTTTGTCTTTATTTTGCAGGTCCAAAGTGAAAACTAAGGACTTGGAGAGGAAAAAGCTTAAAGCGAAAAGCGAAAAGAGAAGAAAAAAAAGGACAATTTTAGGATTTAATTTTTAATTTTTTTTTTAGAGTGTGTGAGGAAAACTGTAATTTTTTTTATTTATTTATTTTGGACTTTGGACTTTAAATAATTGGACTTTATTTTTTTAACCCTACGGAAGGGTATTATTAAAAAAAAAAAAAATTATATAAACTGTGTGCAGGGAAGGACGACGATTACTATATCGTCTCGGCCCCTCGGGTTCGCACACGGCATAGGAGTCGTGGCCCGAGTCGACGACAACGGTTCATCGCCCGTCTGGTACGGGAGGTAAGTCCAATCGAAACACCCGCGAATCTCCTGCAAGCGGGTTACTTTCTGCCTTAAGGTGATAATTGTTTGAGGACGAACCAGACTGTCTTTATTTTCCTAGTAAAGGGCAAGGCCTGGCCTAAACAAGATAAGGGTTCGGATTTCATCACCGTTCCATTCTTGCCCGCCTTAGGAAAACGAAACCTAACGCGAACCCAAGCTTAAAATTTGGAATAGAACGAGACCGATAGGGTAACGAGCTTAATAGGAAACTCGTTCGAAAAATATTGGTTGCTCTTTAAGCACACTCCAAAGTTCATGATGGTTTCTGTGAGTTGAATGCGTGACTGCGCCGCCTTGTGATAGCGGTGAGGCCTTGGGTATCAAAGCTCCACTGATCTTCCCTCGCCTCAATTCAACTTACTTTGACTCGGATTGATTCCAGAGGGGTTTGCTCAAATTGCAACGAATTCCCTTTCGAAAGATAGAAGCTGGTCTAGAAACAATCTAAGTGGAGCCATCATGCTTTTTATTTGCTAGAAATCTTTAGGTTTGTTTTGGTGGAGTCGAGTCGGCCTTGTTTGTGGTTGTGTAGAATTCCCTTGCAATTAAGAATGTCGAGCTGGTATGATAGAAGCCAATACAATGAATATCGACCTGAATTTGAATATGGACATCATCCTTTTTATGACCATGTTGGGAATAGTGGTTGGGAACGCCATCCTTTGGAAGGATATGGGTCATACCCTGGTGAGCCCAATTACTATCCACACATGCATCAGTCTTACGAGTAAGAAGATTATAGTACTAGTTATTCATCTCTAGAGGAGACAATCAAACTATTGAAAACTAGTCCCTGTTATGATCCTTCTGAACCTGTTCTTCCTCTAGAAGAGTCTCTCAAACAATTAACTGAGAATACAAATAGGTTTGTGTTAGAAATGAATAAACAAAATGCACCCATAAGTGAACCTTTTATACACAATACCATAAGGAAGCCATGTGAGTCGATTCAAAAGCTTTTATTAGAGGCCCAGAACAGAACTGCTCAAGATAGTCTTAATTTCCAATATAGTGTTTCCAATAGTACCCTTGAAAATGAGGATAGTTGTTTGCCTAATTTAGAGGACGAGGTTAGAATTGGTAACACTACTTGTTTTGATAAGGTTCGATCTTTTTCATGTTATTATAGTGATGATTATGATGAGGATAGTATTGATGAAGAACATGAAATATGTAGGCATAGTGATCAGGAATTTGTTACTCCGATTGAGCTTTATAATGATAGTGTTGTTTCTAATACAAATCCAAATAATTTTAATAATTATTCACCTATTCAAAAGGACGAGGATTTAACTAGAGATACCACCGTTTTAGACGATGTAGTTCATGATCCTTTAGCCTGCAGTATGTTGGATCATCCATTATTTGATGTGCCTATTAGTGAATCGGAGGAGGTAACTATGATTAAAACCTTAGTTTATGAGCCTTTCGCTGATAATCCTTTATATGATTGTGATGATGGTTTAGAGGAAAGAGTTTACCCTGAGAATACTGTTTTAGAATCTAGCGATTTAGAAACACTAGTCTTAGAAGATGATAAACTCGTAGAAATGAGTGAGGATGAACCCAACTTAGAAGAATCTATTGACCATTTCCAGGAATCTGATGACCTAGAAATTAGGGAAGTTGTGACTAATCTTTCTAGAGACACAGAAAACTCTAAGTTTGGGGGTGATTATCATTCTCCGTGTGTTTTAACTCTTAGTAAGTACCCTCCTGTAGGACTTGACATTTGTGCCTCAACCATATTACAAGATTATCTTCATATACGTTTTTCCGAACCTAATGATGTCCAGAAAGAAGCTCAGTTGTTAGAAACCCATCCTCTGGTTGATGTGGTTAACCCAGGCTATGATACCAAGACTTTGTTTTCCCACCAAAAACTTTTCAACCAATTGTGGGAAATTTTGATTTTAAGATGTGTCGGTTATTAAGTTTTGAGACTAAACCTAATCACTTTAGGATATTAGGGTCGACACATTTTCTTCAGGAAGACCACCTCTTTCATTGTGATCAGCTGTGTGAGTCAAATCTGATTGACTTAGAGGATCCCCGGTTATTCAGGTTGTTGTTATGTGCTTATAAGTTCTTAGTTGAGTTTTTCCAGACTCTAATACCTGAACCGGATCTTAGCTTTGAGGAAATCCAACCGATGAAAACCTGTTATCTAGACCCAGTTATAGAACCTGAACCTGAGCCACAACTAGATGTAGTTGTCTTAAACAAGGGTATGTTCGACATCTTTTTGGTCTGTTGCAGTTTCCTCTTCTTGTGGGTAATACTTTTTGATCCAGATGACCCACAGTTATTCCGACTACTTCTATATGATTCTATGAGGTGACTAATTCCTTCCGATGTCTGGCTGAAGACTTTAAACTTAGCACTTCTTGGGAGGTAACCCAATCCCATGCAACCCGGTAATATCCTTCCTTCACTCTTTTGCTTCAAATAGTAACTGTCTCTCCTTGTTCATGCTTTTAATTTCATCTTTAGAACGTTGAGGACAATGTTAATTTTAAGTTTGGGGGTATGGGAGAAACTTTTTAGTTGCAATAAATAAACTCCAGAGCCTAGAAATTTACGCCTATTAAGGATAGCACTAACCAATCTAAGTGGATGAAAACATTTTTGTTTTAGGAGCTGAGGAACCAATCTGACTAGATGGAAACATCTATAGAGTCTATTCATAAAAGCACAGAGCTCAGGTGTTAGAAATAACATGATAGTTTCGCCATATCTCGTCGAGTCCTTTTCACTTTCTATTTTTTAGTTTTCTTTTATTTCAAGTGATTTGGTGGGGCACACGATTCAAGTTGTTACCTTTGCTAGGGTGAAATAGAGTGACTGAGTTACCTTTTCAAAAAAAAAAAAAAATTAGACCAGACCAGTAGACCAATCAGAATAAATACTAACACTTGGATAGCAATATGTGTGTGTTCTCCCTGTTTCCGTCGCCTAAGCAAGCGTGGAATGCAGGACCCGTGGGAACTATCGTGTAATCTGCTGACAAGAAGCATGCGCTTGGATCAAAAAGATCTATTCATGCCGTTAAGTTAAAAAAAAAATGGTTATTGTTATGTGTAGTCAACTGCTGGTTCCCTTGTATTTGCCAGTTTGTTGATCTAGATTTAAGTTATTGACCACTGGTTCCCTTGTATATGCCAGTGTGTTAATATTAGGCAGACCGGTATCTCAGTCATTTAGGTTAGGTTCATCTTGGCAGAGGCCTTCAGACAGATATGGGAAACACCGTTCACTTTTCAACCATATACATTTTTCTTTTTCCATCTTCTTAATCTTTTCATGTGATTAGTCTGATTCCGAGTATGATGTCCATCGTGAAACTATCTTAGTAGAGCTCTGTCACTTATATGAATTTTAGTATGCTTGAGTGCAAACTCGTGTACAACAATTGGAATTTCGCATCAGGGTTCTTCCTCTTAGAGTCAATAATTGTATGCCAACCAAGGAGGTTCTTTAGTGTTTTCCAAGGTTCTGCGTAGATAGCTAGGGTCTGGAGTATTGGTTTTTGTGGGTACACCTCTGATAAACCCACCCGAGATTAACTCGGTCACTTTTCAGGAATAAATTTTGCTCGAGGACTAGCAAATAATAAGTTTGGGGGTGTTGATAGACGCATTTATGTGTCTAATATGTCTCTATTGTATGTATTGTTAGTGCTCAATTTTGTATTTATTGTGTTCTTTTATGTCTTTGTAGGAATTTTTAGATAAATAAGCCCTTGCGGCGAAATGGGCTCAAAAAGGAGTGTTTTACACCCCGGAGAAATGTATCGTAGGCACCCCAGAAATGCACCGGAAGAACCCCAGAAATGTCCCGGAGGAACCCCAGAAAAATTACTGTTTCAGCCCCAAAAATTACTATTTCCACCCAAATTTTCTAAGGGGACACCACTGTTTGCTAAGGGGACACCATATTCACGATTCAAAAAAAAAAATGAATTTGGCGGGAAGAAAACATGCAGACGCTGTTGAAGTTTGGTCGGATTGTTGGAGGAATTCTAGCGAGATTCAATCGCTGGAAATTATTGGGTTAAGCTTGTTAAGGCTAAACAGGCCGAATGCAAATGATTTTAGCGATCAAGTTGGGCTGAAATGACCGGGAGAGAAGATCAAAGTCCAAACAGGGGATAGCAATGTTTTTGGAAACAGAGAGAGAATATCGAGTTCTCTGTTGGGTTTGTGGAAGATACTCGAGTAAAGAGGGAATATATGGTACCTATATCGAATCCTAGAAGATTGAAAAAACGAAATATCTGCCATTAATGCGTGAACAGAGTCCACAGGGAAAGAAACATCGAATATGGCTGTGAAGAATATTGGAAGATATTCGGGATTAAATCAAGGATATTTTGAAGGTTGTTGGGTATAAAAGGACCCCTTGGGTTTAGTAGAGGGGGGTCGAGAGTTGGGAGGAGAGAAGGAACGCTGCAGAATCGAGAACCATGATTTCTCTCTGCTGCTGCTGCTGCCATTGATGAAGATGAAGAACACGAAGAACGGACTCGCAGCAGCAGTCGTTTATCAACAGTGTCTAGACGCACACTCGTGGGTCGTAGTTCGTCGTACAACAACAGTTATCATTTATCGTTCTTCTTGTAACAGCTGAACAGCGCCTTTGCAACAGTTATTTCTGTTGCGATTTTTCTGTTCAATTGTTTTACACCTTTTCATCATTTGTAAACCACTTTTTGAGCAATAAATAATTATTTTGAGAGCATTTTTACTATGATGAGCTAAAACCCAACACTGGGACGACGGAGGAGGCCAAACTTCATACTTGGGGTAATTTCATTAATTATTTTTAAGACTTTTGCATTAATTTAAAATTTAAATATGATTTGAATTAATTGGTTGTTATTTAATTTGATGATGTATGCTTGGCTTAGGTGTTTTGATACATCATGCTTAGGACTTACAATCAATGTTTTGAAAATCTACTTTGGCAAAATAAGAGTCCATATAATTTATGTTTTGAGCGATTATTGTTGAGAATAAATCATTGAGCCCTATGTTATGAAAATTGGCCGAATCATTAGTCCCAGTACCTCTCCCCCAATGTGACAAATATTGTATACATATTTTTATTTTTAAATCTTTACAAGTCCGAGCAACGAACTTTTACTACCACTTTCAATATTATAACAATAATCTAAGGTTCGGTTCTGGACTTATATTATATACCAAGTATGTACCTTGTGGTTGCTATCTTCTTGACAATCTCTGTCTATATTAGATCAGGAAAGGTATCAGACTTATAGGCTGATATCGAAAAGATTGTGGTGTACTTGGTACCCTCGTCATTTCACATTGCAACGAGGATTAAATATGTTATACTGTGAAACAACCAAACTACCATCGATTATTTTCCAAAAAAAATCAATTTTGGGTTACACATGACCATTTTTCCAGAATAGTTTCCACGAGAATTCAAATTATAGGGATATTATCTGAAAAGTTTTTGTAACAGGACTTGGTAGTAAACTTCCTAGATTGGTTTTTCAACCATATTGATTTATCTTCAATCTTTTTTTTTTGTTTTTTTGTTTATTTTGATAATGCTCATTATATATTCATTCATAACAAAGGAGAAATTACATTGGATTCCAGTACATCAACAACAAAGAACAACAAGTAGCAAATACATAAAAATTGAACAATATCTAATACACTAAGAGGACAAAGATCAGCATACCGCACATGTATCAATTTCTTGTATAAAAGAGAGAGATTCGTTAGAATCATGAGAATTGGTTATTTCTTGTATAAAAG
This sequence comes from Papaver somniferum, assembly GCF_003573695.1. Taxonomy (NCBI): domain Eukaryota; kingdom Viridiplantae; phylum Streptophyta; class Magnoliopsida; order Ranunculales; family Papaveraceae; genus Papaver; species Papaver somniferum. Next base: position 21,259,176 of record NC_039367.1, on the reverse strand, counting down.
AGAGAGATTCATTAGAATCAGGAGAACTGGTTTTCGAATCAACATCCAACCATTTTGAATTTTTGTCTTCCTGAAGAAGAGATACTTCAACAATGAAGTAATAAGCCCGGAAACTTGATAACAACTTTGAACCTTCCGATCCATGTAGATCCTACCATTGAAAGCTAAGTCTAATCCAAATCGAAGAAGAATTGTGATTTACTTGAAAACCCTTAGTAAAAAAATCAAAAGAAGGCCATAAAGACCGGAAAAAGGCACTACAAATGTAGTGCAAATAGAAGTGACATGAAAGCACAGACAAAGCATAATAAAGAACCCTAAAATACTAGGGAGATAACTAAAAACTAACAAATTAACACAATCTACTCTTACTACACATATACTAGGGATATGTGTGATATCCAATTAATTAAGAAAACAAGGAGATCTTCTTATTTTTTTTCAATCTCCTTTCTTCTTAATTAATTGGATATCACACATGTCATCAACTTTATTCTTAGAAATATTTGTTGAAGAAGACTAACATTCCAAACTTTTAATGGTTGAATGATAAGATTCGTCGCCATTGTTACCTGATAGTTAATAAAATTTATGAAAGAACGTAAATCCTGGAATACCAAGTATCGATGGTGATTTCATTTTATATAATTTTACAATTTTCTACAAACTAATAACAATTTTCTTCAGTAATACTTCGTGCAATTATAATATTTGATCAAGTAAATGAGATTTTATATTTTAAACCATAACTCTATAAAGATTCATTCTTAAGATATTTGGATGTTTAAAATATAAACCACGTGATATTTAGGTCATTAAAAAATCACAAGACTAATTTTGGCATTAGAGATTTGTTGAGTAAGTCGATGTTTCTTATGCCCAATCCTGCATCTATTGGTTTGCATAGTTTCCACTAGTCCATAAATTGAAACATTCTAGTCCCATACCATAACCCCACCAATATATATTTTTTTTTGAAGTTTTGGTTGTTTGTTGATTAACACCTTGGTAAAATAATTCACATAAAAAATATTTAAATAGAAGAGAATACAACTTTCGAAAACACAATTTTGTTGAGTTCCAAATGGTCGTAATAGTCGAACCATCAAACTTTTCTCTCTCCTTATTTTTCTCTGCAACTTTATATTTTAACATAAACAATTATCTTCTTTACAGAGTAGTTATATTCAACCATTGGTAGTTATCTTCATCTTCTCCATTTTATTCTTTTAACCATCTTCTCATTTTCTGCCGGAATTTTAATTTAATTTAAGATTCGGGTAGATTTATTTAATCTAATATATATCTAAATAAAACAAATTGCATTACAACAATTGGTATCGTAAATAGTTTGTATTTCTGATAACGTGTGGCAAGTTTGTGCCATTACGGTTTCTCATACCTCTTGGAGGACTTTCGATTTCATTCAATCATCCACAGACGTGATGACCAAAGATTACATAATTCGATGAAGAATTTGGGCATATTACTTCTCTCATGGAAGCATCATATATTCTTGGAGAGTATCCAACAAAATGGTGATAAACCATTAGAAGGTTTCAATTGTGAAAACTACTGTCAAACCCGTTTTTCTGTTTTTTCTACTCTCAAACCCACAGGCGTACAAAGTCATGCGCGCACCCAGTTTGACAGACAAAATTTCTCTCGGGCCCATAATTTCCCAAATTCCATTTTCGTTTTGTATTTATTCCCAAACTAACCTCCAGAGAGGCGAGAGAGAAGGTGATGATTTTATCAACAAAGAGTCGATGAAGGTCGTCATCAACAGTGGTTTATGGTGATTCAATCAACAAAGATGACCTCGCAGATAAAGTACATATCTCTCATCATTTAATCTAGATCTATCTTTTGAGATTACTAAAAAAAATTTAGGGTTCCTTACTGATTTTGTTTTATCTCCCTATGTTTAATCTGGTTCGAAAACACATGGTCAGATTTCGATTCAGATATCTTAATCTTTTTTACCCATATTATCGATTTGAATTTCTTTAGCTTTTAATTTTGTATCTTATTTGATTTTTTTCTGATGATTTGGTTGATTAAGTAATTTTGTTTTTTTAGGTGAAAAGAAAAGCCATTCTTTGACAGAATCTGTATCATCAAAACTAAGGTGCGTCCACTGCTAACAATTTGAACACTGCTAAGTAAAGTACACCACTTTTAATCTTGTAAATGTGAGATTTTTTAATGTCATTATATATTCTAACCATTTACACATTGTTAAGGACACTACTTAAATTTTTCTGCATACTCTATAAGAAATCATATCGTGTTTTCCTTATCCTATAGAAAGTGGGGTGATAATTGGTGATCAAATGTTACCATCTAATCAGATTTATAGAATTAAATGTGTTTTCTTTCTTATGTCCTGTTATATCTCTTTCAAAATTTTGGAGTAAATTAAAAAAAAAAATTATGAGCTACTGTCAAAATTCATATTAAGTTTTAAGTTCTAAACTTCTAATTGTACAGATCCTATGCAAATGGTTAAAGTAACCGTTCAATTTTAGTAAGTGCATGCTGAAATGTTATGTCGATTAAGCGCTGAGAAATTATTCATGTGGATAGTATGCATAGATTATTCATTTGGGAGTGCAACACTGTTATTACACAAAGGGACTGTGTACAAACATTTTTGTAATTTTATGTGTCCTATACGTTTGGATATGCAGCCACCGGTGTGAAAGTAAAATGGAACAATTAGCGTAACAATGTGGATGGAAGAGGATTCACTAAATATGTGAAGGGTGGTGAAACCACCAGTAGTCATCCCAGTCAGGGGTTCAGATCGTTTAATGGAAAAATGTTAGAATTCGGTCTTTATTTCACTTTCAGTAGGAGAACTTTTGAACTCTATTCAAGTTGTGGTCGTCTTGTGGTCTCCTCACTGTACTAATATGATCGTCTTGTGGTCTATTTTTTTCATTTGGTTTCTCTTGAGTTTTTTCTAGGAACAACAAATAAATCATTCATTGTTTTCACCGACTAGCAAGGAGAGAATAGACTGAGAATTTGAATATTTTTTCTTGCAGATTGTGATGGTGGCTGGTACGTAGTGCCACTCTAGTTGATGATGAACAACTAATTGTATTTTGTTGTAATCGTAAGACTTATTATTTTATTGTAGTTGAAGGATTTTTGTAAGTTCACTTTTATGGTTTTTTAGTGTTTGGTGTTTATATTGTTGCATGCATTTTTCTGTAGTGGTTGCATAATCTGTTATGCGGTCACTAAAATGGCTGCATAACCTGTTATGTACCAGAGAAAATGGTTGCACAAGACATTATGAAACATTTTTTTTCCCTTCAAGTGCTTAAAGAATGGATGCATAATCTGTTATGCATTTGAAAAAATAGATGCATAATCTGTTATGCAACTACAAAAATGGCTGCATAACTTGTTAACTTATTATGCAGTCATGAAAATGGATGCATAATGCATCATGCAGCCTTTTTTTTTCTCGTTAGTACGAAAATCAACCGATAAATGGCTGCATAATATGTTATGTAGCTATGAAAATGTATGCATAATCTGTTATGCAGCAAAAAAATGGTTACATAATGCATTATGCAACTACCTATTTGTTAGTGCTAAGATAATAAAATGGCTGCATAATCTGCTATAGAGCTACAAATATGGCTGCATAACCTGTCATGCATCCGAGAAAATAGAGTTTTACATTCGAGAAAATGGCAGCGTAACCCATTTATGCAACAAAGTTTTTGTCAGCATTAAAATTGACCAGAAAATGGCTGCATAACATGTTATGCAACTTCAAATTTTGTTGCATATTTTGTTATGCAGTCCAGAAAATGACCGCATAATTCACTATTCATTTTTTTTTGTGAAAATGTTATTTTTTAGGTTTGTACCGCGTTTTAATGGGTGCATAATTAAATAAGTGGATGCATGCACCAAAATATGGTTGTACAATTTGTTATGCATCCTTTGTGGTGGTTGCATAACGTGACATGCATCCTTTTTCTTTGTTAGAATGTTATTAATTTTAGGCATATCAATCGTTTTAGTGGTTACATAACCTAACTAGTGGATGCATAAATTAAAATACGGTTGAATAATTTGTTATGCATCGTTGTGGTGTCTGCATAATGTGTTATGCATCCTTTATGGTGGATGCATAATGGTGATGTATCCAGTTTCTGAAATTTCTCCCTAAAATTACAATCACCATTTGATTTTTTTCGTAAAAAAATCAAATTTGATATTGTTGTTTGTACTCGTTTTGTAGAGCTCTTTAAATGCTTTCCAACGAGATAAAATCTGTAAAATTCCAAGGCACGGTTTTTTAGATGTGCTATAATCAAGTTTGTATACCAATTATACCCCTGAAAAAATAGGACGCATAACTCGTTATGCAGACTCTTTACTGAGCAGATAGAAAATCAAAAATTTCTTCCTTTTACAAGTAAACATATTAAGGATAACTTTGTCTTGTTACTCTCTTTTTATAATTTTGAATAATTATGGGTGTCACGGTAGCTGAAAAATATTTTGGGCCTACCAATAAGAATAATATTTTTTTTGGGCCTTAGCCTAATTTTTCCATTTCAATTCTCCCGTCGGTTTACATACATGTAGTACAAAATTTTGTTTGAAATTTATTTCTGTTCAGGATTATTGTATTAATCATGTATTTCGATTTATGAGTGTAATTGAATGTTATGTAGCTATATATTATTATCAATGAAGTTTGGGGCTTTCATGCTCCGCATTCCTTCAAGAAAAAAGAAAACACAGTTTTTCCAACAATATTTAAAATATACAACCTCCAACCCGCTAATATAGAATTAAACTTTGAGATTAGATATTCAAAACTTCATATTCAATAATCAAATTTGAATGGTTAAATGCCCAATACTTCTCATCACCCTTCATCAATTTAACTCTCAATTCTTCTGCCGTAATAATTTTCATTTCTTGAATGACCCCTCTACTGAAATGAATAAAAGATTTGGTGAAGTTTGAGATCGTCCGGAATAAGTTTTGTAAAATAGGCGTATTTTTTTCAAATTAATTATGTTGATCATATTATAAGAGAATATTAGAAAAATTAAGGAAAACAATTAATGAAGAAGATGAATGAATTGAGGATAAGAGGTAATTACAGAGAGGGGAGAGAACTAACTGATGCTAACGATAGTTATATATATATATATATATATATATTTGTATTGCAAGGAATCTGATACACTTTTTTTCCTAATAGAGTAACATGCACATTATCAGAAAGTGGGGAAAAAACGGAGCATTTATCCACAACATATTAAAAGTAATTTATAGGGAAGCGAAGTCAAATTTGATAATGGAAAATTTTAGTAGCATTCAAGGATCTTTCTGGTCCTGAATATAAGTAACTACAATCCTCTTTTCCATCTTCGGCATGGATGACTTCATTCGTTCTTCGGATTTTAGTGTCTCCCGATGTCCTAGTTTCTCAATCCTTTCAATTCGTATCTCCTTTGGTAAAAATAAAATCCCCCTTCAATTTTAAATTTATTTCTTACGATGAGAAATATATTCTCGAAACCCTTAATCTTTGTTGCAATAGAAACATTCGTAGATGAGATACTTACCTCTCTTGCATGATTCCAAGTTGTCGAATTGGTGGAGAAATAGTTGCAAATGAAAGTATTGTTGAACTTTTGACGAAAAATTATTTCTGTAGTAGATTCTGGGATCATGCAAGTAGACACAATTATTTATCAAATCGATGACTTCAATTAGATATTTAAGGTAGGTTTTTATGTTTCTTGTGTTGGTATATTAACCTACTATCTTGGAGTATTTAATGATGTTAATTTATCCTTGTTGCCTATCTTAATTTAAGCAGATATAACACATATCGATCTAACAGTTTTATAATATCCTAATTGTTGCTTCTCTTAGTGTACCGTCTTTTAATATTTATTTATTTTTGTGTGTGTATAAGTGCAGCTTATTATTAGGGGAGAAAAGATTTTTGTTTTGTTTTGTGCATGAGTAGGTAGATGATTTCATACTGAAGTACTACTTTATGGTGCAGTTGATTGTTTCTAATATAAGAGTATATGTCCATACCCAGTGCATAGGCACGGAGATAGATGGTATACAAAATATGATGTTTTCGATGAATGATACCCGAAATATAACTTTCTATTTTTTTATCTAGAAAATCCTAATTTACGTTTAATATCGAAGATTGAAATATAATGTCAACAATATTCACTACTTACAAATGTGATATTAAAACCACTTAATTAAAGATGAAATTTATTGTCCATATTATAAACTGTAAATTCATCTTTACACATTAATCTTCTTTTAATTAACACTTATTCACATTTTTAAAACATAAACAAACTTTCAATTTATGATCCGCTAAAATCAAACTTTGTTTATATATTTACGAATTTTACCCATCAAATGTTTGATGATAAACGTTATGTTGAATTTTGGTTTGTATATACGAAATGTATGGTACAATTTATTTATTTTTATCATATTTATTAGCAAATGAATATGTAGTTTGTATATTGTTTTTATTTTATGATATAAATTTCTTTTCTTGTGTAAATATATATGCGCCACTATTTATGTAGAGATAAATACTGGTTTTTAGTTGTTCCCTATTCGACCTAAGAGAGAAAATGGAAGCAGAAAGTTTTAGTGAAATCAAAGAAACAGTGATTGAGATTTTGAAGAACGCATACATGGATGAGATGATTGAATATAAAGTAAGAAATATTGCTTCAGAGAAAATCGGAAGTATGGATCTCTCACTTCCTGAACCCAAACAATTCGTTAGAGATGTCCTTGAATCTTTTTTACTCTCTAAGGTGGAAGAAGAAAAACCAGTATCAATATCAGAAGAAACAACAACGGTATAAGAAGAAGAACTACCACTAATATCACAATCACCAGAGGAATTACTGAAGAAAAAATGATAGTTGAAAAAAGAATGGAAACAAAACCTGGGATCGATAAAAAAAGATAATGCGGGCTATCAGAGAAAAGAAGGGTTACAAATCAAGATTTTAAAGGGAAGACTTTGGTTTCTATTAGAGAATACTATCAGAAATATGGGAAGCATTTATCTTCTTATAAAGGAATTAACCTATCATATGAACAATGGTCAGCCTTCAGAACAGTTGTTCCTGCAATAGAAGAAGCCATCGAGATAATGAAATTAAGGTTGGGGTGAGGTATAATACTTTTTAGTCTTTAGACTTTGATTAATTTTATTTAGTACTCTATATATTAACATTCATGATTTTTGATAAAAAAATTAAAATAAATCGATTGCAATGTTCTTGAGCCGAATTGTTGATGAAATTTTGGAAGGAAATGAGTTTGGATACAAACTTCTGCATCCTTCTGTTTTGTACATTTGTTAGTGCTGCTTTTTGTGTATATATATATGTGTGTGTTAATATATAAGTATTAAAAAAAAAGCTTATCTCACGCGATGAACTTTGAACAAACCTTTTTGACAAAAAAAAAAAGTAAAACGAACCATCATAGTCGTCAATTTTTTTTATATCTAACGGTTAATATTATGGATGATGTGACACTTTTTATTTACTAATACCCCTTATATGCCTCAAACATATAGCCAAACCAGATTATAATTATTGGAGTATTTTAAGAATCCTGATTGCATCAGGTAACATTTTTCTTAATAATATAGTTTTTCTTAATAGTATTTAAAATATAATTCATCTTTTTTCGACCTAGTCCATTTTTTTTTCCATTATGCCACTGTAATCTTCATCTACTGCACATCAATGCTAGTAAAGTACTTTTCTCAACTATAACATGTTTACTTGTTCTTTCATATATTTAACCACATTTATTTAGTAACTTATTCGTAACTCGATAACATATATGAATGATAACTACAAGTAACCAAATATAGTTCATATTGAAAAGGAGAGGGTAACTAGCATACCACCAAATTTCTTGTTCGTGAATCTATATGGATAAAGTTGGTAGGAGTATTTATATAGCGGATTAATTCTGAGAGTATTCAAAACTGGACTAGGTCCCGGGGTTATTCCGCATTTGCGGTTTCCTTGTTTACAAAATCTTGTTGCGTGCTTTTACTTTACTTTCCGCATTATAATTATAGTTTTTAGTGAAAATAAAGTAAACGCACTAGTACGTTAATCAAACACTTGGATTTGATCCTGATAGTTAGGTTTGGTTTCGATACATATTCCATATACCTAGTGTTACCTTGATGAAAATTGATATCCTTAATATTTCTTGTTTGAATTAGATTATACTAGGTGAGTCTTATATAGGTGGATATCAAAAAAAGTGTGGTGTATTTGGTACCCTCGGCATTTCAGAAGACTAGAAGACTTTTTATTTTTGGTATTCTTATCTTTGTGATACTACGTGCACAATTGATTCTACGGGATTTAAAAAGCATTTATTTTATACAACCAGACTTGTCGAAAGATCAGGAAACCTGGTTAGTTGCTTTCCTCGTAGAATTGCTTGACTAGATCTTTCTGAATAAGACAGTTTATCCTTATACTGGTATGATATTTGGTCAAAGGAGCTTATATTAAATAAACGGAAGATCCTTTATACTCAACTTTATCTATGACCATTTTTGGGTTTGGGAGGTATACATTGAGGTGGTTACTGGGGAAAGTTAGTCCTTTACTGTATCGAGTTACGATATAAATGAGTTGAGAGTAAAAGTTTTCACAGCGGGCGAAGTGACTTGAGATAGTGGAATTTAGCTTAGGATTCACGTGTGTAGTACAAATTAGTTATAGGCGCAGGCATACTGAAAGAACTGAGTAACTAGGGTTAGTTTACTTGGTATCAACCTACCTTGAGAAGAAATATCAGGAGTTCTGAATTTATCTCTTTTGATGTTTGAAACATTCGCAAGTGATAAAGATCATTTGCGTGGGCACTTTTCAATTTATCCACAAATTAATTCTCAAACAATAAAATTGCTTCAAACTAATATTGTTTAGGACCGTTGAATATCTTTGCTAAAATTATATTTTGAGATTTTTAATAAGACAAGCTTGACTCAAAATTTATTCTTTGTAAATCTTCTAGAAGTCATACGACATAGTCTCAAAATTCGGTTTCCATAATTCCTGGAAATGCTTTGTCCAAATATTGACCGAAATCTCTAAATAAAATATCAATTATTAAATGCACATTACCAATTTTAACTTTCTAAATATATGCATTTATTTGCTGGAAAACAAAAGCATATAAAACTAAAAACCTTAATTAAAATATTCTCAATTTATTTCGATCCGGGATTCTCCTTTAGCTATTAAGGAATATCTTTGAACAATAAAAGATAAGATCTACTGCACATGTTCAAAGTATGTCGACATCTTAACTTTGTAAATCCTTTTTTATATTTACAATCTTGGAACCTATTTACCACACTTCTAAACAAGTTTAGAATTGGTTCATCGGACTTCCAAGAACTATGTGATTGATCAAGCACACTCAATCACCAATCATGGGTTTCACGGTTCTACCAAAACAAGTTTTGGTTCTACCTCCATGTGAGTACTAGACATAGTCACACTAGCTTTCCAAAATTCTGTTGACTAGGTACTAGGATCGTTTCCCACATATATATATGGTATCTAACTTGTATTTGGTGCACATGTCCATAGGATCGGTTCCCAATATCTAAAAACGTGTTGCACATGTTCATAGGATCGATTCCCAATAACTATAAACTTGTTGCACCTCTTACAAGGATCGATTCCCCTTTTGTGATCGGTTTCACCTCTTCATAGGATCGGTTCCCCAATGACTAGAGTTGGTCAAACCAATAACAAACAAATCGATCATACTACCTCAGGTGATTACTTAGGATCGGTTTCACTAATAAAAGTCATACCAATACAAAATTCATTCCTTGTGAATAGTTTTACCAAGAACATAAACAAGTCATGAGCGGTTATACTAATTACACATATTGGTAATCCAAATATTTGCAATGAATAACAAATACCAATAAGCCTAACGATTTCCCTTTCGATTCACAAAACGAGTTTATAAACTATTTCCTTTAAACGAATGTAAAACATTTTTTACTAGGATGAAATCTTCACCTTTACCCATTCACATAATCATAATACCATTCATACGATTATGTAGATGTCTTATATACGAAGTTCAAAAGATAAGCGTTATACTTCGTATTGTATTCCTTAATACTATGTCTAACTGGAGTATATAATCATTCACAACTTCGCAGTTATGTTTTCAATATGCACGACTTGAAAGATATGTTAGGGAATGAAACAGTTAAAGTCAAATATTACTAACCTTAAGAGGAAGGATGATGTAGTCGTTGTAGCTCCTTACTTCTTCGCTTCTTCAAGTCTTCATGTAATACTTGTATTGTCTCATATCCTAATACTTTCAAGCTAACCTATAAGAAGTTGAGTCTAGTACATAATCAAGTGACTCTTTAAATGAGTTTGAATTCACTAAAATATGACAACCAAACTTGACATACCAACGCTTGGTGAGTTCAACCGAGCTATGCTCTAACAATCTCCCCCTTTGTCAATTTTAGTGATAAAACTCTTGCATCATATGGATAAACAAATTACAAGAATTGATTACACATACGCTTGATTCCCAAATTCAACAACACAAAAATATGTATACATTCAATCCACAAATGTCGTTGTTGACATTATAATAACAAAGCTAATACTCCTCCTAAAGGTAAGATAGGTAGATTTTCAATCTGCACGTCTTTGTTATTTTCCTTATCAATATGATATGCTACTCCCCCCTTGGTCTATGCTTTACTCTTTCATTAGATATAACGTTTAAGCACCATTGTCCTTTCCTTTAGTGATACCAATCACCAATATCACTTGTTTAATCCATATATTTCTCCCCCTTTTTGTCACAAAATGACAAAGGTACGAGCAAATGAAGGTCAATCCAAAAGGATCTTACAAATCTCAAATAGACTTGCAAACCTATAAGAGTTAAGCAAGAGGGTTCCACACACCATTTTAGATAACCAATATCAAAACCGAAACTACAAAGTAATTTGTTTTGATATGTTATCAAGGAAACAATTGCCCGAAGTAATTTTACCTAATAGTTTATCAAACCAAAAATCGACTAAGCACATTAGCTCCTTTGCCAAACCAATTGCATAAATACAATCGCTTAATTCGATAAGACCAAAATAAAGATCAGAATTAACTTTATTTTTCTCATCAGTTTCTAGTTATTCGAATCAATAAGTTAGACCTTTAACTTTATTTTTCTCCATTTTCAAGTACTAGGTTAGTTAAGTAGCATTTCTTGTTAAGGCATTGGATTAGACTTGAATAATCAAATCCTATACTTTGATAAGTCTAACTAAGATCAGAATTAACTTAGTTTCTCTTATCCGGAATAGAATTGGACTAAACAATTGATCCCGAAACACTTTTGTTAAGCCATAAATAATTCATACAAACCAAATATATCAACTTTCATAATTATTTATCTCAACCGGAAGCAATTGAAACAATCATAGACATTAAAGCACCGCAATTGCACCGTAATTTCGTAAGCCTAAACAATTGATACCAAACAATAAAGCAAGATAACAATAGTTTTTCTTAACCGGAAATAATTGAATCACACACACACATCCATACACACATAATGGAATAAACTTCAATTGTACCGAAATTTTGTTAAGAAAAAGCAATAGATATAAGCAATAAAATCAGACTTTTATTAAACAGGAAACTGATTAACTAACAAAGTCGTTACCTCAAATTCGCATGCTCTTCTCCATTAATGTTTGCATCTTACCAGGGAGAATTGATATCAAAATATCATCATGTTGTCATCCTCTTGCAAGTCAAAAGAATAACAACAACCAACCTTTACCAGAGAAAGGTTGAAAACCGGTTTTTAACTTGTGCAAAGCAAAAGTAGAAAAACCACAAAACACCATATGATTTTATGCTAAACCAAGACGATTCAACATATTGTGACTTTTTCGCATATTGTTTCAATCGGAACCCATTAAGATCCTTTGATAAAACCTACCAACATGGGTTAGAACTTAATCCCGCTAAACCAAAAAGTCACCCAAACCATAAGGGTTCACAACATATGAGATCGAACATCAAGGTTAGAAAACCAAAATCAAACATCGCATAAACATACATAGCATTAAGATAAAGCATTAAAGCAAAGGCTATGTAATTTAAAACTATCACAAGAAATATTATAAACCAAATAATTTTATTCGTAAATACTAGATAGTTTTAATTCATAATAGACCTTATTTAAAGAGATAAAAAACACTTGTCTATTATTCTTGAAACTAAATCATTGGGAAGAACATTCCTTGTGATCAAGTAATTTTTGATGCTCTTCTTCAATTTCTGATTCTTGGTTCCAGAATTCTGATTCAATTTTTAGTATTCCTTTAAGAGTTTCTGGATCTTTTCGAGCAGCAAAGCCCAGTTGTCTTTGAAAACAGTCAAGTTGTTTACCAAGATTTTCAAGATGAACTAGAAGAGACTTGTTGTTGGAATTTGGTGAAATTCTTTTAACAACTTCATTGGGGGTTTGTCCTCCAATCATTTGACTTATAGTCTTATTAGTCACAACATTAATGCTCTTTATATCTTCAAAGTCATATCCTGCGATAAATTCACAGATTTATTATACACGGAAAACCTAGATGTCTCTTGATTCCAGAAGAAAAGATAGAATCTGATATCTTGATCATTTGGCTGACAATGATTCCACAGAGATCAAATTTGAGAATCTTCTTTTAACAGAAAGTAGACAAATTCTGCAAACATCTTATCCCAAACTGACTTATCTCTTATACTTGCAAATAGAGTTACTAAAGCAAGTTTACCGAAAACCCTAAAATGAAAGGGTATATCCTTTGTTGGTAATCTATCATTTTTCCAGGTAACCTTCTTTCCAATGAGACATTTTGAAATGGTATCGTGTTCAATTTCAACTCCAGTAATCAAGTGATTACATTCCACATTGTACTTAATAGCATTAGAAATTGTCTTACGATCAACATACTATATTCCTCGACCAACAAGAGTCACAAAGCTAAGTTTTTTATGATCAACATTGTGTATATTGGCATAGAACACTCTTACCATATCAGGTGAATATTCTTCAAGATCAAAAATATCTCCCCAGTTCGGATCTTGCAAAAACTTCACATAATCCTTATCTTGGACATCTGGATTAAACTTCTTTTCAGTAGTAAATTTCATTCCCTTGAGAGTTTCGTATTTTCTAAAGCAAGAGATGTCAACGAAACGTTCAAACTCATGCTTGTTATCAATGTTGTTAGGAAATATGATCATGTCAATATCATCATATCTGAATCGATCATCAGTGGATTTTGTTCTTGATTTTCTTTTTCTCATATTTGTGAAAATATGAAGAACCCTAGTTACCGTTTTCTCCAATCTTCCCCAATATGTTTGTACACATAGCAAGAGATTATCTTTTATAGGAAGAATTGGTATCAAAAACCGGAAATAACTAGTTTTAGGAAATACTATCAAAATCGGAAACCAAGGTTTGTGGGGAAACAATTCTGATTCTGTATCTAGGTCTTTCTTTTGAAAAACCGGTTTTTCATGGATTGGATCTCTATTTCGGATTGATTCCATGTTTTTGTCCAAAAATCTGTTTACTCTTTTATTACCAGAATTTGATAATATCACTTTAAATTTACTTAAGAATTTTCTACTAGAGTATACACAGATAAATTTGGACAAAATAATTGGTTAAAAATACCATCAGAATCATAAACCTTGTAGTATTTCAAAAGATCACTTGCTTCATTAAAACAGTTGTGAGGTGTATGAAGCAATCCATTGTTAATAGAATTATTAACTGGAAACTTATTCCTTGAAGAATTACATATTTTCCAAAATCGCATCCTAGATAGTGATACATTGACAGCATTGGATCTGAAAATGTACATATATATACTTTGAAAGGTCATCCAAAATATATTTAAGATTCCATATTTTACAAGAACACAATAGCCATGGTTCATATAATGAAAAATTCTAAGAGGAAACTTATGAATTTTTGAGATACAACCTGTCTCATAGAGTATTGTATCATTGCTACTAAACATGTTAGTATCCAAGATAATGATATACAATTCTATGATATCCCACAGATTATGTAAGTCTCTCAAGACATACATGGACATAATTCCAATTCCTAAGATATTTAGGAATAAGAGTATTACATACTTCATCCGTGTCTTCCACCACAAATTTTAGAAATAGTCAAATCCTGTCGTTATATTAACTGAATCACTCTTTAGATTCATTCTTATAGGATGAATCACACCAAGTTAGATCTTTTCGTGTTTGCCTGCTCTGATACCAATTGAAAAGACGAGGGTACCCAAATATACCTCAATCTAAAATTTTCCACCTATAAGTCCTTTCTCCGAAAGTGATTGTCTATGGACTGAGTCGAGACAATGCAACAAATCGGTTCACACTTTGTGTGATCGTCTATGGATACGATATCGAGACAATACAACAACAAAGTTTGTTTACTTGATAGAAGGTTCAGACTTAACCAAACACAATAGGATTGATATTAAGTAAATAGGAATTGATGTTTGTGTGATTTACTTTGAATTATAATAACAACAATTATAATTGCGGAAAAAAAAAGTAAATGACACAGCAAGACTTTGTTAACGAGGAAACCTCAAATGCAGAAAAACTCCGGGACCTTATCCAGAATTAAATACTCTCAAGATTAAGTTGTTTAACAAAGTCTAAACCAACTTCGTATAGTTGAGACCAAGCAACTAAACATATAGTTCACCTAGTTCCGTCTGTATCCATGCGCCTCCAACTTGTAATAAGTCACGCACTTGTAACAATTCCTTTGGTTCGTATTCCAAACAGTAAAGGAACAACAAATCTCTTCGGTAACAACTATTTTCAATCAAGTGATATGAGTCTGACAAAAGGCTCTTCCATGTGTCCCAATAAACTCCTTTGTTGGGTTTCAAGATCTATCAATCAACAATCAACGAAAGTAATTGTTAGAGATTTTTCAATCAATATTCTTAATCCAAAGAATGATATTGATGCCTATCTACACAACCGATCAATCAAATCTATCACAAGGATAAACGGATTATAATTGGATCCCCAGCCGATCAAGTTTTGTGCACACCAAATATTATGAACCCAAATCAGAAATCTTCTAAGTCTTCTTTGTCTTCAAATCTTCTTAGATCTTCAATAAACACCTGCACACCACAAACTTGAATCTCTTGTGATCAATCCACACAGAACGGAGTCTGTTAACGTTGGATTATCACAAGACGTCTTTAGATCTAAAAACAGTTCTAAAGATCCCCGTCTAAACTTCGATCTAGTTTGAGTGAATCTTACTCCCTCCGTTCCATTTTACTTGATGTTTTAGGGTTTTTCTTATGTTCCAAATTAGATGAGTGTTTAAGCTTTTTTCCCAAATTCTCACTAATTTGCCCTTGCTTTGGAATCATACTATACCATTAGTTTTCATTGAAATTAGTAAATGGATAATTAATCTAACTTTTAAATCCACTCCATAAAGGATAAATACTCTATCCCAAGTAAAATACAATAGGATTCACAATTTACACTAAATATAGAAACTAAAAACTAGGTGCTTTAAATTTTTAGAAAGCTATTAATATGGGTAGATTTGGAAAAAATTTACTCTCTATGTTGTTTCTTAATCTGCATGAAAAACTCTACAACATTAAGTAAAATGGAACGGAGGGAGTATATCAGAAGAGAAGATTCTCAAGCATAAACAAACTAGGTGCAATCAAAGTTCAACCACCTTTAGTCAATCAAATCAATCTAAAACTAATAATAAACTTTAATTATCTAGTTTCCCACCAATGGTACTAATAGAGCTTCTCAATCCCAAAGAAGTCTTTAAACCGAGCGGTCGTAGGAGATTTCGCCTAATTAGGTTACTTTCCTCTCTGAATAGGCGGCTCAACCAGTAACAACACAACAAGGTAGTTTTGCTGGCTCCGTGGATTAGTTTGCTTGAAATGCAAACTTCAGTATTTATAGACCAAGGAAGTTTGGACACCAAGGTGTTTCCAAAACCGAAAATATTCTCAAGATATGCATTAACGCCAAAATTCGGCTTCCATAATTCCTGGAAATGCTTTGTCCAAATATTGACCGAAACCTCTAAAGAAAATATCAATTATTAAATGCACATTACCAATTTTAACTTTCTAAATATATGTATTTATTTGCTGGAAAACAAAAGCATATAAAACTAAAAACCTTAATTAAAAGATTCTCAATTTATTTCGATCCGGGATTCTCCTTTAGCTATTAAGGAATATCTTTGAACAATAAAAGATAAGATCTACTGCACATGTTCAAAGTATGTCGACATCTTAACTTTGTAAATCCTTTTTTATAATTACAATCTTGGAACCGATTTACCACACTTCCAAACAAGTTTAGAATTGGTTCATCGGACTTCCAAGAATTATGTGATTGATCAAGCACACTCAATCACCAATCATGGGTTTCACGGTTCTACCAAAAAAAGTTTCGGTTCTACCTCCATGTGAGTACTAGACATAGTCACACTAGCTTTCCAAAATTCGGTTGACTAGGTACTAGGATCATTTCCCACATATATATGGTATCTAACTTGTATTTGGTGCACATGTCCATAGGATCAGTTCCCAATATAAAAAATCGTGTTGCACATGTTCATAGGATTGGTTCCCAATAACTAGAAACTTGATGCACCTCTTACAAGGATCGATTCCCCTTTTGTGATCGGTTGCACCTCTTCATAGGATCGATTCCCCAATGACTAAAGTTGGTCAAACCAATAAAAAACAAATCGATCATACCACCTCAGGTGATTACTTAAGATCGGTTTCACTAGTAAAAATCATACCAATAGAAAAGTCAGGCCTTGTGAATAGTTTTACCAAGAACATAAACAAGTCATCAGCGTTTATACTAATCACACATATTGGTAATCCAAATATTTGCAATGAATAACAAATTTAAAACATTGTTTATGAACTACTTCCTTTAAGCAAATGTAAAACATTGTTTCCTAGGATGAAATCTTCATCTTTATCCATTTACATAATCACAATAGCATTCATACGATTATGTCGATGTCTTATATACGAAGTTCAAAAGATAAGCGTTATACTTCGTATTGTATTCCTTAATACTATGTCTAACTAGAGTATATAAGCATTCACAGCTTCGCAGTTATGTTTTCAATATGTACGAGGGACAAATGATATATTGTTGACATGTGTCTTTCCTATTAATTGATGCAACCAACATTTTTTCCAAGAACATCAAAGATAAATATAACCAACTAAGATTACCAAATTTTAATCCAAAAATGCACTTTTTTTATATTTTTGAAAACATAATTTGTTGGAATCAATTAATAGGAAAGACACATGCCAACATGTTATTTACCCGCCATTCCCCCATTAAAAAAATATCCAATTATGGAAACTGCCTAAAATAAATCTAAAAGTATGCTCACAAGTTAGATAAGTTCTCGAAATACTAAGAATTAGAAATTTGTAAGCGTTTTAAAAGTTTTCCTTAAAAAAAACAAAGAAAGTGCATAGACCCAAGAATAAAAGTTGTCTGATTCTACTTTTAGGTTCGTGAACCATGTGACTTCCGGAGTTTAGGAACTTTAAAATATAATTATGTTCGCGAACTTAACAAAGTAAGTTCGCAAACTCAAAGTGATTTTGTAGTTCAGGAATTTCAAAACCTAATTAGGTTCCCAAACTCACAAAAGTAGGTTCACAAACTCAAAAGCGCAAAGTTCATAGAATTTTTCTCACTTGGTTCATTGTTTAGAAAGTTTCAATCGAAGACTCAAATTCAAAACATCACTAGAAAATCACCAAGAACTTCAAAATATAATTATGTTCGCGAACTTAACAAACTAAGTTCGCCAACTCAAAGTGATTTTGTTGTTCAGGAATTTCAAAACCTAATTAGGTTCCCAAACTCATAAAAGTAGGTTCACAAACTCAAAAGAGCAAAGTTCAGAGAATTTTTCTCACCTGGTTCATTGTTTAGAAAGTTTCAATCGAAGACTCAAATTCAAAACATCACTAGAAAATCGTTATTCGCTTATCTATGATATGATCGTTCTTTGCAATTTGGTCATTCAATAAAGTCTTCGATTTTGCTAAGATAGATAGATATATGGAAAGGAAACGAGTCTGAAAGTAGAATCAATTTTCTTTACTAACCTTTGATGAAGTTATTCAGAATGATGTCTTCGTGTGATCTTCAATCTTTAAAAGTAAGTTGGAAGATTCTAAGGTTGTTCTATCTAATTTAATCCATACTGAAGCAGACTTTAGTTGACTATAAATCAATAAGTAGTTTTGTCATCTAAATTTGACAACATACTTAACATACCAATGTATATGGAATATTGAGTTATCGAAGATGCTAAATGTGAGCCCATACCAGTAGACTGGAGGGCTACAAATAAAATAAAATAAATAAAATAAAGAACAGATGGCAATTCTTCGTAAAGCTAATATAGAGTTAGGAACTATTTTGTGTTGTAAAGAATCAAATCAAGCAAACTTTATTTAGCTAACCAACCATTGCAAAAGAAACCAGCAATTACGACGGACACCCTCCTGGTTTCATTTTCCATATTTTGAGTTTTGATAGACTTAAAGGCCCCGAGTATTGGGGAAAAACACACCCCTGATGATGTTGGTCATTCCTTGTATAAAACTATTTTCTTGTTGAATATATCTAGAAGTTCGGTCATACTTGCATGTAATGTAAACATACAAGAAAATCCATATTTGGGATACTCCCAAAAATTAGAGTATATGTTTATTTTTATTGTTTTGCAGTCGACATAGATTTTTTATACTCCCTCCGTCCTAAATTAGTTGAGCTATTTGTAGTTTGCACAATTATGAAGGAATTGAGAAAAGGGGAGTATGTTTAAGTATTTTTTACAATTATACCCTTATGTATGATAACCAGTAAAACTTAGAAATGATTTATCTCTTAAACTATACTAATCCATCCGTTCCATTTTACTTGATGTTGTAGAGTTTTTCACGCGGATTAAGAAACAACATAGAGAGTAAATTTTTTCCAAATCTACCCATATTAATAGCTTTCTAAAAATTTAAAGCACCTAGTTTTTAGTTTCTATATTTAGTGTGAATTGTGAATCCTATTGTATTTTACTTGGGATAGAGTATTTATCCTTTATGGAGTGGATTTAAAAGTTAGTGAGAATTTGGGAAAAAAGCTTAAACACTCATCTAATATGGAATATAAGAAAAACCCTAAAACATCAAGTAAAATGGAACGGAGAGAGTACGATTTTTCATAAATTTTATACCGTCCAAAAGCATTTTAAAATACCTATGTAACGAATGTATACATACTATCAAATTATACATATTTTTTATAGTAATAACAATCAATTAAAATGATAGTTTTATAAATATCCCTTTAATTAATGAAGCTAAAATTTAAAACCAAATAACTTAACTAATTTGGGATGGAGGTAGTATTAAATAAGGCAAACACCAAAATAGGGGCGATAACTATCAACCCGGGAATAGGGATGTAAACGGATGCATTCGAATGCGGATACAGACAATCCGAGTTCGTATCCGAATATACATTTTAGCATTCGAATCCGATTCGAAATTCTACCGGATATTCATATTTGCACTCCGAAATTGTATCCGAGATCTATTTCGGATTTCGGATAATTATCCGATCCGAAAAAAACTCTGATGAAAGATTTAAAATAAAATGTTCATTGAATTTCCAGTCTTGTTCTAAGTGATAATCAATGCAAACCAATAATAACAAAAGCATTAAAAACCTAATAAAGCAGCATTTTAGGATTCAAATACACCGAAAAGATCCAAAACAAAAGAAAAATCTCAAACAAGTCTAAAACATGAAAGAAAAATCTCAAATCCCACTATAAGTATCCTGCTACTTCAGACACCATCATGCATCAAAAACAAAAGGCTCCGAGTAAAGAATCCTGCTACTTCAGACTCCATGAAGCATAAAAATGACATAACTCGCAGTAAGCTGCCAACACCACCCACATCGCCAACCTGGGCATACATAAGAACACATTATTTAGAAACTAACATAAGAAGCGGACACTCACGATGAACGGTGCAACAATTACATATATAGTGATAGCGACGACGAGTAAATTTAAAACATAACAAAAACGGTAATGCAAGAGGTTCATCCGTATAAGGCAACAAATTTATTAAGTTAAGGCCAACATAAAGGATCAAGCGGGTTTTATAAGGAAAATCATTAGGTAAGAATATTTGAGCTATCTAATACAAATTCACAGAAAAAGAAAGGTTGCATAACAACGCCATGGCATTAGATTATGACAAAAGCTAACATATAATTTGACTGAATCAAAATCATTACATGAATAAATTCACTAATGAATGGCATGGGTGGGTGTTGAACTGTTGTTGTAGATTAGTATAAAGCTGTTTCAAGTATCATTTTCTTCTATTTAATACAAAAACAGAGAGTCCTTACTAATTGAGAATACCTTGTCGTCCAAAACGTTGACTCCCCTCGCCGCCCATCCTAGTTAACTTGTTGCGAGGAACCGTTCAGATCTACGATTTCTGGTTCATCCACCAAGTCGACATCTATTTCAACAACAGAAATATGAGAATCAGTTGTACACAAATAATAAATAAATATACATATAAAGAAAAAAAAACAAAACAAAGATGCATTATTTGGAAATGTCACTTGGAAACATAAAATGAATTTAATTACCATTGAGTTCCGGCAACCAATCTTTGATACAGGTCAAAGCTTCTACTGTATCAGAAGCTAACAAAGAGCGGTACTCAGTAACTACTCTACCACCAGAACTGAATGCCGACTCTGAGGCTACAGTTGATACCGGAACTGCTAAAATATCACGAGCCATTCTTGCAAGTATCGGATAAGTAGGACTATTGGTTGTCCACAAAGTTAATATATCAAAATCATTATCATCTATAGGACCAAATCAGCAGCCAAATACTTCTCCAATTCTGTCTTTGTAGTTTCCTGTGAATTACCTAATCTTTGTCTCCTCCTTTCACGAAATTTTTCTTCCATTTTTGAATTCGACTTTGTTCTAGTAGAAGTGCTGCCAATAGAATTAAGTGAATCAACATTGGTAGAAAGATTGTTGGTAGATGTATCCATAGAACTAAGCCCCCCTCATAAAAGGAAAATACCTCGTTCAAGTGACTATGAACCAGCTCAACATGATGTCTAAAATAAAATTTACCATAAATTTCTTCCAAGCCAAATTCTACAAATTCAAACTTATACCGAGGATCTAATACCACACCGATGCACATCATTGTACTACATGTATTCCAATATGTATCAAACTTGAGTTTCATCTCCGTTTCCATATTACGAATATAATTATGCTCACTAGATAAACATTCTATTATATTACTACCAACATCCAAAACTCCTTTAAAATAAAAATTAACAGATGGATACTTAACCTTAGAGAATTGGAGAGTAGTATCATAAAATACTTTCAAGCGGTCACATATTACTTGCCCTTTCTTCCACTCTTCTGGTGCTGGCAGATGTTTGTAGTCAGTATACAACTCTTTTAAACGCGCAAATGCTGGACGTATTTCCAATGCACTCTCAAGCATAAGGTATGTAGAGTTCCATCTGGATGAGACATCTTTCACTAGCCTTTTACCAGTCAATCTAGTTTGAGATAGAGCATGCACTCCTTTGACATACTTAACACTATCTCTAATTTTCTTCAAGAATTCCTTTATAACTGCCAGCCCATCCTGGACAATGAGGTCAAGAATGTGTGCAAAACATCTCATATGCAACAAAGAACCATTAAGACATAACACATCTTTTCCCATAAGCCAAGTAGTTAGAAGTTCTATCATAAGACCATTAACCGAATGAGTATCAACAGAAATAGCAAAAAGTTTGTTATTAATATTCCATGAAAGTGTCAGAGATTTAATGAATTCACTGAGAGCAACAGCTGTGTGTGGAGATGGTATTGCGTGAAAATAAATGATCTTTTTTTGCAACACCCAATCATCGTCGAGGTAGTGACAAGTAACACAACAGTACCCAATATTTTGATGCTCAGATGTCCACATATCTGTAGTAAGGCTAATTCGAGATGACAATTGATCCAAGACCCCTTGAAACTCAGCTTTCATATCATTGTAAACTTTCATGACATCAATCTTGACTGTGTTTCTTGAGTTGAACTTTACATCTGGATTTATGGTCCATACATACTCTCGAAAATACCGATGCTCAGCCATATTGAAGGGATAGTCATATTTGGCAATCATTCGAGCAAATGCCAATCGTGTTTTTGCAGCATCAAACTTCCAAGTCCCTAACTTAACACGTTTGTTCACTTTATTAACGGTTAAACGTGTTTGACCAGGATTCCTTTTTCTCCAACAAGTCTTTATATGATTCTTCAAATGGGAAGTTCCTTTTGTACTATCCCCATCAAACTTTCTGTTGCAGTGCTTGCAGTATGCATTTATTACTCCATCATTTATCTTTTCTCTTTTAAAGTCATTCCACACAGAAGACCACAATTTTCTACCTTTAGGTGATTGATTTTCCTGCTCCTCATTACCATTTGGACTCATGTTTTCATCAAGGGAATGAGGAACAGATGTAACAATAGTAGTATCACCAGCAACAGTTGACGGTGGTTGCGAGCTCTGTGACATATTTATACCTGTTAAGATGTAAAACATGAAACACCAATTAATATCAACAACTTAACAAACCAATTACTATCAGTCAATTACGTGAACTCCTACAACACTTAACATCATATCTTCACTACTTAATTAATGGTAAAAGATAATTTTATATAACATATTTTTCTCTTAGGCATTAGATCAAACAATAAGCATGTACACCCAAGTATTAAAATCATCTTCACTACTTAATTAACGGTAAAAGATAATTTTATAGAACATATTTTTCTCTTGGGCATTAGATCAAACATTAGCATGTACACCCAAGCATTAAAATCTTTAGTACTAATACTGCTTAAGTAAAAAGTTTAGCATCATGCCTATGATATTGAATTGTAATATACACAAATGGAACAAAAAGAGACATTGAATGAAATGTAAAACGAGATAAAAAAATCACCTTATGCTTTCCTTGTTTAGGTCCAATCCTTAACCGAACACTCTCACGAATCTTACTCACTATATTTTTAGCTTCTTGAAAACCATTTAAGAGCTGGGATTTGAGGAGAAATAACAAGCCTTTGAAGAGAAAAACAAGGTTTTTTATATTGGGAAACATGGAAACATTAAGTATGAGAATCATGGGGAAAAGGGTAGAAGAAGAAGATGGAAAGTTTGTAGAAATTAGATCGATTTTAGAACTTGGAGAATGGAAAAGTCTACCGAAATTCTTATGGGAATTATCTAGACTCATCGGATACAATGTACAGTAACATAGATACGTCCGACATATATTTATTATATAACCATTAATTACCCAAAATCGGATACGGATATTTCAGATACGAATACTGCTCTTCCGAATTCGTTTCCGATGGTATTAATTTTCGGATTTATTTTTTGGATATCCGTATCCGGTTATAACTTTCGGATAAAATTCATATATTCGGACACGGATACGGACGGATAGTGGATATTTCGGACATCCATTGACACCCTTACACACGAACATCTCCTAGCACCGTCAAACGCCAACCCTATGTTGGGTGGTCGTGCTACTTTGTAGAGATTCGATCGAACATAGGTTGTTCAGGGCAATCTTAAAACAATCACGACCGTCCAACTTCGCCAGCCTGGTTGGACGAATTAGATCATCTCATGAATGATTGGGGAAGCGCTAACGCACACGTTGGCGGGCCCACTCTACCCTTACCTGATCGGTTTTCTAACGACGTGGTCATGGAGCAATGAACGTTTGCTCGCAACATGATGCCTTCCAAGGGTCGCGGAAATTCAACTAATGTCTTAAATCAATCACAACCATCCAACTTAGCCAGCCTATTTAGATGGCTTAGATCACATTGAGGACCATCAGGAAGATGCACATATGTTCACCGTCATCCCAACATGGTCCACACATGATAGATCTCCCCAAAGGAGAAGCACGGCTCGCTAAACCGTTTGGCCAAAGTCACGTGTGCATGACTGGTTCTAAACCCTAATTAGGGTTTGTGGCAATGCACATCTGTCGTAGTTCGATCGCATTCATCCATCTTCGCCAACCTAAACGGAGGGTGTAGATATAGAGTCAAGAGGTCCCAAGGATGTGGACGTGATCACCGTGGGCCCATATTTGCGTGTGACCGGTCGACCTACGCAGACGATGGCCCGGCGCCTCGAAACGCACGCCAAATGGTGGCATGCCACACGGCCTTTAAATCCTTTGCGGCAATGGGTTTCTGTCGCAAATCAATCACGACCACTCATCTTTGCCGGTCAAATTGAATGTCCTAGATTGAACCTTCACGAGACCAAGAGGTGTAGACATGCACACCAACGGGACGTCTCCACACATGCCTGGTCGGTCCCACCAAAATTAACGCCCAAGATTGAATTCGATCAATCCAAAGAGGAGATGTTTGCGGACCTCCAAAAACCCTAAAATCCATTAACGACAGTGAACATGTGCCGTAAATCATCTCGTCCGTCCAACTTTGCCAGCTTGGTCGGACAGATTGGATCAAAATTAGGCAATCGATGAAGTGTCTCAATGATTACCGTCCGTCACTCTGTCACGGGGAGTGATCGACCAGATGGTGGCCAGCCCATGCGGCTTCCAAGCAATCACTCGAATATGGTTTGATGTGATGCCATTTTAAGACGCTTAATCCGCGATTTGTTCAATCAATATTTAAAATAACGATGCTTCATACATATCGATTGTTTTGAGATGCTTGCTTTAAACGATGCATTACATGCATCGAGCATACACGATATTTCATGAATATCGATTCCTTAAATAACTTAGTTACTTAACCTAATAACACCGTATGTTGTTTCCTGCGGCGGGTCACATGACCTGACCCACTCATTCGAGACATCAAACATGTCACAAACTGAGGGATACTTACTGGGGTATTGGTCTGGCGGTTTACAACGTGCGGCGTGTAACGCGCTCATTATGAGAACGCGTCAGGAAGCATGGACGGTTAATGATGATGAGGAAAGTGCGCAAATACGTGATCATGTGACAATCACCTACACGACCCCGCTACCCCATCACTCCACTTCCTCCACTTCCTACGAGATGATGATTTCGCTCAAATGACTTGTATAAATTGGATCTTGACCTATTTCCAAACAGGACAGAAAAACCAAGTGTTGTCACATTATCCAGAAAACACCCAGAACTGATAGCTTATATTGTGCAAGCCAGTTCAACATTTCTGATACAAGTCATAAGCATCCAACACCTTCACAATATCAAACACCTTCTTCGCTTCCCTTCCTAAGATCAACCCTTATCCTTCACCTTGTGACCGAATTGAATATGGAACGTCCATTTCTTAGTTTAGGCCAGAGTCTTACATATTGATTTCTCGAACCTAAAAGCATTCCCGTGCAGTGCATTTTTTTTAGGGTTTGAACTCGTTTCTCATCGATACACCCCAAATTACCAAAAACAACAGAATCAGTTTTCACCCATAAACAACTGGCGACCACATCGGGAGATTAATCTCTCGGTTGCAAGATCAAATTTCAATTTCATTTCAATTTTCTCAAAATTCAAAATGGTGGATCTTAGTTCTGGATCGGCGACCAATTCAGATGGAACTAGCGCTGACAATACTCTCGGTGTTGATGTCCCGGTTAGTGGCGCTACCATATAGCCTGTCAATATGATCAATGCATCTCGTGGAACTACGTCCTCTACCACCAACACCAGCGGAGCAGGAGATATTCCCTCGGTAACACCTACCATCACCAGAGCCAGAGTAGCCGCAAACCCCGACATTTCTTCAAATGTAACACCTCCAGTCGTCACCAGAGCAGCTGCTACTCCCCTTTCAGGAAGAGGGGCCGGAGGAATCAGAGGAGACCAACCCCCTATCACCATTGTTGATTTGATGGAGAGGAAAGAAATTCTTGCTAAGGCTCAGACAGACATGACTTCGACCCAGAAAAAGGTACTCACTTTCCTCAAGACATTAAAAGAACGATTGCCACAAGAGTCACGACAACCCCTGGAACCAACAAGGAGTACATTCGACACGCCTGGCGCGAGTGCTTCAGCAGGACGTGCCTACCTAGATGAAGAAGCCCATATTGCTCCTGAACGCCCATGGGAAAGGAACCAGCCATCCAACTTCATCACTCGTGAGAATATGGAACGACTTCTCCAAAATCGAGGCAAGGAAAACCCGGTGGACCTGCACCAGCACCAACCTCCATATCCTCCTAATGTGCAGAGAGTTCCCCTACCGAGAGGATATTCCTCTCCTCAATTTTCCCTTTATGATAGTACTGGTAACGCTCGCGAACACATTTATCGTTTTCTGGAATCTTTGGGAGAACACGAATACAATCACGTCCTCCGCCTGAAAAAATTCTCAAAATCGTTTACTGGAAGAGTATACACATGGTATAACAACATCGCACCAAACAACATATCGAACTGGTGTGAGATGGTCACTTCTTTTTACAATAAGTATTTCTTCGTGTCCGAGCAAATCACTTTCTCGGACTTGGTAAGAATGTTTCAGCGAAACAACGAGCATCCGAACGATTACGTCAAGAGGTTCAGAATTCAAGCTTTGGACTGTCACGATCCAAGCGTGACCGAAAAATAATTGGTAGAATCATGCATTAATGGTATGGTTCACATCTATCACGATTTACTGGAAACTCTGCGCTTCCAGACGTTCTCTGAACTTCATGAAGCCGCTAAGCGATCAGTTACGACCGCACCAGCGCTTTTAGAAAGAACCAGAACGTCCAGGGGTGAGGATGCACGCGAAAATCGAGGGAACAGACGTCTTATCAACAAGCAATACAATACTGCGAAGGAGGGAAAAGGAAAGCTCCAGCAACGGAGCAACAACCCAAACACGCAGCGCCAGCGCAGACAACCCCATCCCGGAAAGCCACGGCCAAAACTACTGAAATTGGGGATGCTCCAGACTTTCCATTTCTAATAGACTTAGTTATTGAAATACTGGAAGCATGGATTCAATATGATGCAATCAAGCTACCTTCTCTTAGGCGTCCACCAACGGAAGAAGAAATGGCGAATCCCAAATACTGTCGTTATCACAGATTCGTCAATCACCCAACCAGTGACTGCAACAAGTTGAAGCACATTTTCAAAGAGAAGGTGGATGCAGGAGAACTTCAACTTGGAAACGAATGAGTCAACAGAGACCCCCTTCCTGTCAGGAGTTGCATGATTTTTGGGGACTCTGTTCACAAGACTGTGCAGTCTATGATGGAGAGGTTGTGTGAAATTCTGTTTCTCTAAGGCACAACGTCAAGACATGTTTGGGGCTCTTAACCGTGTCGTATCAGGCAAGCGTCTGTTTCCAGTTAAGGAAGTTGCTCCTGAGACTCAATCCTTCCTAGGAAATGCGAAATGTAACTGGGGACTCCTAACCGTCGCTCGCTTGAAGGATGTTGAGTTCGACAACGTGCTGATTGATGTAGTATCTGATTTCAACATCGTCACCGTCAAGGCCCTGAAAGCTGCAAAGATCTCGAAGCAGGAAATTGTTCATTTCCCAACCATAATTAAAAATTCTGAAGGAGAGTCCAGAGACACTAATGGGTACACCGACCTCGAGATCAAGATAGGAGACGATGTAACACGCGGTAAATTTCATATGGTGAAAGATCACCCGAACTATGATACAATTCTGGGGCGCTCATGGGTACACGAAAACAAAGCAAAGTTAGGGGTGTGTCCTTTTCCGGTGTCTATACCTGAAAGGATCTCCAACAGACCATCCAATCCCGAAGACTATTTGCTGCCGTATCTGTTAGAGCATTGCTCGGTCGAACTCGCATGCACTGCTATCTCAAGCATGTTTGTCAATGTTAGTGATCAAAACTATAAGTCTTGATTTCTAGTCTATTATATCTAAGTCTCGGACTAGGATAGAAAATGTAGTTGAGCTCAAGGACTTCATGGAGATTCATCATACAAGCAGAAGAACTACTCAAGAAACCGGTGGAACTTCTCGACAAAAAGGTATGTGAAGACTTGAACTTATCTATCACTCATAAGTATATCTTCCCTATCTCGTACTCTTTGAGACAAGAAGTCGTATGCTATATATATATACTTTGATTATATACATTTGGTATTTCGAGCCGAGTATACCTCGCCTATCTATATATCGAAATATGAGTTGGTAAGATTTTCGCTTGAACCAAGTTTATCTTTACCATGTGACGAAAGTCATGATATGTTTCAATCATCTTGAAAGTTGCTTTGACGACAAATGGTGTAACAACTGTATAATGTCCTCTAAGAATGTTTCAATGATTAAAATAATAGTTTAGATTACATAACCAATGGTGGACATAAGCATTGTTGTGGAAACACATTTATGTATAAGTGCTATTCCTTGAACCAAAGTTTGCGAACTTTGTTGATCAAGAGAACCGGAAGAATGGTGTGAGCCGAGTCCGCGAACTCAGTCCGCGAACTGCTGAAGTTCTCAAACCCGAGAATTTCTGCTGGAGTTGACAAACTACTTGGGTGAAACTAAGTCCGCGAACTAAGTCCGCGAACCGGCGAAGTTCTCGTACCCGAGAATTTCTGCTGGAGTTTGTAAACTATGCCCGGTAACTTAAGTCCGCAAACCTAGTCCGCAAACTTGAGAAGGTTATATATCTGAAGATGATTTCTGAACTTAAACTTAAAAAGACTAAGGAATGCAGTTTGCAAACCGTGGCTATAAAAGTTCATGAACAGATCCAAGTAAATCAAATCATCTTTGCTTCAATTGTGTCTTGTGCAGTTACATAAGATATCCTTGCAATTGAACAACTCTCTAACTAGTTCGTGTGAAGTCATTTGAACTAGTTATGGTGAAGAAGAACATGGTTGATATGAAATGCTCATATGGCTAACCTTTTGGTTAATTATTGTTGAACCAACAAGTACATACGTTTGGGTACGGTTAACAAACCTAGAAGCGTGCATTGTCAAGTGTGTGTAACAAGCTAAGTTTTCGATCTAACGGTTGAGAAATATTAGCTTGAATCTAAATCAGGATTTTATCTAACAGTGGATATTGATTGCTTTGTTACCAAGATAACTTAATTGCAAACCCTGATCTGAAAGACTACATAAGGGGAACTCTAGTATCTATGCAAAACTAATCCCCACACATTACGTGTGATACTAGTTTGCATACTAGAGTCGGTTCTCCTTTAACCTTTTGTTTTCTTCTTCTAAAACCAGGTTAACAACTTAAAGACTTCATTGGGATTGTGAAGCCAGACCGATACTACTTTTATCGTAGTTGTGTGATCTGATCTTGCATCTTCTATCGTACGAGAACAATCAGATTGATTGGCTTGAGATTGATATCTCTGATAGGCAAGATATAAAAAGTAATCACAAACATCTTCGTCTCATTTTTTGTGACTCCGCAATATCTTGTTTCGCTACCATACGATTAAGATTGTTGTGAGGTGATTGATAACTCTAGGCTGTTCTTCGGGAATATATGACCGGATTATCAATTGGTTCATGTTCACCTTGATTATTATCAAAAGACGGAACAAAACCTTTTAGGGTTTATCTATGGGAGACATATTTATCCTTTGATATACTTGTCTGTGTGAGACAGATTTTTTTATTGTCAAGCCTTCGACTTTGGGTCGTAGCAACTCTTAGTTGTGGGTGGGATCAGCTAAGGGAATCAAGTGCGCAGTATCCTGCTGGGATCAGAGGCGTAGGGAGTACAACTGTACCTTGGATTAGTGGGAGACTGATTGGGGTTCAACTACAGTCCAGTCCGAAGTTAGCTTGGAGTAAGCTAGTGTCTGTAGCGGCTTAATACACTGTGTCTGTTCAATCTGGACTAGGTCCCCGTGTTTTTTTGCATTTGCGGTTTCCTCGTTAACAAAATTTCTGGTGTCTGTGTTATTTAAATTTCCGCATTATATTGTTTTATCTTTATAATTGAAATAATACAGGTTGTGCGTCAGATCATCAATTAGAGTAATCCAACCTTTGGTTGTTGATTGCCATTGATTGATCCTTGGATATTGGTATTTGGTACCATCTAAGTTATTCCTTGTATTTGATTAGAACTCGCAGTTCTTTCTTGAGTAAATCAAATCAAGAAGAGAGATATAAACTCGTTGATATACTTTTATTTGATTGAGTCTTGTTGATTCTCTTAAAACTATATTCGATTTTGTTCATACAGATTGCTAAGCGAAATATTGGGTGGTGTTGTTAGACCCCCGCTTTTTCAATTGGTATCAGAGCAGGCAAACACGTTCAAGATCTCAAAAGTCTATGTTTGTAGCGATCTAACTATATGGACTATAAAGTCTCAATTGGTGCTTCACCAGGTTTAAAAACCAACCGTAGGAAAAAGTCTGATAAACTGGTTACTCTTCAAAAGGGGTTGGATGAACAAATCCGGATCAACTCTGGTCTTGTTGCAGAAATTGCAATTCTTAAGGATCTGATATCTGGTATTAGTCCCTTGGTGAATCTGAGAAACTCCGGTTGTTCCTCTTTAAAGAGTAGTCGTAAATCAGATGGTAATCAATGACCGGTTGTTGTGAAAACTGATATGACCAGGAACCACTCAGAAAAATTTCAAAGTTTTGGCCCGCATTGTTGTTGTGATTCTTCCAATCACCTTCAACAAGTTTGTATGTCATTTCAAAAGAGTCTGAATGTTGCAAGTAATCTTTGTAATAAAACTAAACAACTTTTTGATACTCTTAAAGGACATACAAAACTATCAGGAAACTCTAAACAGAGAAGTACTAATAGTATGGGTTCCTTTGCTTTAATATCTACGTCTCCTTTTCAATGGTTTCTTGATATTGGATGTCGTAGACATATGACAAGCGATCTCACATGGTTTATTTCGTCTATTGACTATGAAGGAGGTCCTGTAACGTTTGAAGATGGGAGTTGTTGCTACATCAGCAAGAAGGGAACGATCAAACTGCCCGGTGTTCCAGAAATTCATGATGTAGTATACGTAAAATGTATGATTGCTAATCTTCTTTCTATTAGTCAAATTTATGACAAAGGACATCAAGTTGTCTTCAATGCAAATGATGTGACATTGTAGACAAAATTGGGAAAGTAATTTTTCAAGGAACTCGTGGTAAAAACAACTGTTATCTACTTGATACTCAGTTTAGAAACCGTTGCAATTTGACTAAGGTGTAATATACACATCTTTGGCATGAGCATTTTGGTCACATCAATTATCGTCTTCTAACTAAGATCATTAACAAAGAACTTGTTAGAGGCATTCCCAAAATCAATGCAAAGATTGAAGGTGTGTGTGTTGCCTGTCAAAAGGGTAAGCAAACAAAAGTTCACCACAAATCGTCTTGAGATGTTGTCACTAAATATCCACTTGATTTAATTCATATGGATCTCTTCGGACCAATTCAACAACCCACTGTTGCTGGTAAGAAGTGTGCTTTAGTTATGGTAGATGATTACACCAGATTCACTTAGGTTGCATTTCTATCTCATAAGAATGAAACTCTTGGTGAATTCAAGATTATTGTTAAAAGGATCCAGAACGAACAAGGTCGCAAACTAAAGAAAATTAGAAGCGATCGTGGAACTGCATTCAAAAACATCGAGGTATTTGAATTCTGTGACGAACTGGGGATCATTCAACAATACTCACCACCTATCACTCCTCAAGCTAATGGAGTTGCTGAAAGAAAGAATAGGAATATTCAGGAAATGGCCAGGGTAATGCTCCATAACAAAAAGTTACCATTAAGGTTTTGGGGAGAAGCTGTTTTTACAGTATGTTACTTGATCAACCGTGTGTATTTATGGTCTAAAACCCTTAACACTCCTTATGAGTTGTGGTACGGAAGGAAACCCAACCTACACTATCTCAGGGTGTTTGGAAGTAACTGTTATATTCTGAAAGATCGAGAACAGAAAGGGAAATTCGACACCAAAAGTGATGAAGGTATATTTCTTGGCTATGCTTCTGATAGTCGTGGTTTTCGAGTGTTTAATCTCAGAACACAAGTCATGATGGAATCTATTAATGTTATCATCGACGACATTAGTAACTTTCGTCATGATAATCCTCCTGCTGAATTGCCTCCAACCGAGACAATTGAGAAAGTCAAAGAAATCACAGAATCAGTTGAAGTTGTCCCAACTGTTACTGATCCTGACATTTCTACTGACGAGGAGAAGAGCACTGATCAAGCCATTCCTGACGAACAAGAACGTGTCCCTCCACGACACCTCTGGGTTCAAAGGAATCATGATCCCAACAGTATTATTGGAGGAAGAGATTCTACAGCCAAAACAAGAGGCCAACTTCAAAATATGTGCAATTTTGGTTGTTATCTTTCGCAAGTAGAACCAAGGAATATTGATGAAGCTCTGTGTGGGAACTTGTACCTTGTCCCTCCAATGTCAATATTGTTGGTACCAAATGGATATTCAAGAACAAGTCTGATGAATTTGGCACGATTGTCAGAAACAAAGCTAGACTTGTCGCTCAAGGATATTCACATATTGAAGGGATTGACTTTGACGAGACCTTTGCTCCTGTGGCACGCCTTGAGTCCATTCGTCTTTTGTTAGCTCATGCTTGTTTTCTTAAGGTTAAGCTGTTTCAAATGGATATAAAATCCGCCTTCCTAAACGGAATTTTAAAGGAGGAAGTCTATGTCACTCAACCTAAGGGGTTTGAAAACCCTGATTTCCCAGATCATGTGTTAAAACTCAAAAAGGCATTGTATGGGTTGAAACAAGCACCTAGAGCCTGGTTTGAAAAACTTACCACTTCTCTCATTAGAAAAGGTTTTTCAAGAGGCGGAGCTGATAAAACTTTGTTTACCAAATGGAGTGGGAAATATGTGGTTACTGCTCAAATCTATGTAGATGATATCATATATGGATCAACTTCTGAAAAATTTGCAAAGGACTTCCAAGTCTCTCTTGCTAAATAATTTGAAATGAGCAATGTTGGTGAATTAAAATTATTCTTAGGATTACAAATTCAACAATATAAGGATAGAATTTACTTATCCCAAGAGAAGTATGCTCGAGACCTTGTGACAAGGTTCGGCCTGGATAAGTCTTCTCCAAATTTGACACCTATGCCCACTACTGTTAAACTACATAGAGATGAGAAAGGAGCAAAAGTGGATCAAAAGTTGTATCGATCTATTATTGGTATCCTTTTGTATCTTACAGCTACTATACCTGATATTTCTTTCAGTGTTGGTTGTTGTGCCAGGTTTCAGGCAAATCCAAAGGAATCTCATCTTGCAATTGCAAAAAGGATCATTCGATATATTAACCACACTGCCGGGTATGGTTTATCTTATACTTTTGATACTAACACTGATCTTTCTGCTTATTCAGATGCAGATTGGGCAGGATGTGTAGAAGACATAAAAAGTACATCAGGGGGTTTCTACTATGTAGGACTGAATCTTGTAGCTTGGCATAAAAAGAAGAAAAATTCTCAATTCATGTCTACATGTGAGGCAGAATATATTGTTGTTGGATCATGCTGTACTCAACTCCTATGGATGAAACAAATGCTAGCTGATTATGAAGTTGATAAAAAATAATGAAGATCTTTTGTGATAACTCTAGTGTGATTCGAATCACTAAGAATCCCGTTGATCACTCAAGAACAAAGCACATTGACATAAGGTACCATTTTATTCGTGATATCTATGAAAATGGTATCATAAGTATGGAATTTGTACCTTCCGAATAACAATTGGCTGATATTCTTACCAAACCATTAGACACTGCTACGTTTCAACACTTACGACAGTCTATTGTTTTTGTTTTTTTTCATTAAAATGTTTCTATAACTCTTGCCCCTATGTTTATCTATATCTTTTGGGCAATTGAGTTTGAAACTCCAGTAGGTTTACTCCGGTTCAGTTTCTGTAGAGTTGTTTTTGTCTTGTTAGTGTATTTTTTGTTTCAAAATCCTTTTTTCTTTCGAAAATAAGGTCGCTCTTGTTGTTCCTTCGGGAATGACATCAAATGGGAGAGAGTTCTTTTGAACTTGTGCTTAATGGTCATATCTTGAGGGGTGTGCGGTTGTGGAATTTTAGAGGGGTTATCTTGTATCTTTAAACTTATTGATGAATGCATTTAGCTTCGACTTTATGATTGCATCTAAATTAGTTGGTATGTATTTTTTCTTTTAGTCATGAAATGTCTCTTTCGGAAATTTCATTATGATCCCGTTCTTGTACCTTTGCCAATTTTATTGACAAAAAGGAGGAGAATTAATATGTAGTTCACACTACAAATACATATGATTTTCGGATCATTGTGTAAGGGGGAGTGATTTCCATGTGAGATGGAGTATTGACTAAGGGTGAGTGATACATATTACCATAGTATTATTGTTGAAGTTGTGATACAATTGAACTTTGACGTTGTGTAATAATACTATGACATTGTATAACAATGATCGAGAACTATGTATTCTCATTGTTATAGCTACGGATCTTCAACAACGGTGATGTTAAACTTACAACCTTTGGGATCATTGGAGTACGTGGAAGTAACGAATATTTCGAGGAATGTTGAAGATTGGACATGTAGAATAGGATCTACTAAAGTTTCTTTATCTTTTTGTATTCCATATGTATTGATAGTTTTGTCACTAAAATTGACAAAGGGGAAGATTGTTAGATCACTGCTCGGTCGAACTCGCATGCATTGTTATGTCAAGCATGTTTGTCAATGTTAGTGATCAAAAACATAAGTCTTGATTTCTAGTCTATTATAGCTAAGTCTCGGACTAGGATAGAAAGTGTAGTTGAGCTCAAGGACTTTATGGCGATTCATCATACAAGTAGAAGAACTACTCAACGAACCAGTGGAACTTCTCGACAAAAAGGTATGTGAATACTTGAACTTATATATCACTCAAAAGTCTATCTTCTCTATCTCCTACTCTTTGAGACAAGAAGTCGTATGCTATATATATAGACTTTGATTATACACATTTGGTATTTAGAGCGAGTATACCTCACCTATCTATATCTCGAAATATGAGTGGGTAAGATTTTCGCTTTAACCAAGTTTATCTTTACCATGTGACGAAAGTCATGATATGTTTCAATCATCTTGAAAATTGCTTTGACGAGAAATGGTGTAACAACTATATAACGTCCTCTAAGAATATTTCAATGATTGAAATGAGAGTTTAGATTACATAACCAATGGTGGACATAAGCATTGTTGTGGAACATTTATGTATAAGTCATATTCCTTGAACCAAAGTTTGCGAACTTTGTTGATCAAGAGAACCAGAAGAATGGCGTGAGCCAAGTCCGCGAATTGCCGAAGTTCTCAAACCCTAGAATTTCTGCTGGAGTTGACAAACTAATTGCGTGAAACTAAGTCCGCGAACCCCGTCCGCGAACCAGCGAAGTTCTCATACCCGAGAATTTCTGCTGGAATTTGTAAACTCTGCCCGATAACTTAAGTCCGCAAACCTAGTCTGCGAACTTGAGAAGGTTATATATCTGAAGATGATTTCTGAACTTAAACTTAAAAAGACTAAGTAATGCAGTTTGCAAACCGTGGCTATAAAAGCTCAGAACCGATTCAAGTGAATCAAATCATCTTTGGTTCAATTGTGTCTTGTGTAGTTACGTAATATTTCCTTGCAATTGAATAACTCTCTATCTAGTTCATGTGAAGTCATTTTAACTAGTTATGGTGAAGAAGAACATGGTTGATATGAAATGCTCATATGGCTAACCTTTTGGTTAACTATTGTTGAACCAACAAGTGCATACGTTTGGGTACGGTTAACAAACCTAGAAGCGTGCATTGTCAAGTGTACGTAACAAGCTAATTTTTCGATCTAACGGTTGAGAAATATTAGCTTGAATCTAAATCAGGTTTTCATCTAACAATGGATATTGATTGCTTTATTACCAAGGTAACTTAATTGCAAACCCTGATTTGAAAGACTATATAAGGAGAACTCTAGTATATGTGCAAAACTAATCCCCACACCTTACGTGTGATACTAGTTTGCATACTGGAGTCGGTTCTCCTTTAACCTTTGGTTTTCTTATTCTAAAACCAGGTTAACGACTTAAAGACTTCATTGGGATTGTGAATCCAGACCGATACTACTTTTATCATAGTTGTGTGATATGATCTTGTATCTTCTATCGTACGAGTACAATGAGATTGATTGTCTTGAGATTGATATCTCCGATAGGCAAGATATAAAAAGTAATCACAAACATCTTCGTCTCATTGTTTGTGATTCCGCAACATCTTGTTTCGATACCATACGATTAAGATTTTTGTGAGGTAATTGATAACTCTAGGCTGTTCTTCGGGAATATAACACCGGATTATCAATTGGTTCATGTTCACCTTGATTATTATCAAAAGACGGAACAAAAACTTTTAGGGTTTATCTGTGGGAGACAGATTGATCCTTTGATAGACTTGTCTGTGTGAGACAGATTTTTTTATTGTCAAGCCTTCGACTTTGGGTCGTAGCAACTCTTAGTTGTGGGTGAGATCAACTAAGGAAATCAAGTGCGCGGTATCCTGCTGGGATCAGAGGCGTAGGGATTATAACTGTACCTTGGATCAGTGTGAGACTAATTGGGGTTCAACTACATTCCAGTCCGAAGTTATATTTGAGTAGGCTAGTGTCTGTAACGGCTTAATACAATGTGTGTTTAATCTGGACTAGGTCCCCGTGTTTTTTTTGCATTTGCGGTTTCCTCGTTAACAAAATTTCTGGTGTCTGTGTTATTTCAATTTCTGCATTATATTGTTTTATCTTTATAGTTGGAATAATACAGGTTGTCCGTTAGATC
Organism: Papaver somniferum; assembly: GCF_003573695.1. Classification (NCBI taxonomy): domain Eukaryota; kingdom Viridiplantae; phylum Streptophyta; class Magnoliopsida; order Ranunculales; family Papaveraceae; genus Papaver; species Papaver somniferum. The sequence continues at coordinate 21,221,945 of NC_039367.1, read as the reverse complement.
ATCAATTAGAGTAATCCAACCTTTGGTTGTTGATTGTCATTGATTGATCCTTGGATATTGGTCTTTGGTACCATCCAAGTTATTCCTTGTATTTGATTAGAACTCGCAATTCTTGCTTCAATAAATCAAATCAAGAAGAGAGATATAAACTCGTTGACATACTTTTAATTGATTGAGTCTTGTTGATTCTCTTAAAAGTATATTCGAGTTTGTCCATACAGATTGCTAAGTGAAATATGGGGTGGTGTTGTTAGACCCCCGCTTTTTCAGTATCAATCACTCACAAATGTGAAGCAATTACCTGGAGACGGCCCGTCAACATACATTAGAAGGTTCCGAACCCAAGTAAGTCTCATTGAACAACCCTCTTTGCAACCAGTCACTCCTCCTTCTGATAGGTCTCGGGGGCTCATTCCAATCAACAACCCATCCACCACTAGGAGATGTGAGTGGGATGCTGGTCCTTTTAAATGCTTTTTTAAAAGTTTAGAAGTTGTCTCAGTCAAAGACGACAAGCCCAAAGATCAAGTAGCTACAACGCCCAAACCCATTTCAAATTGAAGATTTGGTAATAAAGGCGATCGCGTTTCAAGTTGGGGATGTGACAGTGAAAGTGACCACTCAGTCTGATTCACCTACAGAAAGGAAAGATGGACCATATCTAGTGGCAGATGTTATCTTAGGCGGTTACTGCAAGCTCATCAATGCTGACAAAGGCATGATAATTCACTCACGATGGCTCGAACCCTACAGTACCTAAAACGTTGTGCTACCATTTCCTCCATCGTTCTCCCTATACCTAAAATGCTGTGTTAAATTTTCCTCTGACGTTCTCTTTAGTATTTCTTTTAGCAATTTCCTCTTTCACGCAATATTTGTAATTCCTCCAAAATGATTGCACTACTTGCATTCATAATTAGGGTTTCAATTTGTCAAAATCAACGTATTATTTCCTTTTAGAAATCTCTTTACTCCTGAATCATGACACAAAGTCTTGAACAAACCTAAAACTCTCATTACCCATCAGTTCAAACCAGAAAGACAAAACCCTAAAAGAAACATCTCATATCTTCGAGAAATATTGGAGGAATACGTGCAGGAAGAAAAGAAGCAAAGGAATTGTAATTATTAGGGCAAACGCTTCGAAGAGTAGTCTACTCCAACGATAAGGCAAATCCTCAATCACCACGTGATTAGGCGGATTGCAACGTAATTGGAGGGCAGGCAGGTTCGTGATCAATCTCTGGTTTCCATCATCGAACCCCTTCATTATTTTTTAGGTTTGTATGCGATCATCATAAGGGCAAGTGCGCGTTCACATGAGAACATCAAATGTCACATGGAGAGATTCTATCACAACCTTACTGGATAAATACTACAACTAGGGTTCCCGGGTATCAAAGATAAAATCATTAGTTGGAAGCCGTTTAAACATCTTCATTCTTGGAAGATGCTTCAACATCTTCTCCAGATGTCGCTATCATGATCTCTTCAGCAGCCACTTCAGTGTTCCCTCCAGTGTTTGCTTCGATGACCTCCATGGAATCAACTTTAACCTCTCCCTCAGGAACTTCCCCAGCCTTATGAGGATACTCTGGTTCATCCATGTCAGAATCAAGGATGATGACTCCATTACAGACAAGGTAATCATACTTTTTTTCACTGGAAGGCCGCTCATGCTCGATCCTTCGCCGCTTTAGCCGAGATGCAAACCTTTCAGCTCTCGCACTCGGCAGCTGAGACGCTTTGCCGCGCCTCCATTCTTCCTCCATGCCGACCGAAGCCAAGAAGGCCTGAGCACGCTCCCGAAAGAAACGTAGTTGTAGAAGAGACATACCCCGTATGGCACGATCAGCTTCACAAAATGAAGGATCTATTTTGGCCATCACCTCCTCGAACGTGCTAGCCTTAGGTTTGTCGACTTCGAAGCTCTTCTCTGGATAAGTAAAAGAGTAATCATCACCAGCAGTTTCCATCATATGCTAGAAAAAGGGATGTTATGATCATACCAACAGTTGGTAAATAAAATTGTTATTATCAATCAAAAATCAAACTGCATGATGAACATGGAGCAATATCTGAAACAAAGAAGAAGAGCAATTTTGCGATGGGAAGAAAGGCTCAACATCTTCTTTATATTCCGAAAATCAGCTAGATCCCAAGAAGAAAATAAGTCTCTACTTGTCGTGTATAAAGGCTCCGGATACGGGATAACAATCAAGTAGATACTTATCTATCTGATGATAACCGCGCGCTGAAAGGAAACATTCCCTACGCAAGGACCAAGCCAGTCTCTATCCTGCTAATGTGCATCGAACTCCTCTTGAGAATTTCTTTACATGTCACCATCTAGTGCGTACCCCGCAAAAATGTCACTGTTACGTGCTAAGCATGGGACTTAATGTTGATGGTGGATTTTAGTTCAGGGCTAAAATTGTAAAACCAGTATTTTATGGCTGTCACCCTGCAAGGGAAAAAGCCGTTTAAGAAGTGATGAGTGCAGAAAACCTCTTCACTGTATTTGAAACAATTTAATAAATACACGAAATTCACCCAGAATGGTGCGTGCAACAACAATCCCAAATATTCTGTGAATTTTATTAGCATTATTAATTAATATATTATTTGCCTAGTATTTTCCGTGCTATGTTCTCAGCCGAACTCTCATTATTGACATGACATGACGATTGAGTGTTCACTCTCAGCAGAGTAGCATGAATCTCCCGAAGTGCCAATATAGAAATGTGCATGAAATGCCCACACAAGCCACATCACTCTCTGACAGAGAGAGTCTCACATCGACACGCTTTGGTTAGCTTGATCGAGCATACTTAATTTCCTTAAAGGAAATCTAGACTGTCCATATCAGTCTCAGAAACAATCGCGGCCACACAAGTTGGCCGCACAATTTAATAAGCCTAGCGGAACTCCGTCAAGATGACCATCAGCGGGCCCACTTATACCCTAGCCGGTCGGACATCACATGAACATCTCCTAGCACCGTCAAACGCCAACCCTAAGTTGGGTGGCCGTGCTACTTTTTAGAGATTCGATCGAACATAGGCTGTTCAGGGCAGTCTTAAAACAATCACGACCGTCCAACTTCACCAGCCTAGTTGGACGGATTAGATCATATCATGAATGATTGGGGAAGCGCTAACGCACACGTTGGAGGGCCCGCTCTACCTTTACCTGATCGGTTTGCTCACTACGTGGTCATGGAGCAATGAACATTTGCTCGCAACATGATTCCTTCCAAGGGTCGCGGAAATTCCACTAATGTCTTAAATCAATCACAACCATCCAACTTAGCCAGCCTATTTGGATGGCTTAGATCACATTGAGGACCATCAGGAAGATGCACATATGTTCACCGTCATCCCAACATGGGCCCCACATGATCGATCTCCCCAAAGGAGAAGCACGGCTCGCCAAACCGTTCGGACGTGTGCGTGACTGTTTCTAAACCCTAATTAGGGTTTGCGACAATGCACATCTGTTGTAGTTCGATCGTATCCATCCATCTTCGCCAACCTAAACGGAGGGTGTATATATAGACTCAAGAGGTCCCAAGGATGTCGACATGATCACCATGGTCCCACCTTTGGGTGTGACCAGTCGGCCTAGGAAGACTATGGCCCGGCGCCTCGAAACGCACGCCAAAGGGTGCCATGCCACACAGCCTTTAAATCCTTTGCGGCAATGGGTTTCTGTCGCAAATCAATCACGACCACTCATCTTTGTCAGTCAAATTGAGTGTGGCCTATATTGAACCTTCACGGGACCAAGAGGTGTAGACATGCACACCAACGGGACGTCTCCACGCATGCCTGGTCGGTCCCACCAAAATTAACGCCCAAGCTTGAATTCAATCAAGCCAAAGAGGAGATGTTTGCGCACCTCCAAAAACCCTAAAATCCATTAACGGAAGTGAACATGTGACGTAAATCATCTCGTCCGTCCAACTTTTCCAGCTTGGTCGGACGGCTTGGATCAAAATTAGGCAATCGATAAAGCGTCTCAATGATTACCGCCCGCCACCCTGTCACGGGGAGTGATCGACCAGATGGTGGCCCGCCCATGCGGCCTCCAATAGATCACTCGAAGATGGTTGGATGTGCTGCCATTTTAAGACGCTTAATCCGCAACTTGTTCAATCAAGATTTAAAACAACGATGCTTCATACATATCGATTGTTTTGAGCTGCTTGCATTACATGCATCGAGCATACACGATATTTCATGAATATCGATTCCTTAAATAACTTAGTTACCTAACCTAATAGCATCGTATGTTATTTCCTGTGGCGGGTCCCATGACCTGATCCACTCATTCGAGACATCAAACCTGTCACAAACTGGGGGTACTTACTGGGGTATTGGTCTGGCGGTTTACAACGTGCGGCGTGCAAAGCGCCCATTACGAGAACTTGTCAGGAAGCATGGACAGTTAATGATGATGATGAAAGTGTGCAAAGACGTGATCATGTGACAATCACCTACACGACCCCACTACTCCATCACTCAACTTCCTTCACTTCCTACAAGATGAGGATTGCTCTCAAATGACTTGTATAAATAGGATCTTCGACCTATTTCCAAACAGGACAGAAAAACCAAGTGTTGTCACAGTATCCAGAAAACACCCAGAACTGATAGCTTATATTGTGCAAGCCAGTTCAACATTCTGATACAAGTCATAAACAGTCAACACCTTCACAATCTCAAACACCTTCTTCGCTTCCCTCCTTAAGATCAACCCTTCTCCTTCACCTTGTGACCGAATTGAATCTGGAACGACCATTTCTTGGTTTAGGCCAGAGTCTTACAAATTTATTTCTCGAACCTAAAATCATTCTCGTGCAGTGCATTTGTTTAGGGTTTGAACTCGTTTCTCATCAATACACCCCAAATTACCAAAAACAGCAGAATCAGTTTTCACCCATAAACACTTCCATTTCAACGATCGTGGGCAGGAGACAATTCACCATGGTAACCAAAGCCTACGAACAATGCTTCACCATGTTCCTGGTGGCAATATGGCCAAATCTTCTCCAGATTTTCGTATACAGAGTCACAAATTCCTTTCGCACTAAGAATTTACCGACGCTTCTGTAGCTAGAAGATAAACACTTCATGCGGATATCAAATGACAAGCCTGCATTGTGATATTCATGGAAAGAGATATCCAAATCAGCATTTTCCAGATCAGCAGCGGTCGGTGTGCTCGGGTTCGAAGAAAGAGGGGGCGGTCAGATAATCATCATCAACGACGGTCACACATGTCCCAGTTAAATATCTCTGCGCAAAAGAAAGTCTCCCTTCGTCACTCTCCAGCAATAATAAACAAATATCTATTGGTTAACGAAAGAATATCGGTATGATATTCTTGACTCGGATAATACAGATGGGGAAATTGTCGCAAAAGCCAGACCGCCTACGCTTGACTGAAGAATCTGGCCGGCTCGAGGATGATTCACTTCTGCTCGACATGATGAAAGAAATATGGATTCAACAAGAGCAACCTCTGCCTTGAACTGAGAAGGATGATACAGTTTTACCAGCATATATACTGCGTAAACCCTAGAGAGAAACGGATGCTGAGCAAAAGCGACGAGCCTATATGACAGCCGAAAAATCAGCCTCAATGAAATCTCTCGTCGAAACCCTAATGAAGATAAAAAAAAAAGGTCAAACATTCAAAGGAGGAATACGTTTCCTAGCTCGGAACCCTGGCATGGACGCATACCTGGAATGTATTCTCCTTTCCACAGAGGCATTAAACATGCAAGAAGACGGCCAAGACAAGCCAGCGCCGGCAGCTCCATGCCCTAGTGATGTACACATTTTTGTGTCCAATTTGTCTTGATTCTATATATTGTTAGTACCCACTTTTGAACTTATTTTGGTATTTTATGTCTTTGTAGGTATTTTTGGGAAATAAACATTTTTGGAGAAATCGGCTCGAAAAGTTGGTAAAAGCACCCAGGAGGACACCAACCGTGCGGACTCTCAGTTTGTATAAGGGGCACTCAGTTGATAAGGGGCACCTCACCACTACTTGCACCCCATACCTGCTATTTACACCCCATGGCTAATGGTACCCTATTCTGGTTAGGGGGCTTCCCATCTTCATCACAGTTTTGGCGGGAAAACACGCCTTCCACCTGCGAACTTCTGCATAACTTCCTGGGTCGAGTTTGACGACATTTTATCAAGTTTTATTTATTGATATGGCTTGGTTGGGCCTCGACTGGTCAAACAGGGATGGTATAATATTTAGATACGCAGAAAAACAAGTTTCCATGCATATCTAGGCGAATCAGGCCATCAGGGAAAGTGAAAGTATATCGGGTTTATTTTGTTGGCTTGGGAAATTACGTGAAACTTGGGAGAGTGCATTAACGGCTGGGATTATATTCTGCTATTTGGGAAGAGTTTGGATGAGAAAGGAAGTTGCGTGAAAGAAAACAGGGGAGGAGAGAAAGCTACGGGTTTTGTGGACCAGAATTTCAATCGAATTTCAGGGAGATATTGATGGGATTAAGACACAAATATGTTGTGTGCTTTAAAACAGGAAAGTTAGCTGATTTGGTTTGCGGAGAAGTCGATTACTTCCATAATCCAGGGAGTAGATTATATCGGGTTTGGTTTTGATATTTTATGGAAAGATACGTGAAGAAGAGGAAAGAATCTCTTCTGTGAGATTTGATTCAATCACAGAGAGAGTTTGGACAGCCTGGATTGACTGAGGAGACGCGTAGAGAAGCTAAAAGTGAGTTATTCTCGTGATCTGTGGAGGAAGAAAAATCCGAGACTTTCATGTGAAGAAAAGAAAGATTTATCGAGTTATAATCGGACGTGGTGGATATATAAGGAGGTGAGAGTCCAAATAAGGGTCAATCGAGAGTTGGGGGAGACAACAAGAAGCTCAGGAACGAAGAAAAATAATTGCAGAGAAGTTCTCTGCTGCTTCCAAAAAAGAAGGGCACGCAGCACATTGAACCAGCGAAGACGATCGTGAAAACTCGACTGAGAAGACAGTCTTATTTACCGCAGTCTTATTATTGTTGTTCCCCTTGTAACAGTCGTTCTGCAACGCATATAGACGTTGCGATTGAACTGTTTTATTCCTTTTGATTCTCTTCACCTTTGTAAACACCTTATGAGCAATGGGAAAATCTTTTGAACGTGTTTTCGACATGAGGAGCTAAACCCCAATACTAGGACGATGGAGGAAGCCATGTTTCACAATTGTTTGGTAATTACAATTGATTCTTCATGACTTTTGCACTTGTTTTAATTTATTTATGATTTTTACTAATTATTTGTGATTTCTTTTGATGGTGTATGCTTAGACATAAGAGCATTTGATACACCATGCTTGTGATTTACATCTAATGTTTTAGAAATCTACTTTTGGCAAAGATAAGAGTCTACAGAAGATCTAGAATTGTTTTAAGTCATTATTTGAACCAAGTGATTGTGATTAATGGTAGAATCCCGAGTCTCAGTTCTCTCGATATTATGACAATATTTTGTGTATATATTTTTATTATTTAGTCTAAAATCAAATCTCTACAAGTCTCTGAACGAACTTTTACTTATCATTCGAAAAACTACATCAACTTTTGGCGCCGCCGACGCGGAATTGTGTTTAAATTTGTTTAGGTTTATTTTTATTATTTTTTGTTCTCTTTTACGCCTTTGGTATTTCTTGATTCTTTTCAGATTTGGAGCGAAGCTGCAAGGAAATAAAAAGTGCTATAAAAGGAAAGCATCGCCAAAGAAGGAAAGAAAAGAGGAGTTCAAGGAGTGGGGAAGATTTTGTATATATTTATTTTATTTGGACTTTATTTCTTTTTATTTTTAGAAACTGTAAATGGGGTTTCATTGTTGTAATTTTTCTTTTTATTTTTGGACACTTTTTGGACTTGGACTTTATTATTTAAACCCTAAAGAAGGGTTAAAAATTAAATAAAATTGTTTGCAGGGAAGGACGACAGTTACGATACTGTCTCGGCCCCTCGGGTTCTTACACTGACATAGGAGTTGGTGGCTTGAGTCGACTTCAATGGTTCATCGCCCGTCTGGTACGGGAGGTAAGACTCTATCCACCCACGAATCCCCTGTCAGTGGGTTTTATTTTGTGTGACAACTAACACCCCTGCAATAGAATGTTGAACTGGTATTACAACAGCTAACACAACGAATATCCGACTGATTTTCAAAATGGACATTACTTTGACCATAGTGTGAATAGTGGTTGGGAACATCAAACTTTTGAAGGTTATGGTTTATACCATGGTAAGCCCAATTACTATCCACACGCCAACCGGTCGTATGAGAAAAATTCCCCTCTACTAGAGTCAACACGTAAGCTAGCTGAGTCGACATGTAAGTTAGCAGAAATGAATAATTTAGTTATGGAGGAAGGCAATGCAATGAGTGAACTTTCTTTCCTAGATTTAATCAGAAAGTCATGTGAGTCGACTCAGAATCTTTTGTTAGAGGACCAGAAAAGAACTGCTCAAAATAATCTTAATTTCCAATATAATGTTTCCAGTAGTACCCTTGAAAATGAAGATAATTATTCACATAATCAAGATGACGAGGTTAGAATTGGTAACACTACTTTTTTAGATGAGGTTCGGCCATTTTCATGTTATTAGAATGATGATTATGATGAGGATAATGTTGATGAAGAATCGGCCACATACAGGCATAGTGATCAGGAATTTGTTACTCCAATTGAGCTTTACAATGATAATATTATTTCTAGTTCAAATCCAAATAATTTTAATAGTTATTCACCTATTCAAAAGGACGAGGATTTGACTAGAGATACCCCCGTTTTAGACGATGTAGTATTTCCTTTTGATTACGAAGCTAATAATGGTTTAGAGGAACGAGTTTCTTCTAAGAATACTGTTTTAGAGTCTAGAAATTTAGAAACATTAGTCCTAGACAAAGAAAATGAACTCGTCGAGATGAGTGAGGATGTACCAGACTTAGAAGAATCAACTGACCATTTTCAGGAATCTGATGACCTAGAAATTAGGGAAGTTGTGACTAGTATTTCTAGAGACACTGAAATCTCTAAGTTTGGAGGTGATTATCATTCTCCATGTGCTTTAACTCTTAGAAAGGTCCCTCACTTGGGACTTGACATATGTGTCTCAACCATTTTAAAAGATTATCTTCATACACGTTTTCCTGAACCTAGTGTTGTCCATAAGAAAGTTCAGTTGTTAGAAACCTATCCTCTGGTTTATGTGGTTTGCCGAGACTATGATACCTAGATTGACTTTGTTTTCCCACCAAATATTTTTCAACCAATTGTGGGAACGTATATGTTTCAGATGTGTCTATTATTAAGTTTTGAGACTAACCTAAGTACTTTAGGATTTTTGAACCGACACATTTATTTAAAAATGACCACCACTTCAATTATGGTCATCTATGTAAGTCAAATTTGATTGACTTTAAGGATAAGCAGTTATTTAGGTTATTATTATGTGCTTCTAAGTTTTTACTTGAGTTTTTCCAGACTCTAATACCTGAATCATAACTTAGCTACGAGGAAATCCAACCCATGAAAATATTTTATTTGGACCCGGTTATAGAACCTGAACCTAAACCACAGCTAGATATAGTTGTCTTAAACAGGAAACTAGACAAGGGTGTGCTTTATTTGTTAATTTTTTTGGCAGGTTGCAAATTCGTTTTATTTGTGGTAGCTTTATTTGGTTTTGATGACCCACAAATATTTCGGCTATTACTTTATGATTCTATGAGGTGACTAATCCTTTCTTAGTCTGGCTGAAGACTTTAAACTTAGCACTTCTTGGGAGGTAACCTAACATTCATGCAACACGGTAATATCTTTCCTTATTTCTTTTGATTTAAATGGTAACAGTTTCTCCTTCTTCATGCTTTTAATTTCATCTTTAGAACATTGAGGACAATGTTAGATTTAAGTTTGGGGGTACGGGAGAAATTCTTTAGTTGCAATAAATAAACTCCAGAGCCTAGAAATTTATGCTTATTAAGGATGACACTAACCAATCTAAGTGGATGGAAGCATCTTGGTTGTAGGAGTTGAGGAACCAATCTGATTAGATGGAAACATCTAAAAAGTCTATTCATAAAATCACAGAGCTCATGTGTTAGAAATAACATGGTAGTTTCGCCATATCTCGTTGAGTCCTTTTCACTTCTGTTTTTATTTTGTTTTCTTTTTAAAATATGTTACTCTAAGTGATTAGGTGGGGCTCACGAATCAAGTTGTTACCACTGCTAGGGTGAAATAGAGTGATTGAGATACCGAAAAATGAAAAAAAAAATGAAAAAAGAATTGTTACAAAAAAAAAAAAATGAGACCAGACCATCAGGCCAAAAGGAAAAAATTATTCAATAAAATTGACCACTGGTTCCCTTGTATATGCCAGCCGAGTTGATCTAGAATTAGGAATATCGATCACTGGTTCCCTTGTATATGCCAGTTGTGTTGATATTAGTCAGACCAGTATCTCAGTCCACTAGTGATAAGATTTTTAATTGTTGTTGTAGTAATATAATATTCGAACTCTAAGATTTGTGAAGACTAAATTTAAAGGTTTAACGAAAATAATAAAAGAGAGCTACTGGGACTAGGATTCCACCGAATTCATATCACAAGGCTCAATTATTCATTCTCAACAGTTATCGCTTAATAAAAATAACATCGACTCTTATTTTGCCAAAGTAGATTCTCAAAATATTAATTATAAATCGTAAGCATGGGACATCAAACATTTAAGCAAGCATGACCCATCAAATAAAATAATAAATAATTAATTCAAATCATAATTCTATTTTAATTAGTGCAAAAGTCATATAGAAAATAAAATAAATTTCCCCATGTATGAAATTCGGATTCCTCCGTCGACCCAGTGTAGGGGTTTAGCTCCATATGGTGAAAACACTCTCAAAATAATATTTCATTGATCAAATGGTGTTTACAAAGAAGAGAAAAAAGAAAATCAATTTATTTTAGACACTCTTAAAATATTTTTTTATTGCTCGAAAAGTGTTTACAATGGTGAAAATGAAGAAAAATTAAACGCAACTATTTTGCTCTTCCAAAACTCCCCCCTCTCCGGATACCTGTTTGGTCCTATTAGCACCCTATTTATACACAACAACCCATTACTCAAACATCTTTTCAAAATATTCTTCCATAACTCCACCAGATCTTCTCTTTAGTGAAAGATATCTCAGGAATAATTTCTTTCTCCATTTATCACACATCTTCCTCCATTTGCTAGAATAAGATCCTGGGGATATTATCTTTTTTTTATTTATAAATAAAACCACAGATTTTCTTTCTCCTTTTCAATAAAAACAAACTCATCAATATATTATCTCTTTTAACTTCAAGATATGAAAACTTCTTGTATAATAGGCAAGAAGATATCTTTTCCTTAAATCTTTGAGATCTCCCATAAATTATGTGAATCTGTTTCAAATGAAGAAGAAGAGGGTGCCTCTATCCATTTGTTGGGTGCCCGTATCTGAAATGATGGGTGCCTTTATCAGTTCCTCTGGTTGCCTTTAACACTTTTTCGAGCTATTTTTCCAAAAGAGCTTATTTCCTTGAAAAGACTTAAAACAAGATTATTAGTGATTAAATTAGTCATAGAGAATGTAGTTATGGGTGAAAATGTGTCACACTTTCGTGCTCATCAACTAGGATAGGTTCATTTTGGCAGTGGCCTTCAGACAGATATGAGAAACATCGTTCATCTAGTCAATATCAAAACCATCTTTGTTTTTGTCTATATCCATCTCTTAATTTATCCATGTGATTTGTTGACTCTGAATATCGATGTCCATAATGCGACTATCTGAGTAGAGCTCTGTCACTTATATATGAATTTTAGTATGCTTGAGTGCAAACTCGTGTACAACAATTGGAATTTCGCATCAGGGTACTTCCTCCTGTAGTCAATAAGTATGCCAACCAAGGAGATTCTTTAGTGCCTTCCAAGGTTCTACGTAGATAGCTAGGGTGTGGAGTGTAAAGGTTTTGTGGGTATATCTCTTGTAAGCCCTCCCGAGACTATAACTCGGCCACTAGGGCCACCTAGGGGTTTAAAGGCTTGTTGCATATGCTAAATGCAATCCACGATGCCTGCGACAGTGAGTTGGGATTTTATTTAATTTTTGCTCGAGGACTAGCAAATAATAAGTTTGGGGGTATTTGATGGACACATTTTTGTGTCCGATTTGTCTTGATTCTATATATTGTTAGTACCCATTTTTGTACTTATTTTGGTATTTTATGTATTTGTAGGTATTTATGGGAAATAAACGTTTTTGGAGAAATCGACTCGAAAAGTTGGTAAAAGCACCCCGGAGGACACCTACTGTGCGAACCCTCAGATTGGATAAGGGGCACTCAGTTGATAAGGGGCACCTCACTGCTACTTGCACCCCATACCTGCTATTTACACCCCACGACTAATGGCACCCTATTCTGGTTAGGGGGCTTCCCATCTTCATCACAGATTTGGCGGGAAAACACGTCTTCCACCTGCGAACTTCTGCATAACTTCCTGGGTTGAGTTTGCCGACATTTTATCAGGTTTTATTTGTTGATATGGGTTGGTTGGGCCTGGTCTGGTCAAACAGGGATGGTATAGGATTTAGATACGTAGAAAAACAAGTTTCCATGCATATCTAGGCGAATCAGGCCATCAGGGAAAGTGAAAGTATATCGGGTTTATTTTGCTGGCTTGGGAAATTACGTGAAACTTAAGAGAGTGTATTAACGGCTGGGATTATATTCTGCTATTTGGGAAGAGTTTGGATGAGAAAGGAAGTTGCGTGAAAGAAAACAGGGGAGGAGAGAAAGCTACGGGTTTTGTGGACCAGAATTTCAATCGAATTTCAGGGAGATATTGATGGGATTAAGACACGAATATGTTGTGTGCTTTAAAACAGGAAAGTTATCTGATTTGTTTTGCGGAGAAGTCGATTACTTCCATAATTCAAGGAGTAGCTTATATCGGGTTTGGTTTTGATATTTTATGGAAAGATACGTGAAGAAGAGGAAAAAATCAAATCTCTTCTGTGAGATTTGATTCAATCACAGAGAGAGTTTGGACAGCGTGGATTGACTGAGGAGACGCGTAAAGAAGCTAAAAGTGAGTTATTCTCGTGACATATGGAGGAAGAAAAATCCAAGACTTTCATGTGAAGAAAAGAAAGATTTATCGAGTTATAATCGGCCGTGGTGGATGTATAAGGAGGTGAGAGTCCAAACAAGGGTCGAGAGTTGGGGGATCCAACAAGAGGCCCAGGAACGAAGAAAAATAATTGCAGAGAAGTTCTCTGCTGCTGCCAAAGAAGAAGGGCACGAATAACATTGAACCAGCGAAGACGATCGCGAAAATTACGACTGGGAAGACAGTCTTATTTACCGCAGTCTTATTATTGTTGTTCCCCATGTAATAATCGTTCTGCAACGCATATAGACGTTGCGATTGAACTGTTTTATTCCTTTTGAGTCTCTTCACCTTTGTAAACACCTTATGAGCAATGGGAAAATCTTTTGAACGTGTTTTCGACATGAAGAGCTAAACCCCAATACTGGGACGACGGAGGAAGACATGTTTCACAATTGTTTGGTAATTATAATTGATTCTTCATGACTTTTGCACTTGTTTTAATCAATTTATGATATTTACTAATTAGTTGTGATTTCTTTTGATGGTGTATGCTTAGACCTAAGAGATTTTGATACACCATGTTTGTGATTTACATTTAATGTTTTAGAAATCTACCTTTGGCAAAGATAAGAGTCTACAAAAGAGCTAGAATTGTTTTGAGTCATTATTTGAACCAGGTGATTGTGATTAATGGTAGAATCCCGAGTCCCAGTTCTCTCGATATTGTGACAATATTTTGTGTATATATTTTTATTATTTAGTCTGATATCAAATCTCTACAAGTCTCTGAACGAACTTTTACTTATCATTCAAAAAACTACACCAATTTTTGGCGCCGCCGACATGGACTTGTATTTAGATTTGTTTAGGTTTATTTTTTGTTCTCTTTTACGCCTTTGGTATTTTTTGATTCTTTTCAAGCATTGCTAAAGAAGGAAAGAAAAAAGGAGTCCAAGGAGTGGAGAAGATTTTATATATATTTATTTTATTTGGAATTTATTTATTTTTATTTTTAAAAACTGTAAATAGGGTTTTATTGTTGTAATTTTTCTTTTTATTTTTGGACACTTTTTGGACTTGGACTTAATTATTTTAAACCCTAAGGAAGGGATAAAAATTAAATAAAACTCTTTGCAGGTAAGGACGACAGTTACGATACTGTCTCGGCCCCTCGGGTTCGTACACTGACATAGGAGTCGGTGGCCTGAGTCGACTTCAACGGTTCATCGCCCGTCTGGTACGGGAGGTAAGACTCTATCCACCCACGAATACCCTGACAGTGGGTTTTATTTTGTGTGACAACTCACACCCCTGCAATAGAATGTCGAACTTGTATTACAATAGCCAACACAACGAATATCCGACTGATTTTCAAAATGGACATTACTTTAACCATAGTGTGAATAGTGGTTGCAAAAGCCGCCAACTCAAGAAGAACAGATTCCTCATGCCTTCCGCCAAAGGTTAGTTGAATTTCCCTGTCAATTTCTTCACGTCTTGCTCTTTCGATTTTACTCTCATCTATCACCATCTCATGCTTACCCCGCAATAATGCCTCTGTTACGTGCTAAGCAGGGGACTTAATGTTGATGGTGGTTTTTAGATTAGGGTCAAAATCGTAAAACCTTGCATCTGACGTCACTCTGCAAGGAAACGGTGTCGTGAGTGCTAACCTCTTCACCAGCATATTTATTGAGCCATTCAATATGTTTACATGAAATTATCCAGACCGGCGAATGTAACAACTATTCCAAACGCTCTATAAATTTTGGCACCTCGCCAATACAAGATTCACTGACTACTTTCCTGTGCTATGTTCCCCGGCAGAACCCTTAATATCGGTATGGCATGACGGATTTGTGTTCGCTCACAGCAGAGTAGCATGAACCTCCAAGTACCAAAATTAAGGCCATTGCACAAAATGCTCAGACGGAAAGCACACTGCATTCTGTAAATTAGGATTTTTGTGGCAGTATACAAAATCCAGCCAATTATTGTGATAACTCACAAAAAACTCATAAACCCGACTAACTTGCAAAAATTAGGGTTTCGCGCCCCGCGCAGCACACTATACCCCTTGGTCGAAACTATGCTTAGCCAAACTAGGCAATTAAATCCGCCACAACGCACTGGAAGTGTGGCCACACCCTAGCTTACGGACCCCACTTCCCATCGACCAATCAGGTATCTCTAAAACCGCCACGGGTACTAATAGGGGAGCCACACCCATGCTTGGACGACCCCCTACTTTCATTGACCAATTAGGTTGCTCCAAACCCGTCGCAGCCTTAAAAGAGTTTTCCATACTAAGTTGGTTTCCCAAAAACCCGCGCCAACATGTCAATCGGCATGCCAAACAACATGCCAAACTCACCAAACGCGCGTGCCATACGCACATGCCAATCAACATGCCAAACATGCCAAGCAGCATGCCAAACTCACCAAGCGCGCGTGCCAGACGCACATGCCAATCGTCATGCCAAACTCACCAAGCGCGCGTGCCATACGCACATGCCAATCGGCACGCCAAACTCACCAAGCGCGCGTTCCATACGCACATGCCAATCGGCATGCCAAATCCGCCAAAACGCGCGTGCCAGACACACATGCCAATCGGCATGCCAAACATGCCAAGCAGCATGCCAAACCCGCCAAAACACGCGTGCCAGACGCACATGCCAATCGACATGCCAAACATTCCAAGCAGCATGCCAAACCTGCCAAAACGCGCGTGCTAGACGCACATGACAAACATGCCAAGAAGCACGCCAAACTCGCCAAAACACGCATGCCAGGCGCACATGCCAAACGACATGTCTAACTTTTCAAACGCGCATGCTAGGCGCACATGCCAAACGGCATGCCATATACGCTAGTTAGGGTTTCGGCATACCAAACCCTAATTTAGACAAAGTTGTCAGGCGCCGACAGAAGGTAGCCATAATCAACGGCTATCCTTCCTCATGAGATGCAATCTCAGCCATCCAAGTTCTCCACCGACTTGACATACTTGTGGCAACTTTCAGGTGACCAGCCGCCTAAAATTAATGGCCATGGCTACGCCAAGCGCCACTTGCACCACTGGCATGCACGAGCCATGCCAGCCATGCCGCATTGCTACTGGCGTGCACCAAAACGCCACTGCGCCATCTTCAGGAGCCAACACAAGGTAGCCACAATCAATGGCTACCTTTATTTCATAAGATGCGATCTCAGCCATCGAAGTTCTCCACCAAGCCGGCGAGCTTGTGGAAAGTTTTAGGCGACCAGCCAAGACGAGCCTAATAGTATCACATGCAATTTACCTGCGGCAAGCCTCTCAATTTCAACTTGCCACACGTAGCAAAGTGCTACATGTTTTCCACGAAAACACTCGAGACATCAAAACATGTCAAAAACTGGGGGATACTCATCAGGGTATTGGTCTGACGGTTTACAGCGTGCGGCGTTCAATACGCCTGTTACAAGAAAGTGTCATAAAGCGAGGCGGTTAGTAATGGAAAGAAGTAATGGTGAAACGTATCTTTCATTATGGAAACATCAATTCCAGGCGTTACCCGTTACTCTTTTCTTCCACCACTCAACCGTTTTCACTTCCTACGAGACCAGGGTATGTTTTATTGCGACTTGTATAAATAGGTCTCACCTATTTCCACCAAAAAACAAGTTTTTGGTCAGAGAACAATATAAAACCATAAATCACCTGATAGCTTTTCACTCAGCTAGCCAGTCCAATTTTCTGATACAAGTCACAAAACGCTACACTTCCAAAATCAACGATTCTGGTTTCAACATTTTCTTCGCTTCCCTCCCTAAGACCAACCCTTCTCCTTCACTTTGTGACCGAAGCAAGCCTGGAACGACATTTCTTGGTTTAGGCCAGATTTGTACAGATTGATCTCTTGAATCCAAAGTACTCTCGTGCAGTATATTGTTTAGTGTTTAGACTTGTTTCTCATCCACACACACGAATTTACCAAAATCAGCAGAAACCGTTTTTACCCTCAAACAATACTATGTTCATAATCCAATAGTTTTAAACTCTATTTCAATCATTGAAACTTTCTTAGAGGATGACAATAGACGTTTTCACACACTATTAGCATCAAAGTAATTTTCAAGTTATTGAAATAATCATAACGAAACATTCCAAGTCTACACCAAATGATTGTATCACACAAATCATGTAAGATGTTACTCGGCAATTTTCAGATGATCATCTTTTGATTTTCGTCAAGAATATAAGATGAACTTGGTTGAAGCGAAAGCTTACCAACACATATTTCGAGAAATATGTAAGCGAGTTAATCTCAGCTCGAAATCTCAAATGTGCATAATCGAATACTATATAGTAATACGACTTTTGTCTCAATATAGGAGATAGAGTAGAAATAGACTTTCCAAGTGATAGATGAGTTTTAGTCTCCACATACCTTTTGTTGATGAAGTTCCACAAGCTCTCCTTAGTAGTTTTTCATCATCAATTGATAAACGCCGTGAAGTCTAATGCTCAACTACACAATCTATCCTAGTCCGAGACATCACTATAAGTAGACTAGAAATCAAGACTTATAGTTTTGATCACTAACATTGACAAACAAGCTTGAGATAGAAACGCTTGCGAGTTCGACCGAGCAGTGCTCTAACACTTAGATCTCCAGTATCGGTCTTAGTTGAGATCCTTATTTGGGGATCGGTCCTAGTTAAGATCCTTTCATGGGATCGGTTCCTAGAATGGATCCTTATTGGGGATCGGTCCTTAGAATAGATCCTTAGATTACCTTTTAAAATACAAAATAAGTTTCGCAAGTATAATTCCTTAAGCAAGTGATTAAACGTAATTTCACGTCATATTTACCGAAATACCAATTAGTGCAATATCGATAATATGAAGTCCATAAATAAACTATACTTCGTAACTCCACATACTTAAGTTGTTCAAAAAATATTATACCATTCCTTTATACTTTAGCTATCATATAATGACCAGCTCGCCATTACTAAAGTCATCGTAAGCAAACTTTAATTTATATATTATGTTTTCAATAAATATTGACATGATATAATAAATGATAGAACTGGAACAAGTCAAGTTCGTAGTTACTAACT
The DNA here is from genome assembly GCF_003573695.1 of Papaver somniferum. Lineage (NCBI taxonomy): Eukaryota > Viridiplantae > Streptophyta > Magnoliopsida > Ranunculales > Papaveraceae > Papaver > Papaver somniferum. Next base: position 21,203,623 of record NC_039367.1, on the reverse strand, counting down.
TCGAAGTGAAGGATGATGTCTGTGTTGTTATTGATACGTGTTTAAGTTATTCATGAATAACAAAATAAAGTCTCAATATTTCTATGTTCATAGTCTAACCTAACAAAGTTGATTCTAGTAATCAAATCAAGCGACTTCGAGTTTCAGAGCAGAATTTGACAACCAAATTTGATATATAAATGCTTGGTGGGTTCAACGGATCAAATATAACAGTACCTAGAACACCACAAACTTTTTCGTTCGTGAACTTGTATGGACAAACCTTGTATAATCTATACGTTCGTATACACAATATGTTTCAAGATTGTAAGACGAGGAATCCTTTGGATGATTGGTGAAAATAAAAATCCGTATGGTCTGTATTTGAACCTTTAAGATCCGAATTTAATCAAGATAAAATCTTGTATAATTTATATTTTAAGATTCGGAATCAACAAGAACAAGTCTTGTAAGATCTATTATATCAATCTAAAAACTATCTAGCTTGATTAGCATACAAATTGCTATATTTATATTATATAATAAATCAATATAATGCGGAAAAGGAATAAAATAAGATACCTGAAATTTTGCTAACGAGGAAACCTCCAATCTAACAGTAAAACTCTTGTACCTCGTCTAATTTGAACAACATATTGTATTAGGTAGCTAAAAACACTAGTATACCATTAGCGTTTAGACCGGAATGCAGTTGATACCGAACTAACTAGTTTATGAAGGTGAAAGGAGTTTTTCATTACACAAAAGATAAGGAAACATACTTAGTTTTATATAGGTAAAACAACATGTGACATTCGACACTCACTAACAACAAGACTGACTAGCCAATAGTAGAATAACACGCATATAAACCTCACAGAAAGCTGTAAAACAAATTTGAGAAAATGTAATATGTCATGTTGTTACTAACCCTCTGAGCAATTCAGCTTCGGTCGTTCTCCTTATGCCTCTTAGATCTCGCACTAGGTATTATTCTATTATTCCCCTAGCTAACGTCCTTTCAATCCCATGAGTCCCTTCATAGTTCTTTGTGAAGACAAGTGTTACCCTGCCTCCAACAAGACACTTTTTTGGTTCATTAATATATGTTTAATCAAGATAATGAAGATCTATTTACTTTGAGAAATCTCCATGCAAAAAAAATATCAAGCACATATCAACATTTAAGAAACTTATTACTTTCAAAAGATATAAGATGCCTAATTGACCTCTTAAGATCTTCACAAATCAAGTTTGTATCATAATCTTTCGGAACTAACTAAGGTAAAAGACGAAAAACTCGTATCACTGCTATCAATCTTATTCCTCAATCAATATATCATGAATAAACATATAATAGAAAAGATGAACCTTTAGAATAAAGAAGAACTACGATGTTCAAGATAATCTTTTGGATAACATCAGAGATATGTCGATCGGGCTTCACAGATCTAAAGTGAAGTCTTCAAAGATGTAACATGATTATGATTGCGCCTCTACGGAAATCCATGACAAGGTCTGTTTTTTTGGTTAGAGATAGTTCTGATTCATTTCTTGGTACTTTAGTTGGAGGGTTGAGAATTTAATAATTTTGGAAGTAATCGTAGCCATGTGTGCACAGGTGAATAACTATTCACGAACGTAGTTTCAAAATGGGTGTTTTACTTCTGACTCCAAAGTAGGTTTGACGGATTGTATGATTAATAAAAGTGCATGACATTTGTGCGTAAATGGAACACAATACAATAGAATGTCGTTCAATGATGTATAACCGCCATGACTCGCATTAGTATATTTCCTAATCTTGACATTTATGTAAACTATAATTTTTATTTACGCACTTAAGTTTCTAGATTCTATGCAGGCTATAAGTCTAATATGCCAAGTGGGAGAATGTTGGATTGTGGCACATGACTTCGGCATACTCATGGAAAGACCAAATTTGACTTGGTCCAAGCATGAAGTGTCAAGCACTTAACATTCATGTATTGAGGTGTTAAGTGTTAAGTTATGTGTTAGTAAGGTTTAATGACACATGGAGTAGCTTTGATGGAAAGCTAGATATTACTCTAACATTTACTTAAGAGAGTACTTTTATTTTCTTTCCCTGAATTGAAGTTGGATGCAATTTCCATCTTTCGGAAAGCATCTAGAACAGCTAGGGTAAAGAAATGTATGGTCACTCTTATACCTTGAAGTATTAGCATAACCTTATCAAGTGTATTAGCTTAAGTTAAAACAAAGATGTTGAAGCTGCAAGAAGACTAATCAGATGAGTGCATATAGCTATGGCCTCAAGGTATGTAATATAATTTCATCTCGTAATAATTCAATAATATGATTGTAGTGAACTTGATTGTGCTAGATCCTATAATCATGATAAGTTTTGATTATTTTCATGATTAAAATTTTCTAACATACTGAAGATTAAAGGATGCTAAAATATGAAAAACGAGTGGAAAAAGAATTTGTTGTCATATGTTTTTTTTATTAATCAGTAATTTGTTGTCATATATAATATACCGACTAAATATCATAATGATTAGTAATATATTTGGAAACAATTACTAGGTCTTCAATTCATATTAATCAATTAAACAACTTTGGCTATTGATTTTGGGAACTACGATGCAGTGAACTGTGTTTGAATTCTTGTAAATTTTCATTTATTATCTAAATATGTTTTGGCTTTTATTTTTTTTGATCTTGCACTTTTGTTGGTGAACTGGTATAAGCTTAGTCCTACTGATATATATTTGACAATATCTTATAGTTACAGAACCATTTGTAGACTACCATACTGTTGCCTTGGTCAATTTTCTGCTGGATCAGTATGAGGAACAACAGAATACATTTATCATTAAGGATTGATTTCCAGATTATCTTATTTTGTTAAATTTTCATCAAGGAAGGATTTAATTGACGTCGTTGTAGTGTAACTGTTAAAGGAATTTGTTGAAAACCAAAGAGACGCTTCACATTATTGTGAAGAGTTTAAAAGATATCAAATAGAGTATTCATTTTATTTTATTTTTATAGTTCAACGATTTGGTTCTTTTATGGGTTTTTTGATTATTTTGTTGGTTAGTTAATTTGCAGATTAAAACATGGTGATGGAGGGTAGTGGTGATTATCCTGATGGTGGTGGGGGTGCATTAAAGAAGAGGAGGTATGTTTCAGGAGAGCGTCCTACCGAACATATAAAGGTCGTGTTTTGATCCACCAGACTATATTCTCACATGCCTGGGTGCGCAACAATAGTTCTATTTTTCTATGACTCCTTGAAGGGAGCCTTAAACTTGTCGAGCTATGAGCTAAGCTTGCTTGACTTAAACAGGCTTTTAGATGACCTTAGAGAAACTGCAGCGCTGAGGTTCTATATTGTCAAATTGATATCTCATATATGGCCATTTGGATGAAATTTTAGTTGGGTGGCGTACCGGCACACCAAACTCTATCGAACAAAGTAGTTTAAAACTGTGTTTGTATGTAAACGTAATAATTAACTCCTTGTGGCTTAAACGTAATTTATAAAAGCATTATAGTTAAACGTAATTGAAAATTCCGTGTGCGAGTCGACGCGATCTAATACTACGTCCAGAGGTGAGATGTAGGTTAAAAAAATGTTTTATTAAAAGAGCGTGGCTGTGAGACGCGTTTTTAAAATGTTTTATTCAGATGACGCAGTTTATAATAGCGTTTGGGGAAACACAGTTAGAGGAACGTGGTCGTAAATTTTAACAGTGTTTCAATATGAACGGATTTATAAAAAGAGTTTGAGTATAAAGGAGTTTATAAAATGATTTTCAATATAAAAAGGATTTATAAAATGAGTTTATAAACGTATTTCAATATAAACAGATTTATAAAATGAGTTTGAGTATAAAAGGATTTATAAAATGATTTTGAGTATAAACGAGTTTGTAAAATGAGTTTGAGTATAAACGGATTTATAAATTAAGTTTATAAATGGATTTCAACACAAAAGGATTTATAAAATGAGTTTCAATATAAACGGAATTATAAAAAGATTTTAGTGATGGGCGTAATTTAAAAAGACATTCCACTTTCACGTATTTGTAAAATGCGTGTACTGGAAGACGCAGTTTTTAAAACCGTTTTCTTAAACACAGTTAGAAGAACCACACCAGGCAGGTTTTTAAATACCTTGTACTTTCGAAACGAAATTCAAAAACACGTTTACTGATGGAGGTAATTTAAATATGCGTTTCAACATAGACGGTATTTATAAGAACGTGATGCTATATTTGAGAATTGCCAAAAACAGTTTTCAAATATGGAAACTTGATTTGGCAATTTGGCAACAAATATGACTTTTGACAATCAACAGTGCTTTGTTTTGTTGCCAAATATGGTTTTCGGCAACAACGCTGCGGCTACTCTTAATAATGACGGTGATAAAAGTGATTTCTTAATAAACTTGAAACTCAAACAAATTTACCGATTTTTTGTTGAAAACTACGAGATAATGTTTTAAATAACAAAAAAATATTTTTTATAGGGTTTCATGTATATGTTTTCCTTGTTTCTTTGATAATGTTTCTCTATCGACCAAATCGGAGTAGAATTCGTTGACATGGTTATAATGACATAATTTTAACATGGTAGCACCCTTTTCTCTAGAAAATCTAAAAGACGATTAATTTGAAGCTAAGATTTTGGTGATATGTTCCTCGTATAAAACTCTACATTCTTACCAAAATTGAGAGTATTCCGATATACTAAACTTCACAATCCACAAATTTTAATTTCAACTGTTAATCTTCAATGGTTGATATTCAAAATGGTAAACGATGGTATTATACATCTTGGAATGCTCTAATTTTTGGTAGGAGTGTAGAAACTTATAATAAGAAAATGTCATTAAAAAAGTAGCTTCAAATTCATTACCAGTTAAGTTTAATGGAAAAATAGTCCTAAAATGTCAAGATTATGTCATTATAACCATGTCAACGGATCCGACCTCAAACCAAAATTATCAAAATTTTAGTTTTTTTTCTAATAATTATATCTAGCCACTCTCACAAGTCAGAAGTTGTAAAAGTGATCTAAAACACCAAGAGATACTCTAGTTAGTAATGGGCAAACGGGGAACTTTCGGGACCCATTAGTTGTATCTCATTTCATACAATTAAGAGGCAACGTCTCATGTACATTTTGCTATAAAAGCCTACAAGGAGAGAGCCCAAAAATGAGTACAAAAATAAATAAATAATGACTAACATCTTCATGGAAGCTTCAATCGGTTGAAACGACTAAAAGCATTTTGATCGCGCATTGCTTAAGCGTTCGTGATCTAGTAACGTTATAATCAACTAATTTACATACACATTCGTTATGATAATACTTGTGAAAATATTTGTTGATTAATACCGGCTCGAATTTAACTAGATTAAGTAACTGCCGTTCATATCTTAAAATGGTTGGTTGTGATAATATTAGACTAAAAAATATTCTAGCAGCGACTAATCTAAATACATCATTGCCGAAATCCAAAAACATATGTAGTATATATTAAATTTTGATGCGTAAAAATGTTTACATGTTCATAAGTGATAGTGGAAAAACGCCAACAAATATGGAGTCCGAATTTGTGCACACTCCTTTGAAGAGCGTGCACGCAACAAACCAATTCTACTGATTGTTGAAACAAACCCGTTAAACATATATTAAAATCATTTCTTTTATTATTTTTTATTAATTACAGTTCATTAACAGAAATAAATATATATTATACTCCCTCCGTTCTTTTTTAATATGCAAGTTTTTATAAATAAAAGTTTCAAAAAAATAAGCCAGTTTCTTAATTGGGAAAGTCAAATGTTACTTTAATTTTTTGGGACCACTTTTCTCTTAACTTCTTTTGGTGACAAGTGTCATGTGGACCACTTCACTTTACTTCTTTTGCTAACAAGTGTTACGGGGACCATTTCACTTCACTTCTTTCATTGACAAGTGTCATGAGGACCACTTTGAATGATTAGTTCTCTTAATTTTCTTAAATTTCGCTAAAAACAAAAATGGCCCATTAAAAAAGAACGAAGGGAGTAATAACTAATTCATTCTAAAATCTAGGATTCTAAAAATGGATATGGATTTTAGTTGCAAGTTGTAACTACTAAAAGACATGATGATCAAAACAACTTAAGGGTTTTTGGTCCAACGGAATCCCTCAAAGTCGATCAAATATGCGGCAAGGATGATTCAGATTTTATAATTAAAAGGGTCCCAAAAGTACGAAATCATATTTATTTGTGATCAATATTTGATTGCTTTCTATTTTAAAACTTTATCAACTATTGGTTTTAATCTACCAACTACTGGTTTTTTTTGTTTTTTTTTGATAGTTTCTTTGTACTATAATGTTTTGGTGTAAATAGGTTTACGGTGGCATCGATACTACAAAATCAGTCTGTATGGATGATACTTGTCATACTGGTTACAACACGGATTCACAAGATGGTAATGAAACATCTGAAACTGAACATGGTTCACGTATAGAAATGGTAGAACCTGAAATTGGAATGTTGTTCGACACCGCAAAGGAAGCATATGATTTCTACAACAGCTATGCGAGAAAGATTGGTTTTAGTGTGAGAAAAAATAGAACCAACATGAGCAAGGCTGACCGTAATAAGATTTTGAGGTAGTGGCTTATACCAAAGTACAGACACATGCGCAACATGAGCAAGGCTGACCGTAATAAAAAATAGAACCAACATGAGCAACGCCAAAAAAGAAACGAAGAGAAAATCGACGATTTAATTGTATGGCGTCGTTCGAATTTAAGCTCGTCTCTGGTGATAAGTATGCATTGGTTTCTTTCGTATCAGAACATACACATGCTCTTGTCCCACTTCAACAATCACATCTAATAAGGTCGCACAGGAATATTGAACCACCTCAAGTTGAAATTATCGATAAAATGCATGAATCTGGAATTCAACCGTCTGACATTTATCGTTTCATGTGTGAAACTTCTGGTGGAGCTCAAAACCTTAATTTCACTAGAACTGATTGCAAAAATTTGGTCCAGAGAAAAAGAACATCTTGTTTCAAGAATGGTGATGCAGCATGTCTCCTTAAGTACTTCGAACAAAAAAAAAAACAGGAAAACAAACATTTTTTTTGCAAGTTTAGAACCAATGCTGATAACCAGATTCGAGGCGTATTTTTTTGTGATGCTAAGTCGAGGAGGGATTATGGGTTATTTGGTGATGCGGTTTGCTTTGATACAACATTCAGAACAAATAATTATGATTTGTTATGTGCACCTATTGTAGGCGTCAACAATCATTGGCAGACTACGCTATTCGGTTGTGGTTTCTTGGATGGGGAAACAGGAGATGCAGTCGGGTGGATGTTTTCTACTTTCTTAGAGGCTATGGGAGGTAAGAAGCCAACTAGTATTTTTACGGATCAGTCTCAAGCAATTTCAAATGATGTTCGTGACGTATTTCCTGATTCACATCATGGATTGTGTATATGGCACATACCAAAATGCTGCAAAACATTTGAGTGAAGTTTTTCACGAAAACAGAAACTTTGCCCGTCATTTGAAAGCCTGTATATATGATCCTGAGACAGTAGAAGAATTTGAAAAAGACTGGGATAAGTTGCTTGTTGACTATGACCTTAGAGGCAATGAGTGGGGACCAAATTATATAAACTACGAAAAAAGTGGGCTCAAGTTTCTTCCCATGATCGATTTTGTGCTGGAATGACCACAACTCAAAGAAGTGAGAGCATCAACAAGTTCTTGAAAGCTTATTGTCTTTCTTCATAATAAGAGACTCCAGATCGCCACATGTCGCAGCCACAATCACTCTAGATCGTGGTGAAGCCATGTCAGCAGAAAGTATCTATGTCATCGGTACCTGATTGGCTATTCTAATAAGATATGATCCAGTAGATGATTCCTAAGTTTCCTTCCAAAAGTCGCAACTTCAAGAGTCACGATTTCCATAAGACATAATCCAATAGGAAACCCTAAAGACCCTTCCAACAGTCGCCACTGTTTTAGACTTAGTCCAACACAAAATTCAAACGGCAACTTAAAGAGTCGCCAGACATGCTGCATTGTGTAAACCTAATATATCTAGGAAGGTATCATAAGGGTATATATTGTGTCCTACCCGAATTATATGTTACATAAAAAGCAACTATATCAGTGACAGCTCCCCGTATCAAAATTAAAAACATACCTAAACCTAAGCGTACCTGTTCCAACCGTCGCAACCCATTAAAATTAAATTTTAATCTCAAATCATCACACCGTTTGGCAGTATTATAAATACACACAACAACCAGTACCATGCCTCAACGAACCATAGTTTTTACATTTCGAAAATCCCAAAACAATGGACGCATAAAGCGATCAAACAGCCAGGTACCTCATCATTTACGTGAATTATTCACCACATCTATTTTGCCGAATAACTAATCTAGCAGAACTTCGGAATCGACATTGGAGACAACTATTGATGATATTCTGCATCAATAAAAAGAAAAAAAGAAAAAAAATGAAGATCTTGAGATGGATGATCAAGACCTCAAAAACGCTGTTATATTGAAGTTGGGAAACCAATAAACCTAATCAATAATTCTCTCAAAGAATTCCCAAAGATCACATACCCTCTTCAACAAACCCAAACTTTTGAAGATTTCTTTCGGCTGTAAAAGAGACTGAACATCGAGCAAACATAGGTGTTGTAATGGAGGCAATTGCATCCAAGGTGCCTTCATTTCTGCAAGTGGCGGGAAGGGAAAAATATATGAAGTATCTATGAAAGCATTGGCAGTCGGCTTAAGATCCAGGAAAAATTTGTTTTAACAGTGGCTTCGTCGGGAATAGCTAATGGCAACTGCAAGATGAACTTAGCTTATATAAAGACAACTTTCTTTATTGATGTTTAGAAAATCTCTCAAAACTAAACACAAGCTCTAATCTTACTCATATGATCAACTACAACTTTGGTGATCATATATATATATAGAATTATGAATTCCTTTTCCTAATCCTATTACTTTATTACATGTCTTTCTTTTTTCTTAGAATTAGATGATTTCTAATTCCCTTATGATTACATCAATTTTTTAATCTTGTCCTAACCAACTTGTTAGTGACTTCTATGTTGAAGTTAATCCAACAATAACATCACTTTCATTGCCTGGATGGAGGACAGCTTGATGAAAACTCGGCGTGACATACGAAAGTGGAAAGATGTTAACAAATGGATGAAGATAACATAATGATCATGAAGGTGGAGCTTTTATAGATAACAAACTCCGTGAAATGGTTCCGAACCCTGTACTTGAAATTTGGTTTCTTTTGTCACCACTTCCGCTTATTATTTTTTTTTTTTATACTTCATTTTCATCCATGTCTTTCTCTATTATTCGTTTTACTAGGTGTCCAAAGCATTTACTACTCGCGATGTACATGGTATAATTTTTTAAGGTTAGCTCTATCGCGTTTAACCTGACTGAAAGAGAGAAAACACAACTTATATGATTTTCTCTTTTATACTGCAGTTTAACAATAAAAATGAGCAGGACATGCAGAACTATTTTTTTCTCACGTCAAATTGGAAATCAAGAAGAGTTAAATTTCTTTGATTAGCCTCTGCTAGATTTACAACATTGTTTTCCACTTTGGCCAATAATGATAACCGTCTTAATTACTTTTGGTTAACAGAAAATCAGGCGTCACTTATGGCTCTTCCCCGGGTAATAACAGTGAGTTATTATCTCCACCGCTTCAAGTTTGGATGCTACCGCACTGATCTCCAACACGGGCATTCGGAAGATAAGAAACGGATTTCGAAAAAACGTAATGGCTGCTAATATACCAATTTACAAAAGCATCTAGATGAATAAGAAAAACTCGGAAGCCACAGTAGCAGGCAATGGTTCAAACACCACGAAATAATCGTACGTATCGTATCCCTTGGGCTCAGTTCTGAACTCTGGATTGGTACTTATATATTCATACATGCGATTATTCCTATTCTCAATGGTAAAAGTGGTTCTATTCACAATTTCGTTCATAGGGCTGTACTTTCTCATGCCCTACGTTGTTGTGAATCGGTAGGCTATTCACTTCCAAGTTGTGACAATTCAAGCGGAACTCTTCAAAACTGATAGAAAACGACTTTTCTGTTGCTGGGATGTTCTTTCCTGTACAAGGTGATAACATAACCTTTTGAAAATAATCGTCGCAAATGAAGGATTATATGTCAAAATGTGAATCCATAACATGACAGATATTCATATTAAATTTCATCCTTCAGGCTTTACCTGACTAATAAGATTTTGATGTGGCCATTATGGTTGTGAGGAGCAGACTGCCGCTAATTGATTAGTGAAATTTCACAAAGAAAAATATTCCAGTCTAACATTAACCCTCGTGTTTACTCTCGATTTAGGAGACATGTTTACCAAATTCAGTTGTTGTGCTGGAGAAGATGTGTCTTAACAGGATATATGCTGGAAGATCCGAAGATTCATCCGTCGGTTTACCCAACAAAAGATATGATATATACATTCAACATTTGCAATATGGGTTAAATGTCAAAATGCCCCAATTTGGACTACAACGTTGTGAAAATGCCCTGGACGTTAGGCAAAAGATCAAAATGCCCCATTCCGTTACTTTTACCTTGAATAGTCAAAATCAGTCAAAATTGGTCAAAATACCCCAGCTTGACTAGTCAACTGTATTGTGAATTGGCGATTTTGCCCTTCAATAAAAATGACGGTAGACATGTTGCACGCGTGCTTATAATTTTGTGAGACACGTGGAAAATAAAACGTTGACACGTATGCAATGTAAAACGATGACACGTGGACTGTGGCCGACACCTGTACCATACGAGTGGGTTCGTACTTCTAGTCTTATCTTCAACCTTGGTGTTTCAACCACTGGAAAAAAAAAAAAAACCAGACCGATAGAGAGAGAGATCGAGAGATAGAGAGAAATTTCCAAAAAAGAGAGACAGAGAGAGATCAAGAAAGGATAAGAACAGTGAGGAACCAGATCGAGAAGAGAAGATAAATGAGACGGAGAAGATAAGATCCGCGTTCGAGGACATTGAAGAACATGTAATTTCCCTTTCTTCGTTAAACCCTAATTTTTTTTTTCGATTCGTTTGTTTTTATTGAAACCCAACCTTGTGAAAATGGATTTATGAACTTAGGGTTTCAGAGACTTGAAATGACATTAGGGTTTCAGAAGCTGTAACTAGGGTTTCATGAAACGAAATTAGGGATTATAATTTAGGGTTTTTCAATTTTAGCAGATGAATTGGTTTGTATGATGATTTATAATTGTGTCTCTGTCTCTCTTTCTCTGAATTTTGTCTATCTCTTTTGCTTTATAACCATGCCATGGCTAAGAATTGAATGAATCTACTAAGTGACCTTTGATTTTAGTGTGTTGATTAATTTTGATTACTGCATGATAACCCGTATCTTATATGTTTCAAATTGTATCCACACTTTTCAAATGACCTTTGGATTTAGTGTTTTAGTAACTTGAAGTGCCCTGACTTGAATGTGCACTAGTAGAATTAAGGGATAATTTGTGTTTTTGTATATAATTGAGTGTTTATAGTACAATTCTATTCAGTTGGTCACACTTTGATGCAATTAAATTAGTAAGAAATTGAATTAGGGTCTCAGATAAACAAATTATGTTCAATTTAGCATTTTTATTGGTGGGGTTAGTGGGCTTGATATTTGAAAAGTAAGCATTTTAATTTATGTAACCCCTGTAACAAATTGGGACACTCTTTGAATACTCGGAAGATTTTGATAATATATGTATTTGGAGCCATATCTTACTGAAATTATAAAGAGTTTTAGACACAAAATGAATGGCACATAAAGGTACTGAATGCATATATATCCAGTCAGCTCAGTCAGTTGAACATATGAAAATCACAGTCTGTATTATTTTCGTTTATGATATGCCATCATGGGGAGTTGTTTCACATATGTTTCTAGTGCTCGCTGTAGCAGTGTGAAGCTTAAAAAATGAAAACGGTTCTGAAAATCTATGATCTCTTTTTTTCAAGTAATCATTCGTTATTTCTCGACTGTTCTTACTCCTCGTTCCGTGCATAACAATAACTGAATCGATCGATTCATTTTGCTTTTTGCATTTTGAACTCTTAAAATGTCTAGCACATGTTTCATGTCATGTCTTTGAAATTTGATCTCTGTTGTCTTCAATACCACATTCTCTCAACTAGGTTCTCATAGAGAGACCAGGGATAGTGAGATCGGATAAACGGATAAATAGAGATTCATTTTTAAGGCCAAGACCTAGGGTCGGTAAGAAAGGGAATACACATCTTGGGACATAGTTTAAGGCAAGTATTTCGTTAAAGAGTAGTAGTTTACAAATTAATTGTAATTTTTCAGTGCCTCAATAGAATATTGGACTTTTTAGTTGCACTCTAGTTGTACTATTCTATATAGTCTATACTACTAGCAATCAGTTAGTCTAGTGATAAAATGGTTAAAGGTAACATAATTTGATAATGCTTATGCACAATTTGACTAGGAATGCTGTAATTTCCGTATCCCAGTCATACATGTGCCTTGCCTTAATGGTTCTTGAATATAGAAAAATGCAGTCTCCTCACTTTATATCTGTATTCAATTCACCATGACTGGCACTGCATTCTCTGTGAGAATCAGCAGGACAAGTATTCAGTTCACATTATTAGTGATCTTTTAATGTTTGTGGATGTTTTAAATTGTATAAGTTGCTTTTCAATCTTTTGTTTGCTGTTAAATGTAACTTGAAGTTGCCCTGACTTGCATTTATACTAGTTAGGTGACTCATGTAAAATCATATAGTGGTTAAGTGTGAGCAATTACCCTTGTAATCTCACCCTATAAGCTTGCTGCAATAGAATGAACTCTGTGTAGGGCTTGTTAAATGTTTCATTGATTTGTTTTATTTTTATTTAATGTTTCAGGATGGATAGTGAAGATAGGGATTTCTGGATAACTGATACAGGTGGCAGATTCAAGGACTTGTTATGATTGTAAACCTGGTACAAGTGGAGAGGAATTTATGGCTATGCTAAAGAGAAGATTGGTAAGGGAACAAGGTATGGATCCAAAACTTGGATTGTATTTATTTAATGATGCGGATGGGGATGTTGATGATAAGTGTGAATCAGAAGAGGAAGGCCTTGTTTGCACCAACATCTGCATCAAAGAAATCTGCTGATATACCACTATTGACTATTGTCAAAGGGCAAAGCAGCTGCTACTATACCATCTTCTTCTTCAGATGGTTCCCTGAAAAAAGGTAAGACAACTACACCATCCTCCTCTACTGCAGCTGATGTTGGTGCTAAAAAGAAGGTGACACATCCATCTACTTGTTCTGCGCCTTCTACTGCTTGTTTTAACCGGACATACAATAGCACAGTGAATATCTCTAACCAAACCATCAATATTAATGAACCATCATCTAAAAGGGTTAGAAAGCTAATTCAAAATATCAGTAGGTTTAAATGCTTTCACTTAATGACAGTTAACAATGGGTTCTTCTTTTTTATGCTTTTGTTTGTAATGGCGGACATCTTAATCACTATATGTTTGCAGTACTGATGGTGTTTTTAACTATCATTGTTTATGTAAGTGCAAACAGTTTAACAATTTAAATTATGCAGTGTTGTTTTTTTGGGTAAGAATGCAGTGGTTTGTTATCTCGTTCTAATTTCATTTAAAATTTCTAAATTGCTAGCATTATGTCCATTGAAAAATGGAATGTAAATGGCTTGGATATGTGGCCGTCCATTTTTAATCACATGACACGTGTCTCAATCTAACCATTTAGGATACGGTGGGCATTTCCGAAAAAGACTGTTAGAGTCAATAAAATACACTCTCACGTGAGAGTCATTTGACTCAAATTTCATTGGATAACCGTTGGATCAAAATGCCACGTGGCGTGCACTGGTTCAACCCAATTCTAAAGGTTAGAAATGTAAATGTTTCACAGGTGAGAGTTACATGTGTGGCGAATTTGACCATTTAACTCTCTTTAACGGCTAAACTAACAGATTGGGGCATTTTGATAACATTTTGGGGCATTTTCATCTTTTGCCTAATGTACGGGGCATTTTCACAACCTTGGGGTCTATTTTGGGGCATTCTGCCACTTAAAGATATATTCCAAGAAAATGACGAGAACACCATATAATACCATTCTTAGTATTTTACTTCTCGAGAACAAATTGAGGTGATTCCTTTGTCATTTACATTTTTATGTTTGCTTTTTTGATTATGTTATATTGTTATGCAAGTTTCATTCACCAAATATGTATACATCCTATAGGAATCATGGGAGCTGTTCCGTGGAGAAGACATTCATAGAGGTAGTTGCACTTGAATTTTTTAATAAAATTGCAGCACACTAACACTAAAGATCGTAGAAGTACTACAGTAACTGGGTACACTATTATTCGCCTTATGTTTTCAGAATTAATGGTTAGAATTATTATACAAAAAATTGGCACACTGCTAAAAGACGATGTCATCAAAACAATGACCTGAAATTTGCCCAACCATACATGATAGTCAAATTGAAGTAACCAGAAAATCGAGCACAGTTGGGGAATGAAACAACGAAAAACATTTGGAGAAAGTTGTCATCAAAGATTACCAAATAATGATGCCAAGGTAAAGGTTATGAGGTTGTAGTGCAAAATAATAAAGCAAGGTCAGTTCATGTGAATTGTACGCACAACAGTTACATACTCCCGGTGATAGTTTGCATATATAATTTGAGTACAAATTGCTTGCCCCACATTGAAAATTAGGCCAAAAACTTGAATTCTAGAACCAATAAGAAGAATTGAGAGCTTCCTTTTTTATGGTCGATTTTCTGCACCAAAAAATATTTGGTGCCGAACACCCATGGTTGTTGTATAAATCTTTTCCCAAACCCTAATTTTTATTTTCTTCTACGCCTTCTCTGTTCTCCCTCTATCTCTTTCATTCGTCGTTTCTTCTCAAATCAATTATCCTTTTCTTTCTTATATCTTAGCGCGTTGATTTGGTAATCTCAGACTTTTTATTTTGCTTAGACATCTATTCCCTCCGTTCCTTTTTAATAGGCTGGTTTCCTAAAATAAATGTTTCAAAAAAATAGACTGATTTCCTAATTGAAAAAGTCAAATGTTACTTTAGTTTTGTGAGACCACTTTTCTCTTAACATCTTTTGATGACAAGTGTCATGTGGACCATTTCACTAACTTCTTTTGCTGACAAGTGTCATGGGACCATTTCACTTCACTTCTTTTATTGACAAGTGTTCCCTCTAATATGGTGGTGCCAGAGGATTCTAATTATGGTGAGGTGTCTTGGAAACAAATGATATTATGGTTATGTTGCATGCACCTTGGTGAGCATAGTGTATAGGACTAGCATCTCATGAACAAAATGTCAACAACTCTCTATGAATGTTTTGAGACTTGCACTTTTTTTCTTTAACTTCGCAGGTGAGTTTTTAACAAAGGCCTTCTATTTGTAAGTACATTACCAAAACTATATCTCTCGCTCTAAAGATCATTAAGAAGTTGAAGGTTTTCATTTCAATTTTAAGAAACAAGGAAAATGTACATCAAAAGAGAATGAACCAGGTAACAGACTTGGTGACAAAAAGGTTGGTTATATACTAAAACAAGGATTACAACTTTAACTGTTCATCATTATTGTGGTTAATTTAAAAGGATTCCGTACCTAATATGTGTTTGGTTTAATTGTTTGCAAGTGTGGCAATTTGTTAAAAATCCCTTCTTTTTTTTTTTTTTTTTTGTAGAGAATCGACTCCATATACAGTATGCTATTGCTACGGGGTAGTTTGAAGAAGTAGAATGCACTTAATAGCATCCAGTTCAACATTCCAGCTGCAGCCTTGATGATTACAGGTATACCATGACATTAGAATCCCTTCAACAACCATGACAATCATATTTAATTATTAGATAGCAATTAATAAATAACCCGGTGTACATGGATTATATATGTGGGCATATCTCAATTAGTACTACCTGGCTATAGCTGCCAGTAATATATCGTAAACGTAAAGATCGAAACAACTTTTATTTGACCAGTTAAACTACTTTTGAATTGTACATAGTAAGTTGCCTATGAATCAACAGATCTACCTGCCAGATTTCATTTTCTAGCTTTAAGATTATTGTGCTAGCTGCTTGGGAAGATTAGAGTTTTCTTAAAAAAACCAAGTTCTTTCATGTTTTAGTTAGTACATGTTATTGGGTGTTTCCATGCTTTCTAAATAAATGCACAAAAAGTAGGGGATTGAAAATTTGTACCGTTTTTTTTGTTAGGCTCACAAGTCATGAACAACAATGGCATGTATCATGGGGAGCAGCTTAGATCATCTTATCAATGTGTCAGACACCACCTTAATTTAAGATCTAACAAGTTGCTGGATAGTTATTTCTTATTTATTTAATGATCTTCTAATGGTATTAAAACATTACCAACTCCATTTCTTCTAACTGATTTATGATGTTACCTTCTTTCACTGTTCAATCAGTACTCATATCAATAATATTGATTCTGTTATGTGATGCAGTACCTCTTTCAGTCCACTTGCTTAATTATATTGATTACTTGCATGGGAACATTGCGAGCCACACGCCTAATTTATAGCCGTGTTCGATATGAAAAATTTGTGGAGAAGGTACAGTATCATTACCCAAATTATGGCATATCAAGCATTTGAATAAGAGGAAATGAGGAGGGAACTGTTAAGTTTACTCCAACAAAATATGTGATGTAACCTCTAATACCTCCAACATGATTAGTAACCATTTTCTGTTGCTATAATTTTCCAGATTCGTAGACTGCCGAGTATCACTTCTAATGCAAGTAATGAAGGCTACAGTTGAAGACTAGCTTCGGTCCAATTCTAATTGATTACGAATTCAGTGGGGGAGGATACCACCTGTAGCTAGATTTAGTCAGCGTGTATATATATGTTTAGCCTTCCAAACATGAAACCATTTGGCACATGTATTATAATATTTGCGATGCCACGGTGGAAAAAATCATCCTAATTAATATGATAAAAATTTGTCTCCAGGCTCCTTAATTATTATTTTTTTCTATTAGTGTCATTTTTATGGATGAACTAATGATTAAATTTAAGATTCTCTCATATTTTAATTTGGATGCAAAAACATATGTCCAACGGAGAAAATCTGTCGAGAAAGTTATATATAAATTAGGTTTAGACCGTTGGAGGATCTAAGTGATGATGAAAATTCAGAATGCTTTTGAAGAAATTAAGAACAATGTGATGATAAAATATGAGGCATATTTTATCGCTTCCCCTCTCAATATTTTTCAGCAGAAAATAGTTGAAAGACTACCAAGTAGGGAACTACATTTGTCGTACGTAAACTTTAATGAGTAACATGTCTGCTAAACATAATCCCGTGCAACGCACAGGCAAGATACTAGTTTTAGTAAAGGCAGTATTGTGCTTCCAGAATTTGTCGATAGGTATTCTAAAGATAGACGTGAAAAAGAAAGAGAGGAAGAGCACAAAACATGGCAAACAGAACCTATTATCAATCTTGTAGAGCGGGAAGCATCAAAAGTTTATACTAAGGCGGTGTTTAACATTTTTCAAGAAGAGCTTGGGAAGATGACAGATATATTCTTAGAATTGGTGGAAGATAATGGAACAAGTAACTCGCACATATAAGGCTAGATTTGATGAGGATCGGAGGAAAACTCGCACACTTGTGTACAATCCAGGCGAGAAATCAATTTCTTGCAGTTGTAGAAATGTTGAGTTTACCGGTATCCTTTGCTCACATGCATTAAAGGTTTTTCATGAATTGCAATACAAGAGTCTATCTCCTCGATATTATTTCAAGAGGTGGACTCGGGAAATTAGTGAAGACGCTGCACTGGATCCTTACGGCGACTTGATACCAAATGATAACAATCCATCCGCAACGGCTCATTATAGTGAATTATCACACCGTTCACAGAAAATAATAAATAAGGGTTCGAGGTCGAAAGAAGTTTTTATATATACAAAGTCACTGATGTTAAACTTACAAGATACGGTTGATGCATATATAAATTCTAATGCAGAACGAAGAGTGGATCTAGAGAAAGAGAAATTAGAAGTGAACAAAAGTGCCGCACAACAGCCTGAAAAATGTCCATTACTTGAGCCACCAAAGAAGACCAGGGGACCAGCGAAAAGAAGGAAGAATGCTTTGGAACCTAAAGCACCACCAGCTGAGAGCAAAAATTCAACAAAAAAGAAAAGGTTAGTACTACTATATCTTTTTATTATATTGCGTACACTTTAAAGATTACAAAGCAATCGTTTTAAATGTTGCTGTAAGGTGACTAATGTACATGAATCAGGTGGAAATGCGGATAGTTCACAAGGAATCCAAACTGCGACAACACAAGCAATGGTTAACTACTTTTGAAGGGAGCTTCCACTGCGGCGCAAGGCACACGAAGCATTCATCAAGAGACCATGGTTTCTGGATGTGTTCTACAACCGTACAATAATCAAAGTACCTGGCAGTCAATGTATCCGTACAACATGATGTATCAACAGGGCGCTACTGTGAACCCTCATGGTGTATATTCTATACCCCCTATTCATCCATATCATTTTATGAGCACTCAACACCAAGGAATAAGCCCTCTAATTAACACGGTCATGCCGCAACCGGTAAAGAATTATACCTTGTCTTGTTTAAATTTTTCGCCATATACTATCTATTAGAAGTTAAATTTATGCACAACCTAATTTTGCTTTGTTAAATAATTTGATTTGATAGGGTTCCTCACACCAAGTTCCTCCTTCCCAATAAGAGCTTCCTCAAAACAAGAAGTGCTCAAAGTAGAACAAAGCATTGATCCAGTGAAGATTATGAGGAGCAGTTATTGATTTTGATCTTTTTATTTTTTTTATCAAAGCAAAACAATTGATACAATAACTCTGTTGCCAAAAGAATTGAGAATTTCAATTTCGTTATAGGATTTCTTAAATTTGTGTCTTCGTTTGTACAATGCTCATATTCTTTTACAGGGTTTCGTCAAATTTCGGTTTACTTTTAAGGTTTAAAATGCCACTTAATCCAAACTGCAAATTAGTTTTCCGGGCCTGCAACTGCAGTGGCCTGTACTCTTTTCTTTTTGTTTCTGCGGCGTTTACAGACTGTTGCAGGCTTAGTGCACTCTCAGCAAGCTGATGTAGTTGTTGTGTGTAGGTCTGTGGGCAAAGAAGGTTATGAATATGTACCTGCAGTATACTACGAGTTGGTTTAATTATTTGTTCCTCTTCTTCTTATCATAGAAAAACTGATAATGATTCGTAGTTGCAGTCAAGAATCGTCCGGCCTAACTAACCTCGAAAACCGGCTTGTAAGGTTAGGATTGCCCAAGCTTATTAAGTATGGGAGCTAGGTTGCCCTAGGCGATATGATACTATTTAACACCCTCCCTCAACGATTAGAACTACAATGACGGAGTGGCACGGAAGCGACGGATGCACACTGGCGAGAATACTTGAGTGGATACGGAAACCACGAACGCACACTGGCGGGAACACTAAGTGGTACGGAAACCACGGGCACATTGATGGACACGGATAGCGTTGAGTGGGCATACGATGTGGTACTATTTAACAGTTTCCACCAACGAATTCCCATTTTTAGAAGCCCTAGATTTTAGGATCAATTTAGATATTGTTTCCGTTTATGAAGCGTAATTAATTAAAAGAGAGAAAAAAACTGACTTTAATTGTTGGTTATAAAGAATGATTTTGATTGGTTTGTTATGTGCACACTCTTAAAGGAGTGTGCACGCATTCGGACTCCTCTGTTTAGCACTCGGTCAGAGGTGGCAATCCTAACTGTCTAATATGATCAGAGAAAAAAGAAACACGTAAGGGATCACGTGATACTCTCTCTTTTCCTATTATCTCAGAAATTTCCTCTCTCTTCACTTCTTTTTTATCCTTTTTTTTGTTTCCATCCATCATAATCTCCATTTCCTTAATCTCTATACCTCTGATCTTTTTTTTTTTTAACTACTGGTTTCTCTCCCAAAACACACGGTGAAATAAAAAACAGAAGAAGAAGCTATTAACCAGGGAATTTGCCTGTAAAATTAGAAACCAAAGCTTAAGAAAAAATCTGTAAATCTGATCCCACCTTTATATCTATGAATCTGGCTATATTTTGAATGTCTGCAAAAATTGGAAATGGAATTCTAGTTTTTCCTTTGAAATAGTCATTTAGGTACTGTATTTATAATTTCCACCTCTCTATTTGTGGTGTAATAAAGAAAGGAGTTAAAACCAGAAGGACCCATCTTTCTGATTTCTACTGTTGGAATATGTTGTAGGTTTTCTATGAATAGTGTTTCTCAAAATCAAATAGGGTGTCCCGTCACTCTAGTAAGGAGGAAGTCAGGGGTCCAATCGCCGCCGTCATAATAGTTTGTAGTGGATTAGTTGTATAGTGGGTTGAGTGATGTTGTGTCCGACAATAGGGCCAGTTCAACTGGCTAGGTTCGGGTAGGGACCTAGGTCCGGCTATCGCGTACCAAAAAAAAAAAAAAATCACTGTTCACTAGTTCGCCCAAATAAATCATGAACATCTCAAAATTAGGTTATTTCTTTTGAAATCAAATTGTGTATTGTGATGATTAGGTATGCCAGTTACAATTTTTTCTTTTCTTTTTGTAACTTGTAGCTGTTAAAATCTATCATGATGAGTTATGCCAAATGTATTGAATACATGTTTGACCAGGTAAGCATTACTTTGGTAATTTGATTGGTTGGTTTATTCAAATGTATTGAATACATGTTTTAGCACAAGTTAGTGATGAAGTGAGATTTGAGCATGTTCCTAGACCTGTTAATTTTATAGCTCATTCTTTATGCCAATTGGCAATGCATAACATAACAATGTAAATAGAGAGTGGGATGCAAATTCCCCACCTCCCTGTATTTCTGCAAACCTCAACATTATTAAGGTAGTTTAATAAATTTGGGCTCTTTTGAGTCCTTTTTTTTCTAATAAATAAAAAGAGATCCATTTTTTCCCTTCTATTAACAGGAGTCTTTTAAATCAACCCCGTGTTTAGAGGTATAAATTCGGCCGGGTTGGGATTTCCGGCCTAATTATTAAATGGGACGGTATAGGGCGGGCAGGAAAATCTCTTGCCCATGAAATTAAAAAAACCGCGATGACAGGATTATTTTTTATCTACAGTTAGTATCCATGGCCTGCCCAAACCTGTTATGTAATTTGGGCTCGCACGGATAAGGTCGGGAGAGCCTTACTTAAAATTAATATTACAAAAATATATATGTATTATTAAAACTAAAAAGAAAGTAATGTAATAACACGTAAGTATTACTTAAAACTAATAATTAAATACGAGATTGAGATGAGAACAAGATAAACCAAACCTCCTATAATTTTTCTTGAATTGAATCATTAGATAAAGAAACTGTTTTAGATTTTGCTCAATATTTTCTCTATATGGTTAACAATTTAGATTCCTATGGAGTAAAAGTTAAGAAACACATATGAGAATTATGAGGAAAATGAAAACAGTTATTTAGGCTAAGTAAATGGATACCATTGACGGGTTAATAGGACGGGTAACATTGATGAGCTAATAGGGAAGGTGTTGGGCAGGGAAATAAAATTTGACTTGTGGCCTGTGCCCGCCCTCTTATTTAAATGGATTAGGTCGGGCTAGGTCGGGCCAGCTCGTAATGGGCCACGGGCACCCATGAGTTGTCATGGGACAGGACGGGCGGTACTCGGCCTTGAGCTGCCGGGCAAAATTTACACCTCTACCCGTGTTGACCTAAAGTGAAATAAGCCAGATTCCCCACCTTCGCATTGAATGTGCATTGGTTTGGAAAAGTGAGATGTTGAAAAGAAAATGAACTGAATGTGCATTGGTTTGGAAAAGTGAGATGTTGAAAAGAAAATGAACGGTTATTAAACATTGCACTTGGGGCCATGAGCATAGATCAGTGGTATCCCATCAACTACGGTAAGGAGGAAGTCAGGGGTTCAATCCCCACCGCCATAAAAATTTGTAGTAGATTAGTTGTATAGTGGGTTGAGCGGTGTTGGGTCTGCCAGTGGGGCCAGTCCAACTGGCTGAATTCGGGTAGGGGCCTGGGTCCGGCTTTCGCGTATCAAAAAAAACAAAAAACATTGCATTTTCCAAAGAAATCTACCACCACCCAATAAGAAAAAGGAAAAATGTACACTACTAGTTTCTTTATAATAAAATCTTTGGGTACCAGAAATTAGGGCTGCACACTAACCGCACCGAGACCGCAAACCGCACCGAAACCGCACTAACCGCATCGAAACCGTACCGAACCGATGATCCAACGGTCGGTCACGGTTTTCATTTTAATAACCATTAGATCTATGGTTCGGTGAACGGTCCCACCCATAACCGCACACTAACCGCACTGAACAACCGATTAATAGGGACCGTCGATTAGTTTTTATCCTGATTAATCCTAGTCGTCTAGATTAAAGCCTCCACCATATATATTTTGAAACTCTAATCTCTTCGGCATTTTCTCTTCTTCGTTTCTCTTCCTCTCACTCTTCATTTTCTCTTCAGCCTTCACCTCAGTCGCCTCCACCACCAGTAGACAGCAGACCTTGATCTTTTAAACCACCTCCATCAAGAGCACCACCACCTCTATGTCTCTATCTAGTAAGTAAATAGATCTCATGTTCTATTTCTCATTCTCGTTTCGATTGATTTGTTTGTTTTTCAATTTCTAGGGTTTTTTTTTAATTATTCTTCTGTTAGGACTTAGGGTTTCTTTTATCGAAATCGTTTTCTTGTTGTTTTGTGTTTATCAATCAATTTCTTTTGTCAAATCTTATTTTTCTGATTACAGTCATGGGTTTTTTATTTTAGGTTTTGGTTGAGTTAAGGGGAGGAACTCAAGGAAGGAGTCTGAAAGCTATTATCATTGAGTTTGAGTTAAGGGAAGGAATGAGTCTGATTACAGGTAACTACTAACTAGTTCAATCTTCATTTTGACTTGTTCTGGTTTTGAACTTAGGGTTTGTTGATGTAAAATGTTTTGGAAAAGGTTTGTTGATTAATGAAGTGATTTATGATCTGTGACTGTGTGAAAAAGGGTTTTAATGGGTGTTGAATTAGTCAGGTTTACTCTGAAATTGAAAGAGCAGTTTGGATTTTGCTTGTGTAATTGAGATATTAATGGCATGTGCCTGAAATTGAATGAATAGTTTGGATTTTGGTGGAGATTTATCATGTTTGATGTGATGAAAATCATATCCAAATTATTTTTTCAAATTTTGTTGTATTAATAACTTTGTATGTGCTAGTTATTTCCAGCTTTTGTTGTTTGCTTTTAATTAAAATTGAGTTAGATGGCAGGCAATGTCACTCACATGAAATGCAGTTTCATTATCAAGTTCAGAATCAGAACTAACTTGATTGTTTTAAGAAATATGTGTTCTTGTATTAAGAAGTAAGAACTAACTTGTTTACCTTTGGCAGGGCAATGATTGGATCAAGTTAAGCTTCATTATCAAGCTGCAAGATGGCAAATGCATCTCCCTTTCCATCCACTGCAGCTGGTTCTACTGATGTGATACTATATATAACACCTCAAGTTGATGCTACTCAAGAAACACAAGCTACACAACAGGCTACACAGGACCTGTACCTGAAGTTGTACCGAAGAAGAAGGGGAAAACTAGATCAAAAGTTTGGAATGACTTTATAAGGATCGGCGAAGAAAAAGCACAGTGTAAGCATTGTCAGAAGAAATTACAAGCACATAGTAGAGGAAATGGAACTTCCAGCATGAAGACACATTTAGGCACATGTCCAGAGAATCCCAATAAGAATCTCAAGGGACAAAAGAGTTTGGTGTTTCCACCACCAAGGCATGGACAGTCATCACAGCTGGTTGTTGTAAGTTATGACAAGGATATGTGTAGAACAAGATTGACTGAGTTTGTCTTCATAGATGAACTGCCATTTAGAATTGTAGAAGGAGAAGGGTTTAGAAGATATAGTGAACATCTTGAACCTAGATTCAAGGTGCCAAGCAGGATGACCATTTACAAAGATCTTTTAATTATGTACAAAGATGAGAAAGAGAAGTTGAAGAAATACTTCAAGGAAAGTAAACAAAGAATCTGGTTTGAAATTTGATCTGGAATGTTTGTATGAGCAAGATGATTTCAGGGTTACAACTGTTTTGAAGGCTCTGAAACAAGATATGGGAAGACTTTATGATGAGTACACCAGCATGTATTCAAATTCCAATGCAGAGGAAGGTGAAATCATTACTTACTATTGATCATCATTAGTTCATTACTTAATATTTCTTATCTGCTTTTTATCATAAAGATTGTTATCACCATTACTTACTATTGATTGTTCTGATGTCTTAGGTACTGGGTCAACAGCTGCTGCTGGTGTTGATGACATGGTTGTTTCTGTGCAAGAAGAGAACATTGAGGATATGCTTGAATCAAGGAACAAAAGGCGAAGAATGAATGTTCATAGTACTCATCCAAAGTCAGAACTTGAAAGGTATTTGCTTGATGGTTGTGAAGCGTCTACCAGGGAGTTTGATATTCTGGCATGGTGGCAGGCTAATAGTACCAAGTACAAGGTGCTATCACTTATGGCGAAGGATATTTTGGCAATACCAGTGTCTTCTGTTGCATCAGAATCTGCATTCAGTATCGGAAAACGCATTCTTACCCCATGGAGAAGCTCGCTATCTGCCAGGACAGTTGAAGCACTTCTCTGTATGCAAAGCTGGTTGCAGAAACCTATCTCTCTAGATTTTCTGTGTGACTATGTACCAGATGACAATTCCAACATTGAAGATGGTAATAGAATCTCTTCTCTTTTGACTTGAAATTTGAATGAATGTTATCTCCTTTTATCTGTTAGTTTTTATACCTTTTATCATTAGACTTCATTGAATATATTTGAATATTTCTTCTTTGCATTCTTGTTGCAGACATTTTGGGAAAGGATGAAGATTAAGGGGATGATTGGATTGAGAGATGGATGGACTGCAATCTTTTACTGGTCTGCTACTTGAGAAATGAAGATCAAATGGATGACTCTTTTTCTTTTACTGGAAACTCTTTATGCTACTTGTTTTTTAACTTTGGTTTCATCAGACTTTTCGGTTAATCTTTAGACATAAGACTTTGGTCAACTTGTTTATGTACAGGTGCATGATATAGGTGAAAACCGAATCAAACCGAACCGTAACCGAATAGTATTGGTGCGGTTAAAAACCGAACCGAATACTAAACAGTTCGGCTGCAGTTTTAATTGTGATAACCGCACCGAACACAGTTAGGTGAACAGTTTTAGCTATAACCGCACCGAACCGAACCGTGTGCAGGCCTACCAGAAATCCATATGCAGAGCATTGGATTATTCGTTCGAGTCTCTATTACCCTTTATAAAAGGAAATTATGAGCTTTTAGTCCGTCTTTTCATTTATGTCTATATTATGCCTGCAGTGTGATGCGCAGCGGTGTGTTACTGTTTGTCTGTCTATATTTCAAGTTTGTATGGTCGTGTGTCCAAGGTGTTTGTTACTTGTGTTGCATATAAACGAATGTCGTTATTATGATGTATATTTTTGATGCCATGGTTAACCTTCTGTTCTAGCAAGAGTTAGTGGTTTGTTGTTACTGCAAGCACACACTGGATGTAAACACATTGCACAGGACAAGAGTCACATATCCTCCTAAAATAGGCATGAAGGGAGGGAATTACCAAATCCAAATAAACCTTGCTCATTGTGAACAAGTAAATCACGTAGGCATCTATATGTTCACAAACAATATTCAAACTCTAGGTACCAACTCGTGCTGATAATACAATGGCATTGATTCCTTGGCTCAAAACCTTCGGGTTTATCATAGCCTCATCTAAGAATACTGCGAGTGGCGTTTACGCAAGGGGAGATAAAGAAAACGAAGCATAAAAGTAAAACTCATGAAGCGTTAGACAAAAATAAAGTGCTGAAGTGTAAATGAGACCGGGATTTACGTGGTTCAGCACTAAGGCCTACATCCGCGGGGTTGTTGTTTCACTATGTACTTGATGATTACAAAGATAGTCGAGTGACTTTGTAGTTTACATAGGTCTATCTATTGTAAAGGACTAACTTACACTTACAATCTTTTCTCTCTCTCCTTCTTCCCCAGTTTTTTCGATCCCTTTACTCTTGGTGGAGAGGGGGTATTTATAGGGTTAGAGTGTGGGACCCATCTCTTAAGGCCGTTGGAACCTTATCTTCTTGTGTTTTGTGTCCATCACGCAGGGGTCTTCGTTCGTAACTTCATCACGCAGAGTCATCCTCGTTCGTTCCACGGGTTGATCGACACGTATGCTGCTCAGAGTGTTTAATGCGGGTAGTTGAGGCGCCTGCTCGTGTCAGGCAAGTGTTTTCTTCCTCTGTCGCGTCCATATCAGTACATCTTCTCTCCATCGTTGATCTTGGATTATTTTGGGGATGAGATAAACTAACTCTTTGGGAGTTATTTGGTTCTCCGCAGTACAGCGTGTTACCGGAACATCCTTTAACTTCTGCCCTTAGATTTGTTCGGGCAAAGATCCAACGTCGGAGGGATGGGCATCTTGGCTGTGGCCACATGTCATCATGCTTTGATGACTTTGTCCGCATGCTCTCCACGTATGTTCCTATATACACGTGTTTGATGATGAAATATGTGCACACACTCATTGATGTGGAGAGAAACATAGCACCACTGGATTAGTAATTTCCTGCGGAATTTGGTAATCATGTAGGCTGTACCATCCCTGGTTGGAGAGCTCACAGGTCAGGCCCTTTAATAGTGATTAATTCTCTTAAGTAACACAGTGTGACATTTTAAACAGTGCATACTACTACAATTTTATTATGAAAAATAATTTTAGACCATCACTAGTTCTTAAGCACTATTACAAACAACACTGAAGGGGGAAAAAACACAATCTTAAAGATCTCTAAGATCGTTTACAAACATCATTCGCGATAGTCATCATCGAACTTATCACTTGTTCCAAAATGTTCTCAAAGCGTGCAGTTCTCCCGCTTAGAATTTTTTCTTCCTTATTTACGTAGCTTGAGAATCCCATGGACGAAGTCCGAGGCTACATATTTTTCACACCACGACGATATCTTCAAAACAGAATGTGTGTCAGATTCACAATTGGTTAGTAATGTGCATTACTAACACAAAGAATAATATGTATATCACAGTATCTGGTTAGGTTTCCCCATTCCCCAAAACCAAATAACAAAATCAAACGACTTATTCAAAAAAGAACACCATACACATCCCCAGTAAATCGGAACATGGGGTCTGATACCAAACTGTAACTGACATGTAAATTTTCCCATATCAATCAGTTCACAAATTCCTTCATGTTGATTTGTTGATTGATTTGAGAAAGAGATATAACTCTTTGATATCTTTCCTTGATTGAGTTTGACTGTCTAGTTGATTCACTCGGAATTATATTGGAGTTAGACCATACAGATTGTCAAACGAATTATTGGGTGTGGTTGTTATACCCCGCTTTTTCAAATGCCGATCACTCATTAGCTATCGCCGCTAATATTGTTTGAAGACCAGATAAATTTTTGTTGATGAGCCAACAAAACCTGAAAATAAAACTTTGTCGAATGAAAACACAAAAAATATCTGGATTTTTAGAACAAAATCTATATCCACAAGCTTTCACAGGAACCAGAGAGAATCGATTTTGAATAATATTCCCTCAGTATCACTATTAATTGACCTAGTTCAAGTTTGCACAATTCTTAAGATAAGACCGGTTTCTATGGGTATGGCAAAGGAGTAAGTTTGCCATTTTTGCACCCACTATGGGCATGGAAAAATGGAAAACCGACCTGGCTAAGTGGCAAATTTTCCACTTAGCCAGGCCATGACCGAGCGATCGAGTATTTCCCGAGCGGTCAAGTATTGGTTGGACGACCTAATCAAAAGACGATCGCTTAATATACCGTGTGCAGGAGTTACAGTTTTGCACGGATTCAACTTTTGTTTTCATTATTTTACTAATATTTTTTATTACTCCCTCCGTCCCAAATTAGTTGAGCTATTTGTAGTTTGCACAATTACTAAGGCAAGGAGAAAAGGGGTGTATGTTTAAGTATTTTTTATAATTATACCCTTATGGATGATAACTAGTAAAACTTAGAAATGATTTATCTCTTACCACGGTTTTTCGTAAATTTTATACCGTTGAAAAGCATTTTAAAATACCTATGTAACGAATATAAACATGGCTATCAAATTATACATATTTGTTATAGTAACAATAATCAATCAAAAGGCTAGTTTTATAAATATCCCCTTGATTAGTGAGATAGCTCAATTATTTGTGGGACAAAATTCAAAACCAAATAGCTCAACTAATTTGTGATGGAGGGAGTATGTGGGGACACTTACACCTCTTAAATATATTGTTTATTACTCTTTAATATAAAATATCTTATATCTAATATAGTAACCAATATACTGTACTTATTTATAATATAAAAAATTGTTTAGCGATGGAGTTTAAGTCGCTCACGGGCGAGAATCTATCGCTCGGTATATACTCAATCGCTTAGGCGATTTTTCCATAGTGGCGAACATGGCTTGCCAGTCCACCTGGCCAGGCAAATTGATCTTTTTGTCTTCCATAGAAATCGGCCTAAGGAAAGGAAAGAAGTATTTTTAATTATTGTTTACAATTATACATTTATGGATAATAACTAGTAAATTTAGAAATGATTTATCTCTCACATTATACCACGGATGTTCACAAACTTTATATAATTGAAAAACATTTAAAACACCTACGTAACGAATATAAACATGCCTACCAAAAATCAATTAAATGTGTAATTTTAGAAGTATCCTCCTATTTGGTGAAATAGATCATCTATTACGAGGCATAATCTAAAATTAAATAGATCAATTAATAATGGGATGGAGGGAATATCATTTTGCCAAATAAAAATACATGACTGTCGGTGGGAGGTTAAATTTGGCGTTTTTTCAAAATAACAAAACCGTAAATAAGACGTAACCTACGAATAAACCTTCCATTTTATGCACAAATCTTTCATTTTCGGTTTCTTATATACAGAGAATTATCATACCCACCAAGTACTCTTTGAAAAAAAACAAATATCCACCCTATAACAACAACAAAGAAATCACCATATAACAACAACCAAGGAATTCTGGTAACTTTATGGGTTTCGCCCAGTTGGTCTGAGATCTGATTCTCAAACAGGAGGTCATCAGTTCCAATCTTCGCACCTAAGTAGGAGATCTCATGTAATTGCTATAGGGAATGGGCCAGATTTGCTACGGGGAGTAGGTTCAGTACCCTGCCAGGCGGCAGCTAGGGCCTATGCCAAGTTTCAAAAGAAGAAAAAAGAACAAAGAAAAAAAAATTGTTCTATAAGTTCAAAGTGAACTATGAACTATCAGCCTTTTTTTTTAAATAAATAAACAGGAAAACTCCGATGTTACACAGGGAATCCAAAACAAACTATCAAACTGTAACCATAGAATAACAACATCCGGCGGGAGAACTTGAATCGGTGATACATGACTCACGGCTCAGAACAACAATATTTTTTAAAATCATCTGATAGAAATCTCTTCCAAAGGAAAAGATACCATAGGATTCATCTTGATACTCCTCTTCTTTAACTGGTACAAACAAAGTCCGTCGGCGACGACAAGACTCTGTTTCCCACTGGAGAAGACGCGTAAAAACATTAGCCTTTTGGCAAACAACCATCGGAATCCAAACACCACACTTAGAGAACAGATCCAAAGAAAGGGTCACAAGACCAAAAATTACAGGGACTAAAAAGGGAAAGAAAAGATTTGGCTTAGACTTAAAATTAGTTCTAACAGCTGAAATAAAAATTGATCTAGTTGAAAATAGATCAAGAAGAAACCCTAATTGAAAAACCAGGGGATATCCATAGCTAATGAAGAACGCCGATGTAACCCAAGCCGCCGGAGTTGATGCTGAAACTGCACTTTGCCTGTAGATCGGAGTTGAAACTGATGCTAATTGACGGTCTCTATTTTTCATCGAAACCCCAATCATAGAATCACAAACAACCCAAAACCCAAACAAACAGAACCAAAATAGCAATACATCAAAAACCAAACTATGAACATAAATTAAAACAACACATAACTGAAAAAGAAAGCTATTATCAATCCATAAACAAGACAGGCGACAAACAGGGAAAGAAGGCTGCTCAGATCTGCTCCAAATGAGCCGATCTGAGCAGGAGGCGGCAAGAACAGGTAGGGTTTTCGTTTAGGGAAGAAAGGGAAGAGAGGAAAGAGAGAAAAATGTTTTTTTCTGCTCCATCATTTTACGGAAGGTATCATTTTACTGAAAAGCTATGAACTATCAGCCGCACCCAGGAATTCCGCTCTATCATTTTACAGAAGGTAAATTATTATTTTTCTGCTCTATACAAAATAATCATCAGTTGTGTTTCCACACATCGGTTGTGCAGATGCCACAAAACGCACTAAAAATATAAACTGCCAAAAGAAAGCAATTTTTTCACCTCCTGCAACAAATGAAACAAAAATTGCAGCATACCGTACTCAGTTATCTAAACATCGACGGACCGTCTTTCTTGACTGCACGGCAGACTGTCTTTCTTGACTGCACTACTGGAGTTGTCCTTTTGTACAGCGTCAGCCACATGCCGTTTCACCGATTCTGGAATTTTAGGGATACATTATTTTTTAGCTACTTTAAGCACATTTCTAGTGAGGCATGTTCCATGATATAGTGACAATAGATAGTGAAAAACTTACTTTAACTCGACGTTGCTGATAGTATTTCCAGCTGCTTGAGAGAATGATGGTTTTGTAGAAGCGCACGACATGCTCAAAATAGTTGTACCAGGAGCCACATGATCGAAGTGTGTTAGAAGCTGCTTCGATAAGCCTGAAGTGTAACAGAAAAGTAGGTGATGAATTTGTGTTCTAGAACAATCAGTAGGGGTGGGGGGATAAAGAACCTGCAAGCTTGTAAGCAATATGACTTACGCTTGTTCGAATTCCTCATCCAAATGGCTATCTGCAGGGAACATACTAATTTCACCCTTTTTAGATACGTTCGATGTATCATTCTTTACAAAATGCTTTTCACAAGATTCTTCCACATCCCTTGAAGTCCAGTACATGACTTAAGGAAGTTAGATAGCCACTCTGATGAAAGCATCTTACCATAAGGTGATAGAAAATTATGAAATAATGCAAACATCAGAATTGGAAAAGCTAAGAGAAATCAAAGAGAAAAGAAACCTTGATGTATGCATAGTAGTGTCCTGTGGACAATGTTGTACCAACATGAACAACGGTGCCGAAAAGGTCATACTCGACATGCTGGTCAAAATGAAGAAAGAACCAAAAATTAGAAAAAAAAACAAAACAAAAATGGGGGGGGGGGGGGTGGCATGGATCGGATAAGGCCACGGTATACCAAGGTGTTGTTATCACCAGTAGGCACTCACCACGAGAATAGCGGCCGACCAGATAAGGCCAAGGTATATCAAGGTGTTGTTATCAAGATCTACACACACCATACCAAACCGAACCGATTGGGGATGCAAAACTGGAAGTTTATATAATAAGACTTGAGATCCCATACAAGCAATGTGGGACTAAAATTTCCACCAGTAAAAACATAACCACAAGGATGAATAATCATCAACGGTTATTATTTTCTCAAGATGCGAGAAATAAAACGTGCGGCGTTGATGTTCTTGACTTGGTTTCGGGTTCAAAACCCTGTAAACGCATTTACATTAGCATGAGCAAAATCTGGTTTTCTGAGTTCAGCTGAATATAACCCTTGATTCCAGTTTAATTCTGATACACCCCTGATTCCAGCTGAATGACAACGCATTTTTAACCTAGGTAGATCGAGCTTCAGGTGCTGGTTATCATTCTCCTTCTGGTATCCATTTCCATCCCTCTCTATGTCTTAATTTCTTCATTCTATGTCTTAAAATTCATTATAATCAAAGGTTTTTATTGATTTAATTTCCTTGAAATGTTGATAGGAAGACAGATGCATTGGGTAGTGTTGATTTTTGCAGAAAATTTGTTTTGTATGCTTTGATTAATGTTGTTGTTGTTGTATGCATTTGGGATTTTTGGAAAAGGGGATTATTTTAAATAAAGTTAGGGTTACAGTTAGTGAAGAAATCGTTAATCGATTTGGTAATGATATAGTAATCAATTCTAAAGTATGTGCAAGATGTATTCAGAAACTTTAAGGTGAACTAGTGGTAGTAACTAACCAGGGATGGAGTCCAAAGCAGGGAATGACAGATGAAGGATAATCCTCACTCATCTTTTTCACTAAAATCCAATCATATTCAGACACACCATTTACTGCAAAGTGAGTGACACCGGATTCAATAGCTGTTTGAATGATTTGAGGGGCAAGATTGTATATTCTTGGATCCTGAAGGTGGCAGTGTGAATCAAATAGCTTCACATTCCTGCTACTACCACTATTACTGCTGCTGCAGCTGCAGCTGTCCATCATCATCATCATTATGAATCTGTTCATTCTCGCTTTTCGAATCAGTACTTGTGCTTCTTCTTCGTCTGTCTCTCCGTCTTGTGTGATGTATTTGATTCACATATAGATCGTGTTTTCTTTACATATGCATGGTTCCGATATCGCCTGAATTTAAGGCGCATGCATGTGCAACATGCAGGTGAATTCACAACAACTATAATGATTCATGGGAAAGATAATATTGATAATTCATTCATCGACTAAAACAAGTACAGGCCAGTACGATCTCCCCAAAAATAATAGGGGAAAATACGTCAGTCGGTGCTAATTACAGTTGGAGTTAATAAAGTTCCAAGCATTTTATTTTTGGTCGGCCAAACCAAAAATTCATTAACAAAACCCAGCAGACAACATCTTGGAATGGAAGAGAGTTCAAAGAAGCAACTCAGCCAAACCTGTAGTTCACTAAATCAGGCAAAGTTTTAAGCATAATGTAGCAAGCTAGGGTTTGCATTTATTGTAAATGCTAATTAATGATTAGCTAAGTCAACTGGAAGAATATGGAGAAAATAATAGTGAAGATAAGAACACCTTGGCTTTGTTGGCTCACTGGCTAGAAAGGGCTAAACATGCGACTAACATCAAGATTAAGAGAAACTTATTGTTAATTGTCTAATTATTGGTTAATTAATTTGATTACAAACAGCTAGAAAGTTCATTTTTGCTGGCTTTGTGGATGAAAGCGCTAAGCATGCGACTAACATCAATATTACTTATGTATTCTGTAATCATGTATAATGTTGGTATTCTCTGATGGTTCTACATGTTAATGATAACTTCCTCAAAAGCCCATACATTCACAACTCCAAAACTCTTTTCATACTTCTTTTTTGGTACAGAATACATTTTTTTATCTTCTTTTTCTTTTTACCGAATTTAGAATGAATCTGAAATTTAAAAGATGTTAGTTAACACTTAATGGTGACAAGTCATTGGTATTTTAATTTAATCTTTGATTTTGATTTGGATCATGTTTATTCGCATACAAACCAAAGACTCAAAAAAATTGGCGAATTGTGGTCACATGTTCAAGTCCCATCTCTAGTGAATCTAGGTCATCTAATTTTTTGCCGTGATTTTGGACTGAGAATCTGAATTTGGTGTGTTTTTTCAGGTATGTCAAGATATGATTGCTCCATTGTCTCATTACTTCATTTATACAGCGCATAATTCTTATTTAACTGGGAATCAACTCAATAGTGAAAGCAGTTGTGTGGCAATTATAAATGCTTTAAAGAATGGTGTGAGAGTTATTGAACTGGATATATGGCCTAGTTCTGCAGGAGATGACATTAAGGTCTATCATGGAAGGTAACGACCGACTAACTTTTTATTTGCCATTGATATCAAAATTTACCAAAACAGGTAGTTTGTTGTCTTTTACAACCATGTCAAAACTGAGGACTCTATTGGATTCCAAAATCATCGCTATACCTGCCTCACGTAACCTCGAATTTTAGGAACTCAGGTCCTTGTAGTCCATATAGAATGTTGAATTTGTTATGTATTACTTGTTTATCTTAGATATCTGACGTAAGCGGATAGAATCAACTGAAAAATGGGAAACCAACTTGGTGTGAAGAAGTATCAAGATACCATTTTGGTCATTTAAGAAATTGTAGCTTTTTTTTAAAGAGCTAATGAACTGACTTAATGTTGATCGACAGTGATTTCACTTTCCACAAATGTTTTCATGAGATTAGGGAATCTTGTTTGAAGTAATTCATATTTTTCTGTTTCTGTAGGACTCTGACTGCTAAAGTGCCATTCATTGATTGCTTGAAGTCCATCAGGGAATACGCATTTGTTGGGTCCGAATACCCTCTGGTGGTAACTTTGGAAGATCACCTTACTCCAGAACTACAGCTAAAGCTGCTGAGGTGGGTAATTGGTTCTATACAGTTTTAATGATTAGATTTAAGGCACGTACATACGTTTCGACTTTCAGGTGTTTTTTCATGACCTGCAGTCCATTGTTTTTGGTTTTTAGATGATCACTCAAACTCTTGGAGATGTGCTTTTTACATCCTTAGAATGCTTAGAGGAATTCCCATCACCAGAAGCATTGAAGGGTAAAATCCTTCTTTCGACTAAACCACCAAAAGAGTATTTGTATAGTAAGGATTCATATGAGAACGAAGCACTCTGCGAGGACGATAAAAATGATAAGAAAGTCACTGAAGATAAAAATGACCTAGACACTGAAGACAACGGTGGTGAAAGTGAAAATATTGATAATTCTGAAGATAAATCATGCTCATTAGGAGTTCATAAATACAAGAGTCTTATTGCAATTCATGCTAAGAAACACAGGGGTGGGTTCGCCACGTCTCTCACGCTAGATCCTAGTAAGGTTGAACGCCTCAGTTTGAGTGAACAACAGCTTGAAAAGGGAGCGGAGGATCATGGAACCGAACTTGTCAGGTAGTTATATACTCAAGCTTGAGTGTTGTTTTGTGATTACGTTCCTTTTTTCTGTGTATATGTATATATGGCTATTATCTTTTCTTAGTGAATGAAATTCTGTTTCTAGATTCACCCAGCGGAATCTGCTGCATATATATCCAAAAGGAACAAGGTTTAATTCATCAAATTATAACCCGATGATTGGGTGGATGCACGGAGCTCAAATGGTAGCATTTAACATGCAGGTAGTTCCTGCAGTCTGGAAATTTAATAAACTTTTACATAATTATATACTATATTTGGTTGGACTAGTTTCACTCTACTTGGCCAGCATCAAGTTTTTCCAATCTCTACTTCACTATTTCACCTGAGCGTGTTTTCTCCTCTTGAAACTAGACTGACAAATTTTCTTGGTCATCTGAAGGTTCACAAAACTTAAACTAACATGTGAATATTCCTATGGCAAGAAACTGTGTTTGATGCAGGGAATGTTCAGATCCAACGGAGGGTGTGGTTATGTGAAGAAACCTGATTTTTTTAATTAGAACGGATGAAGGAAACAAGTTATTTAATCCTGGGGAAAAGTTGTCAGTGAAGACATGCTTAAAAGTTAGTATTTTAATTTCAAATTTTAAGTGTAATCATTTTTCTTTTGGTTGATAAGCCATTGAATGAGCTCTTATTCTATGATATGACTGCTGTACATACACAGGGGAGAGTGCACATGGGTAATGGATGGGATTCTGATGTCAAGGCATCACATTTTGACTCATACTCTCCCCCGGACCTCTACTTGAAGGTAAGTATTTGATTCATTCTCTGCGTAGCTCTTAGCTTTAGAAGCCCTGCGTCTCACTAACGTTCAGTTGACAACGCTTAAATATCTGTGCCTTTAGACTACCAGGCATCACTTATTTAGTCACGATTATGATAAATGATGTTCTCATTTTAAATTTTTTTCTTCTAATAACCAATATCAGAATACAAATAGGTCGAGGGCTTAAAGTAGGCACCACTTGAATGCAAATAGGTTTAGCCACTTAAAACTGTAACATCCTGTACTTATTTTCTCAACACAATGAAGAAAAAAGTAGGTTAACGAAAACTTTTAGCTAATCCTGGCATAGATATGCTCTCTTAGCCATATAGCATCAGTAAAGAAATTCAATTCTCTGTACAAATGCTCGAAATTGTTTACTCACAACAGCCTTGGAGCCTCCTCCATCATGGTACTCTACCTGGTTGAAATTCTTGAAACTTTGAGTCGGAAACACTTTGATTTTAGAAACTCCCTGAGCTAATGTCCAATTCAAAACCTGTGATTACCGCTAAAACTTCTGCAATAAAATTACTTCCAGCACCCAAACCAACCGCCTGAAGATGTTCTCTTACAGCTGAAATTTTTAAACAAGTTCTGGTTTCAAACAATCCTTGTTTTAGTATTCTGGTTGCTCGATTCGGACTTGGATAATTAGTTTCCTCCCTTGAAAGTTAGTGGTTCTTAATTGCTGCATACCTCCAGTCAGATTGAAATGTACAT
The DNA here is from genome assembly GCF_003573695.1 of Papaver somniferum. Lineage (NCBI taxonomy): Eukaryota > Viridiplantae > Streptophyta > Magnoliopsida > Ranunculales > Papaveraceae > Papaver > Papaver somniferum. The sequence goes on along the minus strand of NC_039367.1, from coordinate 21,166,899 downwards.
TGAGTTAATGCGTTTAGATTATTGAGTACTGATGAAATTGGTCTTTGACAGGTGCATATAGTAGGAGTTCCAGCAGATGCTAAAATTTTTGAAACAGAACCTTTAGACGATAGTTGGACACCGGTTTGGGACCAAGAATTCTCATTCCCGTTGGCAGTTCCAGATTTAGCAATACTTCGTCTTGAAGCTAGCGACCATGATACGGGTGAGAAGGATGATTTTGGTGGCCAGAATTGTTTGCCTGTTCGGGAATTAAAATCTGGTATTCGAACAGTTCCTCTCTACGACCGAGAAGGCAAAAAATAAATTCGGCAAAACTTCTTATGCACTTTGAGTTTGTATAGGAGGAATAGTATCTTCTTTTAAGTTCTGTCATTGAATTATATAATTCTGTAATTATAATTATATTATATTCTACTCGGCTCTTGTAATCCAAGGAATAAAGCTGTAAGAACTTGGATTGTTACAGAGAAAAATTTCTTTTTCTGAAGAACTATTTTGTGTCGATATAATTTAAACAGCTAATAAGTGAACTGCAATGAATGATGCATCTAAATGGGTCTTGGGCCTCTTGGCGGCCAGCTGAACAATTCCCGACTACTGACATTTCTGTTTAGAGCAAGTCTTATTGTGGAATCCATCCATTTTCCATCTTCCACGCCACCTCAGCATTTGGAACTGTAGATGGAAGCGCAATTGTAATGGTGGAATAGTAGAAACACTATTCTTAATGGATCTAAAAAAACGTAATTAAGAATGGAGCTAAAAAAACGCAATTAAGAATGAAACTTTTTTTTCAGCCGTTAGATTTCAACAACTCATTTTAAATCTACGGATAAAAAAAAACGCAATTAAGAATGGAGCTTTTTTTCAGCCGTTAGATTTCAACAACTCATTTTAAATCTACGGATAAAAAATAAACGCAATTCTTAATTGCGTTGTTTTAGCTCCATTCTTAATTGCGTTTAACGTTATTCTTATTGGCGTTTAGATGGATTCCACGGACCCTTCCACCAAACCATGGAACCTTGCTTGGATTTTCTGTGGAAAACCTCAACTTGGAAGCCACTAGATTTGACATTCCATGAATTTTCCACACTTCGAATAGGTTGGATTCCACCATAAAACTTGCTCTTACAAGTTTAGCTTGATTTTCTATTGTTGCATCGCTGCAAACTCCATGGCAGTGGCAATACATTTTCATCGAAGAACTAGAAAGGCAACGAAGAAAGAAGCAAAAAAAAAAAAAAAAAAAAAAAAAAAAAAAAAAAAGTGGGGTGGAGGGGAGGGGGGTTGGACCGGACTGGTGTGCTACTCGTCTAGCCGGATCAGATCAAATCGGGTTATATTTCAAGTAAACACTTGGTCTATCAATTGTCGAAACCTATTAATCATCATTTCCGGCATCATGGACAAGAACGAGAACGACATAAAATAATTTTCATATTGTATTTTTATCAATGGTAGCACGATATTCGCTTTTTTTCTTAATTGATTGTTTTTTCGGATAATGGATCATTTGTCCAAATATTTTTAAAACATGGTTCTAATGGGTATAGGTGAAATGGACACAAAAAAAATAGCAAGGATAAAACTGGATTCATCCTGGCTTAAACTTAAAATAATAGCGAGGATGAAACTGGATGCATCCTGATGTGAATTAAAAATAAAAAAAAAGTATTTGAAAATGGGTAGGATGAAACTGTTTATATCCTGGCTATTTTTACATTTTTTCCATTTAAACAGTATCAAAATCTAGATTTTTTTTCACTTAGGAATTGTTGATTTTGGTCTTTTTAACCAATTTTGTGTTGTTTTTTTTTATGTAATATACGGGCTTGTTAAGAGCAGACTGAACCTTCTTTGTTGGTCGAGTCTGCAAGAAAACATATCTGAAGTACAGCTGATAAGATGATTTTTCAAAATCAATTATCTAGAAAATAGAAAAATATGAGCCCTTAGCCAAAAAATGAACTATGATTTTGGGCATACTGAAATCTTATTAGGCATACTGAATAAAAACTAAAAAGGATGTGAAATAACAAAATCAGAAATCCCCTTAACTCAATTTATTTTAATGGCAAATCTACCCTTTACATATTAGTGTTAGTAATCTGGATTAGTGATTAAAACTTTTGTTTAGTGATTAAGATAATTTTCAGAATTATAAAGGTTTGTTTAGATGAAAAAATTTGGGGAAAAAAATCAAAGTTTTTATTGAGAAGGAGAAAGTGAGAAAAATATTCTTCTTGATTCAATGGAGGATGAGGAGGGTCATTCTTCATCTAAAAAACCTAGGAAAATACATATCAACTACACCAATGATCCAGAAATGGGTGATTTCTTAGATTGTGAGAATGATTTTACACAAACTCAAACTCAAGATGATGATTTTTATGAGCCAAATCCATATGATGAATACATAGATGAGGAACCCAATGCTTCTAACACACATGTACACTTCTATTTTATGTTTAATCTCACTTTTGTAGCTTGAAATCATCAAAAAAAAATTGTATTTTTCATCATGGTTCGGCGAACCAGGACTATGTTCAGCTTAAAAATATAAGCCGAACCCATTAAATTGATGAACAGTTCGGCTAGCTGAATTTGTTAACGTTATACGCCGAACCTTCATTTTTCAACTTCCAACCTATTTGCAAGATCCTAGTTCGGCTTATATTAAAGTCTAATAACAAGCCGAACTTATTCTTGAGAGTTAGGTTCGGTTCTGACTCTAAATATCGTATCAGCCGAACTATATATTTTTCCAAGTTCGGCTCATATTCAAAAAATCACATCAACCGAACATGATACTGATTTTCCATGAAACACTTAAATTCATACACATTTAGGGGTTAGGCTTTTTATTACATATGTTTTCTATTGTGCAGCCTTTTCATAGGATGAACCAAACAAAAAAAGTGAAAATTACTAAAAGCGTTAAGAAAGTGAAGTCTAATGATGGAGAATACCAAGGTCCATATTAAAATCAATTAGATCTTATCTTCAACTTCAAGAGAATGAAAAGACAAACACAGTGCAAAAAGAATGAGGTCATTCCGACATCGGACGAAAAGGTTATGGCTAAAACAAGATCAAAAAACTTGAGTGTGCAAAGAGAAGGTTCGGCTGATAACTCAACAACACGAGCTAGCTGAACCTAGAGCCTGCAAATCAATATTTTCGAAGTGTTTACAGAGAGAGGTTCAACTTGAAAGTGATCTAATCGAGTCAGCCGAACCTGACAACCACCTGGGGTAAATTTCACTTCTCAGGTTCGCCGAGAAGGTTTGCAAGGTATTAGCTGAACCTGACACTGTTCTAGGACGTATTCAATACACATTTTGAGGTCCGGATAAAAATTGACATTTATGGTTTAGCCGAACTGTTCATAGACACTTTCAGAGTGAAATTTCAAGAACAGTTCGGCTCAAAACTCAACTCAATTATCAGCCGAACCCGCTACTATAACCGTCAAAAACCCTAAGTGTTTAGCAATTTAACCCATTCAATCCATGAAAAACAACAAATAAAAGATTGGGTTTGTAGGGAATACCTTCTTATCCTCATTTCAGTATTTGGATCTTCAAATAGTTGAATTTCCGATTCAATTTCCGGTTCAATTATAGTTTTTACACCTTCATCTTCAATTGGTTCTTCTTCTTTAATTCATGGATTGGAAGAGGATTTAGAACACCTGACGTTTTATTTTTTCTTTGTACGATCCATTATATAGTTCAATATAACTGATGATCGAATTTTCACGAATCGATAATTAATTACAGTGACGAAAAAAAATCTGAGAGAAAAGGAAGGTGGTTTGGATGGAGGAAGAAGAAGAGATGTTTAGGATAGTTTATTTTTAGGATTTTAGGTTCAAGGGTGTATAGGTAATTGAACTACCCAATAGACACCCCTTATAAGGTCACCTAGGATGGGAAAACTATTTTGTATGCCTTGAAAGTTTTTGGTATGCCTAAAATCATAGTTCCAAAAAATTCTTTGACCGGTTATATAACCTGTACAGCCCAGCTGGTGATACCTAGAGTGGTTGTATAACTTAAAGAGCCCAGCTGTTGGTTGATACCTACAGAATATGAATGTTTTTTTTGGGCACCGTTGTTTTTTTAGGACTATGATTTGATTTGAAAGGGACTATAGTTATAAGGGGTGTCCTAAAAGGTAGAGATGACTAGTTTAACCTGTAACGTAATTAAAATTATAACTAGTCTACAACTTCTTCCTCTATTCTACTATTTTTCTTCTTCATCAATTTATGATCATCTAAACCTGATCATATACAAATCTAATCAAAATCATCAAATTTTCATCGTCGTCGATTCATTGAAATTTCATCGTCGATTAATCAATTTGTTGTAAATAAACTCGTCCATAAGTATTTTCCCACAAACCCTTTATTTCTAATTCGTTTTTGATTGAAATTTTGAGCAGTAGTCATCAAAATAGTTTGAATATGGAGGTTATAATGGTAAGTTCGGTTAGGATAATTTTGAAAAAAAACCTAGTGTTACAACCGAACTTATAAAGATGAAGAAAACTTCGGTTACGAATTTTTTTTTGTTCCTAACCAAACGCCTGAGTTCGGTTAAGTCGCAAAAAAAAAACTCCAAACCGAATTCTTCTCTGTATAGCCAAATGTTGAGTTCGGTTAAATCGCAAAAATAAATTCCTAACCGAACTTTACTCTGAAAAGCTATATAATGAGTTCGGTTAAGTTGCAGTTTTTCTGCTAACCGAACGAAGAGTTCGGCAATGTTTTATAAACGTTGCGATCATGCGGAACTTATAGATTTTAAGTGCATGGAAAAACTAAGGGTTTGGATGAATGACTGGTTTGTAAAGATTTTGCGAACCTACCGAACTTTGTTGTTCAAAGTTCGATTACAACGTTGTCGGGTCGACCGAACCGAACAAAACTCTGTAAACTCAAGCATAATAGTTCGGTTACATTTGATTTTTCATCATCTAGCCGAACAAACAAAACTCCATTAAAGTTCATGTTGACTTACCTGCGTATTTTGGATTTATTAACCGAACTGCATTTGCAGAAAGTTCGGTTACATGTTCTTCATATAATATAACCGAACTATGTTGACCTAGTTGAAATTTTTTGTTATAATTTTCATTTTGAAGATATTTTAGTCCATGTACAGCAACATTAACTAAGTTACAAGCATATCTTTGTACCCAAAGGATGTTTTTTCTCCATATTCACCCATCTCAAAATATTTTTTTTCTCCGTCTTCTTCTTCTTCAACTACTTTAATATTCTACTTATTTAAAAAAAATCATCTATCAATTTAACCTTAATCAATGATTAATTACACTAACTAATCATTAGACAAAATTAATCAAAAGGGTAATGCTGACATTTAGATAAGGGGTGACTTAGTTTTACTTCAAATATCTTTCCAAGAAAAAAACAATGGTCCCCATCCAAAAAACAGTGGTGCCCAAAAAATCGTTCAAGAATATATGTAAAAACTTAAGGCGACAATACAATCCTAGGACCAGTACATACATGTCCTTGCATAATGCTAAAGGGGTTGACGTTGCTGTAGGCAGTAATACCTTTGTCACCTCTATGTGAACTTCCAAACGTGATTTCTTATTTCATCATTAGTTTGGCGAAGTATCTATGTATTTATTTATGCTATAAACTATTAAGTAACAAATGACTTTTCGATAAGGCACTCTGACTAATTGATTCACATCCCTGAGATTTTTCGATCAATTAAACTCACCACTTGCTTCTTTTTTGTACTTACAGTCTACTCCACACTTGCTTATTTTATATACTTGCAGTTTACTCCAACAGATATTCAAGAAGGTAAAAGATAAATAGAACAATAATGAGGTTTTAGCACATACTTATTATTTTGATACTTGAGCACTATTTTAGAAGTAAGCAGATTTATAAACTCTAACAAACCAATCCATATTACTTAATCAGTACTTCCAGTCACACAATTAATCCCAAAACGCAAACATAGGATATACATACTGCAATCTAAAGGTAATAAAATGCCGAGTGTTGCTAAAAGGAAACGTGAATATAGACACACTGCATTTTAAGTAGTACTATAAAAAAACAGGGATCGCTAGTTGTAGTTTCAGGACAAAGGCGAGTAGAGCTGGAGACTAAGTTATCATTGATTTATGGCATGTGAGAAGAAGATCCCTGAAGTAGACCATCAGGGGATTTGAGTGGCCACGTTGCGAACAACACCTGGAAACATTGCAGAGGATTTAGAGGCTGCACCAATTTCCTTCATTGTGTCGAAGTATTGTGTTACTAAAACCATGTCCGTAACATCCTTTGCATTAGTCCCAGGAACGTTGACTGAGAACCCTATTACATTGTCTCTGAGCCCATCAACAATGGCTTGATGCTGACGAGCGATACCCAGTCCAGAGAGGTATTTAGATTCAGCCTTACCCTCTGCTCTCTTTATCTGTAAAATTTTCTCACCCTTTGCCTTTTCTGTTGCTGCCAATCGTAGCCTTGAAGCAGAAACCAAATTTTGTGATGGGATCTAATAATTTATAACAAAGAGAGGAAAGATATGCAGAGATTGATGTACATATGAAGAGTGAAAGAGATACGAATAGAGCGATATAAAAAAAAGCATTAAGATAGATGATAATCAAAGATAATAATGTTAACTGAATAAATAATCGTAGTGGTTCTCCAAACAAGAAAACTAGGCCTTATATAAGATTACATGACCTGACTAGGTAAAGAAAAAGAACACTGCCTAAGCTAGGAAAGAAAATACTTGGAAGAAAAGTAATACTCAAACAAGAGTTTGATAAATAAAATAATAGGAAAAATGTACTACATCAGTTCCCCATTTTTGAAAGAAACTCGCCCTCGAGTTTATCATTAAAAAGAACCTCATTCCCTCCATGAAATGTGAAAATTTCTTACACATTGAAAACATTAGAAATGTCCAATTTGATGGAAGATCAATGACATAAGCATTGTCACTGATTTTCTTAAGTACCTTGAATGGTCCATACTTTTTCATCTTTGTCTTGTTGTAAGTTCTAGTAGGAAAGAGCTCTTTTCTTTGATGAACCAAAATAAATTCTCTGTCTTTAAAGGTCTTTGTTCTTCTATGTTTATCTGCAGCTTTTTTGTATTTGTTGGAATCTTCAAGTTTTGTTTTTACTTATTGATGAATCTAAGAAGCTTTCTCAAGCATATTATCTTCTTTTTCATTTGACTATCACAGCTTTGGAAGTACTACCAAATCTAAAATGTGATTAGGAACTTTAGAATATACTATCTCAAAAGGTGTCTTACCTGTAGATATGTTGACTGAAGTGTTAAAAAAAATCCATGCGTGGAAGGAGAATATCCCATTGTTTATCCTTACATCCAATATTCTTGGCTCGAATTAAATTTCTTAGAGAATGATTGACAACTTCAGTTTAGCCGTCAGTTTGAGGATGAGCAGTTGTGTTGTACTGCAACTTAGTGCCTAAACGCATCCATAATGACTTACAAAAGTAGCTCAGGAATTTAATTTCTCGATCGTAAGTGATTATTTTTGGAATTCCATGTAACCGAACCTGAAAAAGCAAGGGTACAACAACGACACCCAATATTTCGCTTAGTAATATGTATGGACAACTACAATATAATTCCAAGAGAATCAATTAGACAGTCAGACTCAATCGATGAAAATATATCCAAGACCTGTAACTCTATTTCTCAATTCAAATCCGCAATCAATCAAATAGGAATTTGCGAGCCCAATTGAATATAAGAAATAACTTGGACGGTATCAAAAACCAATATCCAAGTGTCAATCAATTTAATCAACAACCAAAGGTTGGATTACCAATTAATTGAACTTACGCACAACCTGTGATATTTCTATTATATAACAAAATATAATGCGGAAAAGAAATAACACAGATACCAGAAATTTTGTTAACGAGAAAATCGCAAATGCAGAAAAACCCTGGACCTAGTGCAGATATGAACACCACACTGTATTAAGCCGCTACAGACACTAGCCTACTCAAAGTTAACTTCGGACTGGGATATAGTTGAACCCTAATCAATCTCACGCTGATCAAGGTACAGTTGCGCTCCTTACGTCTCTGAATCCCAGCAGGACTCTACGCACTTGATTCCTTTAGCTGATCTCACCCACAACTAAGAGTAGATACGACCCAAAGTCGAAGACTTGATAAACAAATCTGTCTCACACAGAAAAGTCTATTGTATAGATAAATCTGTCTCCCACGGATAAACCTATGAGTTTTATTCTGTCTTTTGATAAATCAAGGTGAGCCGGAACCAATTGATATGCCGAACTTATATTCCCGAAAAATATCCTAGAAATTTCAATCACCTCATAATAATCTTAATCGTATGGTAGCGAAGCAAGATATTGTGGAATCACAAACGATGAGACGAAGATGTTTGTGACTACTTTTTATCTTGCCTATCGGAAAATAAATCTCGAGCCAATCTTAGAGAAGATAATACTCAATCACGATAGAAAACAACAAGATCAGATCACGCAACTACAAAGAAAATAGGTGGGTATGGCTTCACAATCCCAATGAAGTCTTCAAGTCGTTAACCTACAGAGTTTCGTGAAAAACCTAATGTTAAAGGAGAACCGACTCTAGTCACAACTAGTATCACACAGCAGGTGTGGGGATTAGGTTTCCCAGTTGCTAGAGTTCTCCTTTATATAGTCTTCAAATCATGGTTTGCAATCAATGTTACCTTGGTAACAAAGCATTCAATATCCACCGTTAGATGAAAACCTTATTAGACTCAAGCTAATATCCTTCAACCGTTAGATCGAACTTAGATTGTTACACACAAATGAAATGTACCTTCATTTAGATATGAGTAACCGTACCTAAACGTGTACACCTTGTTGGATCAACAATAGTTAACCGAAGTTAGCCATATGAACACTTTCATATCAACCATATTCATCTTAACCATAACTTGTTCAAATGACCGAAATTAAACTAGTTCTAGAGTTGTTCAACTGTTTATATTCTCATAGAAGTATATAAGGCACAATTGAAGCAAAATCGATTTTGATTCACTCGAATCAAGTCATGAACATTATAGCCGCGGTTTGCAAAAGATTGCATTCCTTAATATATAAATGTATTAGTTCATGAACAAACCGATTTTAGGACATCATCCATTTAGGTATGCGTACGTCTATGCGTACCTAAATGGCCAGACTAAGTTTGGGTTTTTCCAGTACGGGAACTGGTACGCATACCATCCATACTCAGCAGAAATTTCGTGACCTGAACCTTACGCCAGTACGCGTACCGGTTTGCATACCATCAAGAAAATCCCCGGACCTGAACCTTATGTGGTTAGGTGTTGTTAGGTTTCTGCTGTTGTTTTAAGTTGAGTAAATGGTCCAAAATCAAGCAACCCATCTGAGTTGTTCTGTTGCAAAGATGATTGTCGGAACTCTCCGCTTCTATGTGTTTGTAATAGTATTAGAGTATTGGTCAAGACCACGCGATCCATATTTTGACCAGCGCTCGGATTGTTGGTTTTCAGTTATTCTCATCCGTGTAGCCTGGAGAGTTTCCCATTAATATTAGCATGAACAAAAAATTATCACGTCACGATAATAATGTAATTCAAAATTCATCATAAGTTTTCTCTAAGGTACTAATCCTAAGATTTGAGTTTCTTCTGAAGTGCACTGCAAAGACATTGGTCAGAGCTTACCACTCGCTGTTGCACTGTGATATCCATTTGCATTAATATGAAGCGCAACAATGGAATTAGAGGAAGACCTGAAAGTCCATAACTTCTTATGGACTTTTTCTTTATGCAGTAATTAAGTTCGTACAAATCTGATAACACAGCAGCCGGACCTAGTTTGGGTTTCGCCAGTATGCGAACTGGTACGCATACCATCCAAACTTAGCAGAAATTCCCGGACTTGAACCTTACGTCGGACTTTCTCAAAATCAGGTACGCATACGGGTATGCATGCCATGGTTCCCAGACATGGATTACATATATGCAAGTATGCATACTACACTTAAATCCAATTGTTCTAAACTCTCATTTCAACCATTGAAACATTTTCGGAAGAAGGGAATAGCTATCTTACACAAACTATTAGCTTCAAAGCAATTTTCAAGTGTTCGAATGATCAATATGAAACATTCCGAGTCTACGTAAAATGATTGTCTCACACAAATCATGTAAGATGTTACCAGGCGATTTTCACATGATCACCTATTGACTTTCGTCAAGAATATAAGATTAACTTGGTTAAAGCGAAAACTTACCAACACATATTTCGAGAAATATGTAAGCAAGTTAAACTCAGCTCGAAATATCAAATGTGCATATATGAAGTCTATATAGTTATACGACTTTTGTCTCAAATAGAAGATAGAGTATATAGACTTTTGAGTGATGTATGAGTTCAAGTCTCCACATACCTTTTGTTGATGAAGTTCTTCAAGCTCCCCTTTAGTAGTTCTTCGTCTTCAATCGATGAACGTCGTGAAGTCTAATGCTCAACTACACTTTATATCCTAATCCGAGACTTATCTATAAGTAGACTTGAAATCAAGACTTATAGTTTTGACAACTAAACTTGACAACAAGCTTGAGATAGCAACGCTTGCGAGTTCGACCGAGCAGTGCTCTAACGATCTCCCCCTTTATCAATTTTAGTGACAATACTATCAATACATATGGAATACAAAATAGATAAACTTTGTAGATCTCAATCCAAATGATTGATTTCCTTGGTTCTTCAACATTACTCAAAACCTTCATCACTTTCAAGTACTCCAATGATTCTCAACGTGTTCAACTCAGCATCAACGTTGTTGAAGATTCGTATCCATAACAATGAGAATGTCATAGTATTATCACACAACATCAAAGTTCAATTGTATCACAACTTTGAAAACAATACTATCGTGATATGTATCACTTCCCCTTAGTCAATACTTCATCTCACATAAAAACCGCTTCCTCTTATATAATGATCCGTAAACCATATGTATTGGTAATGTGAACTACACATTAATTCTCCGCCTTTTTGTCTGTAAAAATTGGAAAAGGTACGAAAACTAGTGGGATCCTAATGAAATTTCCATAGAGATACTCCATGACCAAAAGATAACAACATATCAACTTGTTTAGATGCCATCAAATAACCAAAACTAAATGCATTCATCAATGAGTTTATAAAGATACAAGATAACCCCTACAATATTCCACATCCGCACTCCCCAATTTGGAAATTAAGCACAAGTTAAATTAAGAACTCTCCCCCATAAAATGTCATTCCCGAAAGAACAACAAGAGCGACCTTACTTTCACAAGAAAAGAAGGATTTCTTTGGATATTAAAAAATCATATGAAATATGAATTTGTATCCAAAATACTCAACTAAATTAACCACAAGAGAACCCATGATTAATTTAATCGGAAATGCTCACGTAAGAGAACTTACGAAGCCGCATAGTATTTACACAAAGATGTGGATCAGGGAAGACCAATATTGCGGAATAAACAAAGATTCATTCTATATTTCATCACTATTTGCATAGAGACATAATAGACTTAATCTTTGTAAACAAAAGTTCATCCTATCTTCCATCAATATTTGTATAATGACATAATAGGCTTAACTTTTGTTTGTCAAAAGTTCATTCAATCTTTTATCAATATTTGCATAATGACATAAGAAAGACTTAACTGTTGATATATATGGGACAATCATACTTCACGGACGCAAACACACATATCTCATAATAAGTTGCAATATATAAAACCATAAATATTAATATTGCAAAACCATCTTCCAAATAAACTCTAGAATTTAAATAAATCTAAAAACATTGCAAGATGAAAATCGTTGGAAATAGCTATGTGTACTCACAACAATGGCTATTCCAAACCCCAGTTATCCTTCTTAAAACACAAGAATAAATTCTCATAAGAAGTTACCTAATCACTAATTGAAAAACAAACAACTCAAAGACTAATACAGCTGAACCCACGTTAATTAGAGTTCGTTTACAATGTCTTCACGGGTTTCAAGACCTTCAAGCTTGTGACTGACAGCATCGACAACCTCTTTAGAGAAGATATCCTCTTTGAGAAGATCCTTAACATGTGAATTCATGAGAACAAGTTCAGAGTAAACCTTTTTCAGCTCAGTTCGTAACACATCAAGATCCTTCATAGAGTTCTCAAGCTTTAGTTTTGCTTTCCCGAGATCATTGAGAAAACCGTGAACCACTTCAGCAGAGACCATCTCAGCCTTTTATTTATCTTGATGATAATATGCATAATATCATGATGCACCAGGATTGGTTTCATCAGCTTCAACAATGGTCCTTCTCTTCTTTAAGACGAACTCAAAATATACAACATCATCAATAAAGTTTTCCGGTAAATCTCAAGGACAAGGAGGGGAAGTCATTCTTGATAAACAAAAACCTGGAGTAAACGTACTCATAAAAAAGATTTCTGTATTTAAATAGTTTCACAGGGAAACATGTTTTAGGGTTTCCAGAGATGGTTCGTGAAATATAACCTGGGTACCCGTACGAACACAAACTTGACCCGTCGCTGGAAAATACCCCAAGCATAACGCCAGAAAACTGTTTGTATAGCGATGTTTTGCTACGTGAATAATCACAAATTTTAGCTCAATAAATTTTACACTCTCACTGGAGAAGCATAACAGTAGCATTTTGACATAATTGAAATTTCAAAAATAAATTAAAAATCAAAATATTGACAGGACCAAATACAAATACTTATGCAGAAATGTTTGTAAATGATAATCCAGCTGAGAACGATAAGAAAAAAAAAACTAGAGAATCAGAAAACATCTTGCCATCAAGTATACCTGATCATATCTCACTCAACCAAGATTTTTTGTGAGTGAGTTTTCAACCTTGTGATCAATTAGCACAAGTATGAGCCCTATGCTCATTAAATAAGTGATGTTCACAGTTGAGTCTCTTTTTCCTTCCAATTCTAGAAAAAAATCCTTTTTGATGTGAAAAATCATAAAACTTATTGTCATCAAAATAAGAGACAAAGTTCCTTACCAGAAAAAGTTTGTTCGGAGGATTTTTACAGTCTGTTTATCAAATCCTTGTATCCTTCAATTATCAAATTAAGATTGTCATTCGCATCTCCACTATTTCTTCCATCTACAGGAACTACTTTCACATCTTGAACATCATCCTTTTCAACAGGTTGGGAGGGACCTCTCTGAAATCTCCTAGATCAAATTGTGTTTAAACTACAATTCGTCCGACCATTCGATGAGCAAATTGAACTGACTTTCCTGGAAGCAATAACATGGTGGGTACTACGACCAATAGGATTAGACATCCGAATGTCAATTACACCTTTGAGAATTAAATCCAAGGTGTGTTGAAGTCGAACAATAAAGTTGTCATTCAACCTTGATTTGGTTTTCCGTTCGATGTTTCCTTTTGAATCACAAAACAAACACATTTTATGATCACTTAAGGATAAGTGATTAGAGTGAACAGACTTAACGAAATTGTTAGGAGATTTCTTCCAAGCGATGTGAGGTATCCTTGATTAGAGGAAGATGAAAGCATATCTTTCTCAATATGAAGGGATTCTGATTTTACTTCTGGAACTGAAATTCTCACAGTTGAGACAGAAGCAGTTGGTATCGTGGACTCTTTGAAGCATCCTTGAATAGAGAGTTTACTCAAAAGATGTTCAAATTCCAAAGCATCCCTTTTTAGGTTCGCCTCGAGTAAGGTTCGTGATGAGCGAACTTCGGCGTTTTCCTTGCAAGGAGCCTTTACTTCAGAGTCACAATCTTTCACTATACCGAGAAGAACATTGACATTGTTTTTCAACCGATTGATTATGTTAGCCTAGATTCTAACAAGATTTAGAATTAGATCACTCTCTTCGGCTGATTTCCTTTCATCAACAGAGTCAGACTTGTTTGAAAGGTAATCGGGATAACACTTTTCGGTGCAAGTCTGTTTCGTTGAAACACTAGGTTCATCTATATCGAGTTTGAAAAATATTTCTGTTTAATAGATTCCATAGAAACAGAACTTCTGTTTTTGGTGATGTGATTGTCAGAGATAACACTATTGTCCATAGAGTCAGATCGCTACAAACACAGACTTATGAGGTCTTAAACGTGTTTGCCTTTTCTGATACCAATTGAAAAAGCGGGGGTACAACAATCGCACCCCATATTTCGCTTAGCAATCTGTATGGACAAACTCCATTATAATTCCAAGAGAATCAACAAAACAGCCAGACTCAATCAATGGAAATATATCAAAGAGTTCGTATCTTTGTTTCACAATGTAATAAGCAAATCATCAGATAAAAATCTGTGATCCTGATTATTATGTGAAACAACTTGAAAGGTATCAAAGACCAATGTTCAAGTGTCAATCAATATAATCAACAACCAAATGTTAGATTCTCTAATTGATTGAACAACGCACAACTTGTGATATTTCTACTATATAACAAAATATAATGCAAGAAAGACATAAAATAGACACCAGAAATTTTGTTAACGAAGAAACCGCAAATGCAGAAAAACCCCGGGACCTAGTCCAGATTTGTACACCACACTGTATTAAGCCGCTACAGACACTAGCCTACTCCAAGTTAACTTAGGACTGGAATGTAGTTGAGCCCTAACTAATCTCACATTGATCAAGGCACAGTTGTGTTAGAGCATTGCTCTATCTCAAGCATGTTTGTCAATGTTAGTGATCAAAACTGTAAGTCTTGATTTATAGTCTACTATAGCTAAGTCTAAGACTAGGATAGAAAGTGTAGTTGAGCTCAAGGACTCCATCGCGATTCATCATACAAGACGAAGAACTACTCAAGGACCGGTGGAACTTCTCGACAAAAAGGTATGTGGATACTTGAACTTATCTATCACTCAAAAGTCTATCTATTGTATCTCCTACTCTTTGAGACAAAAAGTCGTATGCTATATATAGACTTTGATTATGCACATTTGGTATTTCGAGCCGACTATACCTCGCCTATATATATCTCAAATATGTGTTGGTAAGATTTTCGCTTCGACCAAGTTTATCTTTACCTAGTGACGAAAGTCATGATATGTTTCAATCACTTCGAAAATTGCTTTGACGAGAAATGGTGTAACAATTATATAACGTCCTCTAAGAATGTTTCAATGATTGAAATGAGAGTTTAGATTACATAACCAATGATGGACATAAACATTGTTGTAGAAATAAACTTATGTATAAGTCCTATTCCTTGAACCAAAGTTTTCGAACTTTGTTGATCAAGAGAACCGGAGGAATGGCAAGTGCCAAGTCCGCGAACTACTGAAGTTCTCAAACCCGAGAATTTATGCTGGAGTTGACAAACTATTTGCGTGAAGTTAAGTCCGCGAACTCAGTCCGTGAACCCAGTCCGCGAACCGTCAAAGTTCTCATTCCCGAGAATTTCTGCTGGAGTTTGTAAACTCTCCGAGTAACTTAAGTCCGCGAACCTAGTCTGCGAACTTGAGAAGGTTATATATCTAAAGATGATTTCTGAACCTAAACTTAAAAAGACTAAGGAATCCAGTTTGCAAACCGTGGCTATAAAATTTCATGAACCGATTCAAGTGAATCAAATCATCTTTGCTTCAATTGTGTCTTGTGTAGTTACATAAGATTTCCTTGCAATTGAACAACTCTCTAACTAGTTCATTAGAAGTCATTTGAAATAGTTATGGTGAAGAAGAAAATGGTTGATATGAAATGCTCATATGGATAACCTTTTGTTTAACTATCGTTGAACCAATAATGTACACGTATGGGTACGGTTAACAAACCTAGAAGCGTGCATTTCATTTGTGTATAACAAGCTAAGTTTTCGATCTAACGGTTGAGAAATATTAGCTTGAATCTAAATCAGGTTTTCATCTAACGGTGTATATTGATTGCTTTGTTACCAAGGTAACTTAATGGCAAACCCTGGTTTGAAAGACTATATAAGGGGACATCTAGCAACTCTGCAAAACTAATACCCACACCTTACGTGTGATACTAATTTGCGTGCTAGAGTCGGTTCTCCTTTAACATTTGGTTTTCTTCTTCTAAAACCAGGTTAATGACTTAAAGACTTCATTGGGATTGTGAACCCATACCGATACTACTTTTATCTTAGTTGTGTGATCTGATATTGCATCTTCTATCGTACGAGTACAATCATATTGATTGGCTTGAGATTGATATCTCCGATAAGCAAGATATAAAAAGTAATCACAAACATCTTCATCTCATTGTTTGTGATTCCGCAACATCTTGTTTCGCTACCATACGATTAAGATTGTTGTCAGGTGGTTGATAACTCTAGGTTGTTCTTCGGAAATATAAGACCGGATTATCAATTGGTTCATGCTCACCTTGATTATTATCAAAAGACGGAACAAAACCTTTTTAGGGTTTATCTGTGGGAGACATATTAATCCTTCGATAAACTTGTCTGTGTGAGACATATTTGTTTATTATCAAGTCTTCGACTTTGGATCGTAGCAACTCTTAGTTGTGGGTGAGATCAGCTAAGGGAATCAAGTGCGCAGTATCCTGCTGGGATCAGAGGCGTAGGGAGTACAACTGTACCTTGGATCAGTGGGAGACTGATTGGGGTTCAACTATAGTCCAGTCCGAAGTTATCTTGGAGTAGGCTAGTGTCTGTAGCGGCTTAATACAGTGTGCATTCAATCTGTACTAGGTCCCAGGGTTTTTCTGCATTTGCGGTTTCCTCGTTAACAAAATTTCTGGTGTCTGTGTTATTTCAATTTCCGCATTATATTGTTTTATCTTTATAATTGAAATAATACAGGTTGTGCGTTTAGATCATCAATTAGAATAATCCAATCCTTGGTTGTTGATTGTCATTGATTGATCCTTGGATATTGGTCTTTGGTACCATCCAAGTTATTCCTTGTGTTTGATTAAAAACTCGTTGATTTCTATTAGCTTGAGTAAATCAAAAAAAGATAGAGATATTAACTCCTTGAGATACTTTTACCTAGATTGAGCCTGACTATCTAGTTGATTCTCTATAAAGTATTTCGGAGTTAGTCCATACAGATTGCTAAGCGAAATATTGGGTTCTGTTGTTGACCCCCGCTTTTTCAATTGGTATCAGAGCAGAAAAACACATTTAAGACCTTACAAGTTTGTGTTTGTAGTGATATGACTCTATGGACAGAGGTGATATCTCTATTAAAGTACCACCAGTCTTCGATGGCTCTAATTACTTATGGTGGAAAATTGCTATGCGAGATTTTCTTCAAGCACGTGATTTCAATCATGGGTATATGTTGTTAATGGCTATGATGCTCCCGTTGTGGCAGTTGGAGATGTAAACGTTCCCAAACCTATTGGTGAATACGCCCCTGCTGAGATAAATGCTGCAAAGCAAAATTCCGACGGGTTGAATGCTATCATACATGCCATTACCCCAAATCTTCAGCACCATGTGTCAAACTGCACTAGGTCTAAAGATTCTTGGGATATCTTAGAAACCGTATTTGAGGCTAAATCCAGTGAAAAGGAATCTAGGCTTCAAAACCTTAATTCCGATTGGGAGAACCTTCGTATGACAGATGAGGATACATTTGATGAATTTAAATACAAAGTGTCTAAAATTTTTAATGCATCTTTTGCATTGGGTAAGACTATTCCTGAAAAGGACATTGTGATGAAAATTCTCAGATCGCTGCCATCTAGATACGAGTCTAAGAAGCATTCCATCGTTGAGGAAGATAACCTTGATAATCTTTCCAGAAATGCATTGGTTGGAAAGCTAAAGATCATTGATCATGAGCATACATCCAAAATCAGAAAGGATGTTGCCTTTAAAGCACATAAGAACACTAAGTTACTTGATAAGATTCAAAGTGTTTATGTCTCTGAGGATGATCAGTCTGAGGGTGACTTTTCGGATGAAGATCTTGACAAATCAGTCTCCTTGATCACAAGACAGTTTACAGACCTTCTATTGAAGAGAAGTAAACGGTTTTCAAGAGACAAACCTAGGTCGTCAGATAAACCTCACAATCACATTCCTCTTAAAAACAGGGATGTTGACGAGGCTGATGACGAGGATATGCCACAGTGCTTTAAGTGTAAAGGTTTTGGTCATTTTGCAAACAAGTTCCCAAATCGTAGAAAATACACTGAGAACAAAGGTCTTGCTGTAACACTTGATGAGATGTATGAGATCTATGATTCTGATGAAGATAGGAAATCAAGTGTCGGCCTTATGTATGAAAACTTTGATTTTGATAGTTGTAGCAATACATATATCAATATTGATGGTTTCGGTGAAGAAGAGAACCCAATCAAGTTGGAAGAATCAATTGACCCATCTTTTGGAAACTCTGTTTCAGGCTCTTTGTGTCTAGCTGCAGTCACACCACAGATACCTGAATATTATCCAAGATTGACGTGCTCGTTTTGTTCTCAGAAGGGTCATGAACTGTCAAGATGTTACAAGTACAAACATCAAGTGAGGCACGCCAACAAACTTCAACGAAGAGCAAATCGATTAGCAAGGAATCTTAAACTTTCTCAGAAGACCGCTGAGGTATGTAGGATTTTATCTTCATCTAAGAAGTTAGTTTCCAAAGGCAAAACAAGACCATTTGAGAAGAAAGCATGGTCAAATCGTTTTGATAGACAGAGGTCAGAGGATTCCTCTCAAGAGGAAAATGTTGGACAAATTGTTGTTCACCACATCATAAATTAATTGTGTTGTTTGGTAAATCTTGTCTCATGTACCTGATCAAAAGAGACAAGGTTGTGAACGCACAGGCTTTAAGAAAAGTTTTTTTTCTTAGGTTGTTCTTTTCTGTCTATCAAATAAAAGAAAGTGTTATTATCAACAATTCTACTCTTTATAGGGTTTAGAGTTGGACGACCACGAACCTGCTTAAAGGTTGCGAACCCTACATTCCTTTTTCCTCTCTGATATTCTTTATATCTTAAGACTGCTTGTTAAGATTGTGAATTCCACACACAAAAACCAGTTGGTTATAGTTGTTCTCAAAGCATCATGTATTTGGATGGAAAATATGTCAACATGATTGTTAAGACATCAATCAAGGAAAAAGATAAATCTCCAGTAACTCCGTCCTTGAAAAGAAAAAGGAGGAATATAAGAAAGCCAAGGGCAGTCCCTTCTAACTCTCAGTAGTTTTCCGATGTTCTTGATGAGTTGAAGGAAGTAAGAAAGGAGATTCGTGAAATAAAGTCTTGCGTTTTAAGATCTTTGGAAATTCAGAAATCCCTGGTTCGACATCACCAGCCAAGTCGGTTTGTTGATATTAACTCCTATCTCCACGAACCTTATGTACCAATGGCTGTTGACAACAAGGAGTTCGGGAATGATAAAGAATTTCTCAAAGATATTATTGCCTAGTATGTTTTCTTTTTGGCTTAGTTAGAGGAATAACTAGTGCTTTGAATAGCAATGATTGTAACTACACATAACTATTATTTTTCATCTTCTTGTTTTTAGGTTTTTGGTTTAACTTCTAAAACTGTTTGGAGGATGATGTTTTGCAGTATTTAATCTTTATGATTTGTTATATTGCAACTTGTTATGGGATATTGGTGTTTACGTCCGTGAACTATGTTGTCCCATATTTTGTCAAAAGTAAAGTCGTTTGCGATCGGTATTCGTTTATTGATTAGAGAATGAATGGAATTTTGACAAACACAAAAGTTAAGCCTGTATTTTCAATCTTTGATGGAAGATAGGTTAAAATCTTTTGTGTACAAGGATTATGTCTATTAATTGTTGTTATATATATAATGATTGAAGATAGAATGAATCCTTGTGTATTCCAAAGTATTGATCTTCACTGATCCATATTTTATGTATTACTGTGAGGCTCCATAATGTGTCTTATGTTTAGCACGATACAACCAAGTTGATTATTTTATGATTGGCTTTGTTGGTTGTTCCGTAAGGTACTATATGTTGAGCATTTTGAACTAAATTAATCATCTTGTTTGGTTATTTAGTTATTACTCCATAAGTTTTTTCTTAGTTCATGAACAAACCAATTTTAGAACATCATCTACTTAGGTAGGCATACGGGTATGCGTACCTAAGTAGCCGAACCAAATTTGGGTTTCGCCACTTCGCGAACTAGTAAACATACCATCCAAACGCAGCAGAAATTCCTAGACCCGAACCTTACGTCAGTACGCGTACCGGTTTGGAAACCAGGTTCCTGGACTTTCTCAAAATCAGGTACACATACCATGGTTCTCGGACATGGATTACATATATGCAAGTACTCATACTATGCTTAAATCCAATTGTTCTAAACTCTTATTTCAACCATTGAAGCATTCTCGGAAAACGGGAATAGCTGTCTCACACAAACTATTATCTTCACAACAATTTTCAAGTGATCGAATGATCAATACGAAACATTCCGAGTCTACATCAAATGATTGTCTCACAAAAATCATGTAAGATGTTACCAGGCGATTTTCACATGATCACCTTTGACTTTCATCAAGAATATATGATGAACTTGGTTAAAGCGAAAGCTTAATTACCAACACATATCTGTAAGAAAGTTAAACTCAACTCGAAATATCAAATATGCATAGATGAAGTCTATATAGCTATACGACTTTTGTCTCAAATAGGAGATAGAGTAGATAAAATTTTGAGTGATAGATGAGTTCAAGTCTCCACATACCTTTTGTTGATGAAGTTCCACAAGCTCCCCTTAGTAGTTCTTCATCTTCAATCGATGAACGCCGTGAAGTCTAATACTCAAATACACTTTCTATCCTGATCCGAGACTTAGCTATGAGTAAACTAGAAATCAAGACTTATAGTTTTGACAACTAAACTTGACAACAAACTTGATATAGCAATGCTTGCGAGTTTGACCGAGCAGTGCTCTAACAGATTGTGGTATTGGTTGATTTGGTGATTTCAAATTCAACATAGAAGGTAATTCATATAGTTAAGCTAGGGTTTTGTTTTAAGTTTAAGATTATTTTATGAATTGATTCTTTGTGAAGGTTGGGCTTCTTTGAATTGAACTGTATGGTTTCTGATTTTGGTTAATTGTGAAGAGTGAGAATCTCAAGATTAGGGTTTCATATGTTCTTCCCCAAATTAGAGATTAAGGTCCTGAATTGGAAATTATAGATGAAGAAGATGAATTGAGATTATGATGATGTTAATTAATAGTTTTGTGTTATGATTGAACTGTAATTGATAAGATTGAAATGAAATGAATAATTTACCAATTGGCTATTGTATTACTGCAGTTGATGAGGAATTAACGGAGAAGATGGTTTGCATCTTGGGACTCAAAGATTGAGCAAGGGGTATAAGTTGCAGCTGAACTAATGGTGTTGGATGTAATAGTTTTAGGTGGACTGGTTGCTATTGAAGTGGAAGAATGGAGTTGATGGATGTGCAGTGATTGAATTACAAGTGACTGAGAAGTGGTTCGATGAGTTTGAAGGTGATGTTGGATTGAGATTTTGAAGCCATGATATGGGTGAAGGTTCAAGTGAAGGTTATGGCTCAGATTGAGATGATTTGGTAGTGGCACTGGAGTTTGGACCTAATAGTGCTTGTGATGTGCAACTTCAGATGTTGCCAGTCATGGTCTGTGAATGGAGGTTACAGTGAAATGGGTATTGATGTAAAGAGAATGAGGATGAATTTGTGTGGTGAGGTTACCAATTGGTATTGCAGAAAAAAAAATGGATATTGTTGATGGGGTTCATATTGATACAAAGATGGTGCTGAGATATGTACTCGGTGTTGGTTGCAGTTGCATGTCATGGGTTCTGGTGGAATTATGCAGCTGCAGTTGAGCCTGGTATTGAACCTAACTTGCAGGTGGTGATTAGGAAGTTGCGGGTGATAATGAATCTGTGGTGGAGATGTAATAGGTGGTGATTGCAATAGGTTTACAGGTTCTGATAACAAGGTTGGATCTGTGGATATGAAGCTATAGATTGTTGAGCTTAGATGCATGTTAGGACATGATGCAGAAATGGGTTGTAGCTGAATGATGTGCTGTTGTTGGTGTTCGAGAGAAGTAAGAGTTAATGCTTGGCTTGAGGCTGTGTTGCAGTTCAATCTTGTTGTGTTGCTTGCACAATGTAAGAACAATTAATGGTGATGTGGGTTGGTTGCATCAATTTGGTGCAGATTAGCTTGTTGTATCCTTACGAAAGTGAGAGTTTAAAACTTCCTCTTGGCTCAAAAGTTATTAAGGACTTGCATATTTTCGCTTCCGGTAAACTTGCACTCTGTGCTTCATTGGGGAAGAAAACATCTATTCTCAGGTTTTACTAAACTCATTAACAATTATGTATTGTTACTACTGTACCAACTAGTCTCAATGCCATAATTGTGCTGAATATTTTGATTGTTTTACAGCATGGAAAGGAACAATTTTGTTATCAAATATAAATTTCTAGTAAGTTTTACACCTTCTTTGCGTTACTATGTCTATGATTCTAAAGTAACTACGAGACTTTAACTATTTATCTGATCACAACTTATCATTGGGGATATGAAGAAAAATGTTCTTTAGCTTGATTTTTATCTTAAAACATATGTCATTTCATCAAATTAAGTGTCACTTATCAACAGTAAAATTATCTATTACAGTCTCCCCCTTGGTCTTGTTCATGAGATCTTGACAGTGAACACCACATGTACACTGGACTGCAGGTTTGTGTATCTACCAATTTCTCAAGCTTCTGCATTGGTGGAATTAGTGTTAAATTTTTTGGTATTTTCTTATGTTGATAATTGTCGCAGAATGGAATGTTATTGTTGTGTGACATGCGCCAAACATAAGGACATGTGAAGTCCATGAACGGTCTCACCTCTCACCCTATTCATATGATGCGTGTCGTGAATGGAACAAATTAAATCACTTATTTCCACACAATTAACTGGTAATTTAATGGACGCAAGGATCGTTCCCACGAAGAGCATGGAGTTTTCCGTTGTCAAAAGTCAAAAATTAGGGGTTGTTTGTAGGCTGCAAATAAAACAAAGTAAATAACAAAGCAAATAATTAATAAAGATGTAATCAAGGATGAGGAATATGATCGAGGAACCCTTCTTCGTTACTAAACATTCATCAAAGTAATATAATTATCTATTAATCATAGATTATCATCAACCGTAGGGTAACAGGTACGCTTGGATACCCCCAAGACTCCTAATATCACCGAATAACAGGTACGCTTAGCTATCGGATTATATCCATCTGACCCACTTTGAGGTATGTTTACAAGATGTAACTCAATCGAATGCTTTAGGGTTTATGAATCTAGGTTCAGTCCTAGCAGTTAAACTCGGTACGATCGGTTCACTTACTAGTATTATTTCTACACGCGATTTCTCCACAGAATCCCTCTGCAAGGTCTCACGTTTTCTACTTGTGTAAGGGTTATTCAACAATTATGGATATTCTAACCCGTAACTAGCAATAGATCAATCAAGGGATCAGTTTAGTAGGCCTCCTAAATCAACTAATCAATCAATCATAAATATTCATAATAATAGAAACAAACGATAATCATATGAAGAAATCAAAATAGATTCATATATTAAATCAAATCATGTTTAGCACTTAGAATTCATCCTCAGTCAAATAGGAGTTTAAGTACTCATGGATTTAGTGAAACCAATGATATACATATGATAAAATCAAAGATAAATAGTTTTGGTAATGGAAGAACCCAAAACCCAAGCTTCCGCTCCTTATCTTCTTGTCTCCACTTCCGTCTCTCTTGATAAAAATCTATGTTCTGTCCTTGGGACCCTTTGAAAAGTATTTGGAAGTCTCCTTAAATTTCTCTAAGAATCTTTGGGTTTGGGAATACTTCCAAAGTAAGAAAACCAATTTTGAAAATCATTTTCGTCACTTCTTGGAGGGTGTAACCGATCCTGGTAATAGGTGTGATCGGTCACACACTTTTTGTTATCTTTTTTCTCGTCTTTCTCCATTCTCTCGTCTTTTTGTTATCTTTCTTCTCCTAATTCTCCATTCTCTCGTCTTTCTCGTCTCTTCTTGGAGGGTGTAACCGATCCTGGTAATTGGTGTGATCGATCACACACTTTTTGTTATCTTTCTTATCCTTATTCTCTATTGTCTCATCTTTTTGTTATTATCTTTAAGAAAAGAGACCATGATATTTTCATCTTTCTTGATAAACCCATTTTGGAATTTGAATTGTTAGGTTCATTTACAACTTTCAACATGGTTAAACATATTTTCTTAATAATGTCAATTGAATATGGCCATGTTAGTTAAATCTGGGTCAAGCTTTACACCTGAGCTTGTTACAGATCAAGTTTTGTTAGCACCATTAGAATATATCACGAACTTAAGAAATCAGATTGAAAAGAACATGCAAGTAACGAACTTGAACTGAAAATAAAGAAGAATATAAGACAAAATTAACAATGTTAGTTTCCATGAACTAACTCAACAACAACAAAAATAAAATTCTCATTTCTTCTTCTGATATAAGCACTAATCACTAATAAAAAAAAAATTCAAACCCTAAAACTTTAAAACTTAGCCAATAAAGTCAGATTTAGTTTTCTTGATTGATCTTAAATATATAAAATAAATAGGATATTTGATCAATTATTAATTAGTTCTGTTTCATATGATTTTTTTCTTCTGTAAAGATGAATTCTGGAAGGGAGAGGGACACGAGACAGTGAAGTGGAATAAGGAGAAAACAGAAACTTGAAAACACTCAGGTATCCAGCAAACCCGGATTAAATAGATTAACTCTAGATAATCTAGAGTGTCATTATGTGGTGATTCGACGGTTCAAATAACTTGTTAGATACTGTCAAAATAGGCTCTGTCAACGGATCCTTCTTCAAATATCATATGCAAAAAGATATTCATTTGAAAAAAATTCATATGAAAAAAATTAAAATTCATATGACAAGACATTTTGTTGTTAACACATGTTGTTTTTTTAACATGTGAGATGTTGTATCTTTATTTTACCCATGAGAAACATTTAGACTATTTAGTTAGTATTAATAAGCGCAGTAAATACATAAATTAAGATAATGTGCATTATTGAGCTATGTTATCTATGTTTTTAAATTATTTTTTGTAATACTTTTGATATGGTCGCGACGTAATCGAACAATCCGAACTTTTGATATAATTAAATGATAATTCACCAATACAACGGCTTTGATGATCATCCAAAATCATAACTTTGTTAATTGGGTATTGCAGCTCAGATCCACCACCAACTAATGCAAGTATATTACAGCGAAACAACATCTCCACGACTCTGATACCTCTCACATGACCAAAATCACGTCGAAATATCTCACGGAAGGGATCACAATTGTAGATCCGCAACCCGTTATCAGTACCCGCTGCGAAACATCTGTGATATTGATTAAATGATACAAAGTAAAGACAGTGAAGAAGAATGTGAATCTGATGAATTAGGATTTGGGTTAGGAGTTTGAAGTAAAGGAGATGTAAGGTCAATTTTTAATTCATCAGTAGGGTTTGATTTTTGTTCTTTTTGTTGCATAGATAATTGTGCTGAAGAGAAAGAAATATTTGAGAATTGAGATTCGATTGAATCAGTTGAAGAAAAAATTAAGGATTGTGGTTATCAAGAATTGGGGTTTGTGGTTGATTCTTTGAAAAGAGAAAAAAGATGAGATGGTTGTAGCCATGGAAGGATAACCGTCCATGGTATTAGAGCCATTTAAACGGGGAGATAGAGTGTTATATATTAGTCGCAGTGAGCTCGTATAAACCTATTAAGAAATAAGAACTCATTAAATATAAAGTAGAGCACTGATTCATGTTGACCGTTTATATCTTTATAAACCTTAATTATGGCTAGCATTTTTAGATTGTTTTCAAAGAAAAATATTTTGAAAAATAAAATTACTCTTAATTCAGAAGAGGTCAAATGCATGACATTGAAAAACAATTTCAAAATTGAAATATTCCTAAAGTTCCAGTTAATGAAGTATATAAAAAAGATCTTTCCAATTCAAGAGCGATTACGCAATAAAAACCATAGAAAAGGCTATTTTTATAATTGATTTCAAAGATAATTTTGAGATTTTTGTTAGAGCATAGCTTGGTTGAACCAACCAAGCGTTGGTATGTTAATCTTGGTTATCATCTTTTAGTATCAAAACTCATCTAGAGTCGCTTGATTAAATACTAGAGTCAACTTCGTTTAGGTTAGACTAGAAAGTCTAGGAATGTTGAGACGTACAAGTATTACTCCGAAGACCTGAAGAATGAGAAGAAGTAACGACTACAGCGACGACATCATCCTTCATCTTGAGGTTAGTAATAATGACTTGGTCTTGTTTCCATTCTTAAGGTATCTTTCAAGTCGTGCTATATTGAAAACATAGCATGCGAAGCTGTGTATATTGTATATAATACTCAAGTGGTGAGACTTGATCATAATAGTATGATCAAAGTGTCAAGGAAAACATATTATGAAGTATAAACGCTTATCTTTTGGAACTTCTTGAAATACGGCATCGATATAATCTATTGTATACACATATCTATCCACCGTTGAAAGAAAGAATAGCTTGATGCCATGTTTAGTGTCGTGCATCAAGTAATATTCTATTCAGCTGGATAGATATGTTTCGTGAAAATACTTTAAAATCATTAATATGCTTTTGTTATCCATGGTTGATATAGTTCCGTGTTTATTCCAAATAACGATAATTTGGTTAAAATAATCATTTTTTTTATTCGTTGATTCTAAGATAATTGAGTGTGATATTTAAAGGTGAACATCATCCGTGAAAGTGAATGGCAGTCAAAGTATAATGTACTTAAATGGATGATCATACACATTTTTATCTAACAAATTAGAAATTTGGAACATGAAAGCATGGATTTAATATATAATCGTTTAATCAAAGTTGAATTATTTATTTTACCAACTTCATTGGGATTACCACCGACTTACGGTATCCAGCATAAACAAATTACGGTGTTAGATCATGTAAAAATATAACAAAGCAAATGGAGAAGATATTAGATGGTCTACCTTTATTAAGCATTTGTGAAAGATACATTTTCCAACACAAATGCATCTAGGTAAATATTTCGATCAAGGGTCAAGACAACGACATTTATTCCAAAACCAAATTATCTTTCGAGGAATGTTCCAACAACTTCTTCTCTGTTGGAAAAAACAATTAGCATGAACAAAACCAATCTTACTAATACTTGGAGCGAGCCCAAACCTCATGTGTCATGATGTTTTTTACATGCTCCCATCATAGTGGATAATTTGGTTGAGCTAGAGCTAAACCTTTTCAAGTTTTCTTCCAACACTTTGACCTTATCGTGAGCAGCAATTAGGTTAGCCTCTAATTGTTTTTCTCGAGAGAGAAAAGCATTTTCTCTGTCACTGAAACAACTTTGTTGAGAGGCACACCTTGCTTCAGATTCTGCAAGTTTTTCTTTCAACACAAAGAGATTTCGGTGAAGATTTTCACATTTCAGAATTTTTTGAACGCACATATTCTTCATGATCTTTAAGAAGGGATTGTAACAAATTATATCCACAATCATAACCCTTAAAGAGTTTTATCATTTTCTTGTTTTCTTGACAGAGAGGAGTCAGAAACTCAGTCAAACAAGACGTTGACCTCTTTTTCTTAATGAGATGGTCAAAAAGTTGATATATTGCGAGACTTCCTCATCGACATCTTTTTTCAAAAAGAGTGAGATATTGACCGTGGGAAAACAAATTAAAGACTAAGAGGCTATTGTTTAGCCGCTTGGAGAGAACATATCTCTCCCAAGTTTATTTTTTTAAACAATAAAATCTAACTTT
Source organism: Papaver somniferum (assembly GCF_003573695.1). Lineage (NCBI taxonomy): Eukaryota > Viridiplantae > Streptophyta > Magnoliopsida > Ranunculales > Papaveraceae > Papaver > Papaver somniferum. The sequence goes on along the minus strand of NC_039367.1, from coordinate 21,138,924 downwards.
GGGTCCCACATCCAAGAGTTTTAAACTAATGAAACTCTTAAAATATGCTTGAGAGGCACATCTTCAGTTGTTCAGGATGGTTTTTTTCTAAACGGCTGAAGATGAGCCTCTTATTCTTCAATGTCAAGCACTCTTTCACTTGAAGAGGTGTATGAAAAACTTTGGTTGATGGGATGAGTGTTCTCGTCCCATATAAACACCTAACTTGGTTTTTTTTTTTGGGAATACTCCTTCATATGGGACTGCCAGGAACTGGCAAGCCATCTACCTAAACTCATCTCCATAAGATAATCACCAAACACTCCCTAGATATTTTCTTTCTCCGAGAAACCAAATAAACAACCTTTCATCCAAGTTATCCTCACCAAGCTTAAATACCAAAACTTGGAAATTGTTAACCCAACATGTGTTATAGGAACCGCATGAGGTTTAACTTTAGCCTGGTCTAGTAAGGTATCTCTCACTGTTGTGAATTTTACTGACAACCAGATAGATGTCATTGTCAATTGTAAGGCTAGCAATAATATGTGGATGTTGTCTGGATCCTACGGGTGTTCCCTATAGAATAAGGAAGCACACAAGCTGGGAATACTTTAAAATTTTGGCTAGTAATATTCATGTCTCGCGACTAGTTTTAGGGGTCCTAAACTTCATTCTCTCTTGAGACGAAAAAAGAGGAGGCACCCCGGTAGACCAATTAGAGAGTTTTTTCTTCTCTAATTTGATAAATGATGTTGATCTCATGGAACCAGGTTATATGGGCTTTCAATTTACATAGTCAAACAAAAGTCGGAGAATGAATTCATAGAAGCTAGATTGGATAAAGCGCTAGCCAATCCTGGATGGTTAAATCTATATCCCAGAGCTATGGTTTATCATCTGACCCATGTTGGATCCGATCACACTCTCATTATACTTGAAACCTCTCACTGCTGGAAGGATGGAGCGAAACCTTTTAAGTTTTTTGGAATTTATATGGAGGAACCCTCTTTTTGGCATTTATACGGAGGAACCATCTTATTTCGGCAGCTTTTGGATTAATGTCAAGCTCAAAAACGTAAAGTACTTCATAAAAATATGGAACTAAGAATACTTTGGAAACATCCAATGGAACAATAAAAAGCTAAATCAAAATCTTAATCATGCTAAAAACAACCTCAATATCCAAGATAATAATCCAAGAGTTTTGAACGTCAAAAATGATCTGGAACAATGGTACAACTATGAAGAAGCTTTTTGGAAAACTAAAGACACCGACAACAATCTTCAACTCATAGAAAAAAATGCTGGGTACTTCCAATCTACGGCTACTTTTAGGGCTATCAAACTCAGGATATGGGGCAATACAAAAGAATGATGGCACTTGGTGCAGTGATAGACAAGGAATTGTAGACTCCTTTCACAATCACTTTACCTCTATGGCAACATCTTCCAACCCAAATATTAGTGACCAAATTCTCCAACTCATCCCAAATTGCTTAAATGATCTGGACAATACCAAGATGATGGCGATTCCAATAGAGCTCGAGATAAAACTCATAGTCTTTGATATGCACCGTAACGATTTTTGGGGCCTGGATGGCTTTCCTACAATTTTGTTTTAGAAAAATTGGTTCCTCCTAAAAGTTGAAGTTACAAAAATGGTACAAGAATTCTTTGAAACTAAACATATCCTGAAGGAATTCAAATCCACTTTCATTATCTTAATCCCCGAGATTGAATATCCCTCTACCCTTGAGGACTTCAGGCCAATATATTTATGCAACACCATTTATGAAATCATCTCAAAACTTATGGCTGGAAGAATTAAGCCATTCCTCGATAAGATCATCTCGCCTTTCCAAACGGCCTTTGTCCCTCGAAGAAAGATCGCAGATAACATTGTCGTAGCCTATGAGATCATCCATACTATGAGATCGGAACCAAAAAAGCACAAGAAAAAGGATACATGGGTCTTAAAATGGTCATGTATAAAGCATTTGATAGAGTGGAATGGAATTTCCTAATCAAAATTATGGAAAAAATGGGCTTTTGCAGAGATTGGATTGATCACATATTTCAATGGATAGGAACCTCTTCGAGTGTTGTCTTGGTCAACGAGTTCTCAACTGGGTTTTTCAAGCCCCAAGCGGACTTAAACAAGGGGACCCATTATCCCAGTATCTGTTCATTATTTGTATGGAAGCCCTTTCGAGAGTGCTGCAAGAGGCGGAAGTAATAAAATTAATTAGTGGAGTAAATTTTGGCCAAGTTTCTTCCTCCATCTCTGACCTTCTGTTCGCTGATGATTGCCTAATTTTTACAAAAGCAGGGAAGAAAGAATGCAAAAATATGGTTAAACTCCTTGATCTCTTCAGCCTAGGTTCATGCCAACAAATAAATTATGATACATCCGGAGCTTTTTTCAGTAACTCGGTCTCCAATAGAGAAATTAGGGAAATCTTGGATATTTTCAAAGTAGGTAGAATTAAGATGGATGACTGATAAGCATGAAAGTGCGACGTATTTTCACCCCTAAATACATTAGCTGGGACTCTTTTTATCACTAATAAACTTGTTTTAGTTGTTTTTGGAAGAATAAGCTTTTGTGGAGAATTGGCTCGAAAAACTGTTATTTGCACCCGGAGGACACATGTTATTCGGACTCTCGATGTAAGTTAAGGGGCACCTCAATTAATAAGGGGTGTTCAATCGCTAAGGGCCACCTTCCTTACTATTTACACCCCATAAGACAAGTGCTAAAGGGACACCCATACAGGATTAAGGGGGAGTTCATCTTCAATAATTCAAATTTCAGTTTTGGCGGGAATTTTTGGCAGCAGCGAACCAGATTAGGGTTCGTGTTTTGGAGGAAATTTAATTAGATTCAATGGCTGAAACTTCATGGGATGACTGGATTAAACTCAACAGGGCTGGTAATGGTCTTCTTTTGGACCAAAATTGGCTAAAATAGTGGATTTAATGATTCAACAGATTCTCGGGTTTATCTTCCGGCGGAAACCCTGTTAACAATTTGGACAAGTTTGAGTAAGACTCGAGCGCTGGATTTGGTTGTTTCGGGACTGTTTGGACAAAACATGGATGGTATATGTGATGGTTTCGATTCAGTTGGGATGGATACTCAAATTCGAAAAAAACAGAGAGAGTTCAAACAAATTGGTTTCTGCGGTATTCCCTGGATTTGGTTTGCATGAGTTCTACATGGATTCAGTTGCTGATTTGGTTTGCTATTATCCTGTTGCACTAAAACAGGACCGGTTAGTGACCTGGAATCGAAAAGAAAAAAAGATATCGTGTCCACACGATACAACAGGGGAGGAAAGAATATCAAGTATTATTGGATTCTATTTCATTACGGAAGGATTTCGATATATCTTAAACAAAGAAAGATATCTTGAGCCAACTCAGTCAACAGCGCACGAAGAGTATTCCCATTTCAAACTCGATCCGACAGGGTGTGAGATATTCCCGTGTTTACTGTGTAAATGGCATTGACTGCTCGTGTTTGACTCACTCTGTGACTTATTGGAGTTTGTTTTATGCGAGAATAATTCGTGTAGAAGATATTTGACAGCAGCGGAAGCCGTGCAGAAGTAAAGAAGGAAAGAAAATCTCAAGTTTTTCCAAGAAAAATAATGAGAAGATATTTGCATTTAATCGGAGGATTTGAAGGTGTTATGAGTATAAATAGGCTTCACATGATTCGTAGAAGTAACATCGAGAGTTTGGGACAGAGACTGAGCGTAAAATAGGAGGTTGCAGAGTGAATCATCACCTGCAGGAAGAATAAGCCAGGAAGAAAATAAGACTGCAAACTACAGTCGTTATTTCTAGTGTCTTATTTTTCCAACATCCTAGTGTCTTAAATTTTGTAACAGTCCATTGTAACAAGTAGCTTCAGTTTGCAACAAATATTGTAACAGTGATTTCTGTAACGCCTATACAGCGTTACAGATTCATTGTTTTATTAATAAAAACACCATTTGAGCTATAAATCATATTTTTTTGAGTGTGTTTTTATCATGAGAAGATAGACCCCAACACTGGGTCGACGGAGGAAGCCGGACTTCATACATGGATAAATTTGTTTTATTTTCTATTTGACTTTTGCACTTAATTAAAATAGAATTATGATTTGAAAAAATTAATTATTATTTTATTAGATGGGTCATGCTTGCTTAGATGTTTGATGTCCCATGCTTACGATTTATAACTAATGTTTGGAGAATCTACCTTGGCAAGAATAAGAGTCGATGTTGTTTTATTTGTCGAGCGATAATTGTTTGAGAATGAATAATTGAACCTATTGATATGAGTTTGGCCGAATCCTAGACCCAGTAACTCTTTATTTTATTCCTTTAAAATTAATCTTAACAAGTCTTAGAGTTCGAATCCTATTTACTAAAAAAAACAACGACAATCAAAAATCAGAATCATTTTGGCGCCGCCTACGCGGATTTGTTTTTAGATTAATTTTTAGGTTTTTATTTTATTTTTTTGTACAGTATTTTAATTTCATTTCAGATTTTATGTTTTTCCTTTTTATGCGTTTCTTTTTGTATTTGTTTTCAGGGACTTTTTGAGGATGATGACTTCTTCTGAGGAGACGTCATCTACGATGACGCTGGCGGAATATATGCGTAGAAATTCAAATTATCAGGAAACCTCATCTGCGGTGAATATATGCATAGTCAATGGTATGGAGTTTTTGATCCACATGCGGTAAGTGAAGAATCTCCTTTAGAGATATACGAGAAGTATTATAAACACACACCACCTAGTTTGGAACAAAGATTGAGAGTTCTTAAATGTCAAAGATTATTTGCTGATGATGATGATGAATCATGTAGTGACTCTCTGTACCATACTGAATATATAGATGACCCTGTGGATGATTGTGCAGAGGATTTTCTTAATTCTTTAGATGAATCTATCTCGCAAAAACATTCACCCGACTTACAGGTAGTTTATAGACCCCTAGACTTCCAAAAATTACCTAATTTAGGGTTAGAATTGTGTGCTTCTAAAATTTTATTGGAATACTTTGTATCTAAATACCCATAGGAATTGCCTATTCCTGATACAGTGCATGAGTCAATTGATAATTTCCCAGTCTCAATAGAATCCCCATATTTTGTTCTTTACGCACTTCCTTGTGCAGTAAAAACGTGGTTTAGTGGTAAATCTTTGTTTTTGATAGTTTCAGTGTCTCTGCATCGTTATAACATAAGGGTGAAGCTATCATTTACAAATGTTATATTTTGGGTCGATCCCCAAATTTTCAGGTTGTTAATTTTTGGGATCCTTTTTTGTACATTCCAGTAGGTGTATTTTATTTTCTTTTTATTTTTATATTTTCGTTTACTTTTTTTCATCTTATGGATTTCCCATCTTAAATTTTGCATTGGATGACTCAATTACATTGAGGAGAATGTAATGTTTAACTGTGGTGGAGTGGAGTGGTTAACATTTTACTTTTCTTTTTCAGGAATTTCCTTGCATTTTATGACCAGCTGTGTAGCGAGTCTCCAAAAAAAATAAAAAAAAATAAATAATAATAATAATAATAATCAGTTGTGTAACGGGTCTATATAAAAAAAATGATTGTTAGGGTTATGACCAGCTGTGTAGCGGGTCTCTTCTTTGTTCTTGCATTATATGACCAGCTGTGTAGCGGGTCTTAAAAAAAAATTATGACCAGCTGTGTAGCTGGTCTCTCTATGTCTCTTATTATATGACCAGCTGTGTAGCGGATCAGTTTTCTGTTTTGCTCGAGGACTAACAAAATGTAAGTGTGGGGGAATTTGATAAGCACGAAAGTGCGACGTATTTTCACCCATAAATACATTAGCTGGGACTCTTTTTATCACTAATAAACTTGTTTTAGTTGTTTTTGGAAGAATAAGCTCTTGTGGAGAATTGACTCGAAAAACTGTTATTTGCACCCGGAAGACACATGTTATTCGGACTCTCGATGTAGGTTAAGAGGCACCTCAATTACTAAGGGGCGTCCAGTCGCTAAGGGCCATCTTCCTTACTATTTACACCCCATAAGACAAGTGCTAAAGGGACACCCATATAGGATTAAGGGGGAGTTCATCTTCAACAATTCAAATTTCAGTTTTGGCGGGAATTTTTGGCAGCAGCGAACCAGATTAGGGTTCGTGTTTTGGAGGAAATTTAATTAAATTCAATGGCTGAAACTTCATGGGGATGACTGGATTAAACTCAACAGGGCTGGTAATGGTCTTATTATGGACCAGAATTGGCTAAAATAGTGGATTTAATGATTCAACAGATTCTCGGGTTTATCTTCCGGCGGAAACCCCGTTAACAATTTGGACAAGTTTGAGTAAGACTCGAGCACTGGATTTGGTTGTTTCGGGCCTGTTTGGACAAAACATGGATGGTATATGTGATGGTTTCGATTCAGTTGGGATGGATACTCAAATTCGAACAAAACAGAGAGAGTTCAAACAAATTGGTTTCTGCGGTATTCCCTGGATTTGGTTTGCATGAGTTCTACATGGATTCAGTTGCTTATTTGGTTTGCTATTATCCTGTTGCACTAAAACAGGACCGGTAAGTGACCTGGAATCGAAAAAAAAAAGATATCGTGTCCACGCGATACAACAGGGAAGGAAAGAATATCGAGTATTATTGGATTATATTTCATTACGGAAGGATTTCGATATATCTTAAAAAAAGAAAGATATCTTGAGCCAACTCAGTCAACAGCGCACGAAGAGTATTCCCATTCCAAACTCGATCTGACAGGGTGTGAGATATTCCCGTGTTTACTGTGTAAATGGCCTGTGACTGCTCGTGTTTGACTCACTCTGTGACTTATTGGAGTTTGTTTTATGCGAGAATAATTCGTGTAGAAGATATTTGACAGCAGCAGAAGTCGTGCAGAAGTAAAGAAGGAAAGAAAATCTCAAGTTTTTCCAAGAGAAATAATGAGAAGATATTTGCATTTAATCGGAGGATTTGAAGGTGTTATGAGTATAAATAGGCTTCACAGGATTCGTAGAAGTAACATCGAGAGTTTGGGGCAGAGACTGAGCGTAAAATAGGAGGTTGCAGAGTGAATCATCACCTGCAGGAAGAATAAGCCAGGAAGAAAATAAGACTGCAAACTGCAGTCGTTATTTCTAGTGTCTTATTTTTCCTAGTGTCTTAAATTTTGTAACAGTCCATTGTAACAAGTAGCTTCAGTTTGCAACAAATATTGTAACAGTGATTTCTGTAACGCCTATACAGCGTTACATATTCATTGTTTTATTAATAAAAACACCATTTGAGCTATAAATCATATTTTTTTGAGTGTGTTTTTATCATGAGAAGATAGACCCCAACACTGGGTCGACGGAGGAAGCCGGACTTCATACATGGATAAATTTGTTTTATTTTCTATTTGACTTTTGCACTTAATTAAAATAGAATTATGATTTGAAAAAATTAATTATTATTTTATTAGATGGGTCATGCTTGCTTAGATGTTTGATGTCCCATGCTTACGATTTATAACTAATGTTTGGAGAATCTACCTTGGCAAGAATAAGAGTCGATGTTGTTTTATTTGTCGAGCGATAATTGTTTGAGAATGAATAATTGAACCTATTGATATGAGTTTGGCCGAATCCTAGACCCAGTAACTCTTTATTTTATTCCTTTAAAATTAATCTTAACAAGTCTTAGAGTTCGAATCCTATTTACTAAAAAAAACAACGACAATCAAAAATCAGAATCATTTTGGCGCCGCCTACGCGGATTTGTTTTTAGATTAATTTTTAGGTTTTTTTTTATTTTTTTTGTACAGTATTTTAATTTCATTTTAGATTTTCTGTTTTTCCTTTTTATGCATTTCTTTTTGTATTTGTTTTCAGGGACTTTTTGAGGATGATGACTTCTTCTGAGGAGACGTCATCTACGATGACGCTGGCGGAATATATGCGTAGAAATTCAAATTATCAGGAAACATCATCTGCGGTGAATATATGCATAGGCAACGGTATGGAGTTTTTCATCCACATGCGGTAAGTGAAGAATATCCTTTAGAGATATACGAGAAGTATTATAAACACACACCACCTAGTTTGGAACAAAGATTGAGAGTTCTTAAATGTCAAAGATTATTTGCTGATGATGATGATGAATCATGTAGTGACTCTCTGTACCATACTGAATATATAGATGACCCTGTGGATGATTGTGCATAGGATTTGCTTAATTCTTTAGATGAATCTATCTCGCAAAAACATTCACCCGACTTACAGGTAGTTTATAGACCCCTAAACTTCCAAAAATTACCTAATTTAGGGTTAGAATTGTGTGCTTCTAAAATTTTATTGGAATACTTTGTATCTAAATACCCATAGGAATTGCCTATTCCTGATACAGTGCATGAGTCAATTGATAATTCCCAATCTCAATAGAATCCCCATATTTTGTTCTTTACGCACTTCCTTGTGCAGTAAAAACGTGGTTTAGTGGTAAATCTTTGTTTTTGATAGTTTCAGTGTCTCCGCATCGTTATAACATAAGGGTGAAGCTATCATTTACAAATGTTATATTTTGGGTCGATCCCCAAATTTTCAGGTTGTTAATTTTTGGGGATCCTTTTTTGTACATTCCAGTAGGTGTATTTTATTTTCTTTTTATTTTTATATTTTCGTTTACTTTTTTTCATCTTATGGATTTCCCATCTTAAATTTTGCATTGGATGACTCAATTACATTGAGGAGAATGTAATGTTTAAGTGTGGGGGAGTGGTTAACGTTTTACTTTTCTTTTTCAGGAATTTCCTTGCATTTTATGACCAGCTGTGTAGCGGGTCTCCAAAAAAAAATAAAAAAAAAAAATAATAATAATAATAATGATCAGTTGTGTAGCGGGTCTATATAAAAAAAATGATTGTTAGGGTTATGACCAGCTGTGTAGCGGGTCTTTTCTTTGTTCTTGCATTATATGACCAGCTGTGTAGCGGGTCTTAAAAAAAAATTATGACCAGCTGTGTAACTGGTCTCTCTATGTCTCTTATTATATGACCAGCTGTGTAGCGGGTCAGTTTTCTGTTTTGCTCGAGGACTAGCAAAATGTAAGTGTGGGGGAATTTGATAAGCACGAAAGTGCGACGTATTTTCACCCATAAATACATTAGCTGGGACTCTTTTTATCACTAATAAACTTGTTTTAGTTGTTTTTGGAAGAATAAGCTCTTGTGGAGAATTGACTCGAAAAACTGTTATTTGCACCTGGAAGACACATGTTATTCGGACTCTCGATGTAGGTTAAGAGGCACCTCAATTACTAAGGGGCGTCCAGTCGCTAAGGGCCATCTTCCTTACTATTTACACCCCATAAGACAAGTGCTAAAGGGACACCCATATAGGATTAATGGGGAGTTCATCTTCAACAATTCAAATTTCAGTTTTGGCGGGATTTTTGGCAGCAGCGAACCAGATTAGGGTTCGTGTTTTGGAGGAAATTTAATTAGATTCAATGGCTGAAACTTCATGGGATGACTGGATTAAACTCAACAGGCTGGTAATGGTCTTTTTTGGACCAGAATTGGCTAAATAGTGGATTTAATGATTCAACAGATTCTCGGGTTTATCTTCCGGCGGAAACCCTGTTAACAATTTGGACAAGTTTGAGTAAGACTCGAGCGCTGGATTTGGTTGTTTCGGGCCTGTTTGGACAAAACATGGATGGTATATGTGATGGTTTCGATTCAGTTGGGATGGATACTCAAATTCGAACAAAACAGATAGAGTTCAAACAAATTGGTTTCTGCGGTATTCCCTGGATTTGGTTTGCATGAGTTCTACATGGATTCAGTTGCTGATTTGGTTTGCTATTATCCTGTTGCACTAAAACAGGACCGGTAAGTGACCTGGAATCGAAAAAAAAAAAAGATATCGTGTCCACACGATACAACAGGGAAGGAAATAATATCGAGTATTATTGGATTATATTTCATTACGGAAGGATTTCGATATATCTTAAACAAAGAAAGATATCTTGAGCCAACTCATTCAACAGCGCACGAAGAGTATTCCCATTCCAAACTCGATCCGACAGGGTGTGAGATATTCCTGTGTTTACTGTGTAAATGGCCTGTGACTGCTCGTGTTTGACTCACTCTGTGACTTATTGGAGTTTTTTTCTGCGAGAATAATTCGTGTAGAAGATATTTGACAGCAGCAGAAGTCGTGCAGAAGTAAAGAAGGAAAGAAAATCTCAAGTTTTTCCAAGAGAAATAATGAGAAGATATTTGCATTTAATCGGAGGATTTGAAGGTGTTATGAGTATAAATAGGCTTCACAGGATTCGTAGAAGTAACATCGAGAGTTTGGGGCAGAGACTGAGCGTAAAATAGGAGGTTGCAGAGTGAATCATCACCTGCAGGAAGAATAAGCCAGGAAGAAAATAAGACTGCAAACTACAGTCGTTATTTCTAGTGTCTTATTTTTCCTAGTGTCTTAAATTTTGTAACAGCCCATTGTAACAAGTAGCTTCAGTTTGCAACAAATATTGTAACAGTGATTTCTGTAACGCCTATACAGCGTTACAGATTCATTGTTTTATTAATAAAAACACCATTTGAGCTATAAATCATATTTTTTTGAGTGTGTTTTTATCATGAGAAGTTAGACCCCAACACTGGGTCGACGGAGGAAGCCGGACTTCATACATGGGTGAATTTGTTTTATTTTCTATTTGACTTTTGCACTTAATTAAAATAGAATTATGATTTGAAAAAATTAATTATTATTTTATTAGATGGGTCATGCTTGCTTAGATGTTTGATGTCCCATGCTTACGATTTATAACTAATGTTTGGAGAATCTACCTTGGCAAGAATAAGAGTCGATGTTGTTTTATTTGTCGAGCGATAATTGTTTGAGAATGAATAATTGAACCTATTGATATGAGTTTGGCCGAATCCTAGACCCAGTAACTCTTTATTTTATTCCTTTAAAATTAATCTTAACAAGTCTTATATTTCGAATCCTATTTACTAAAAAGAACAACGACAATCAAAAATCAGAATTAATGACAAGTATCTAGGAGCTCCTCTCTTCACTCACCAATCCAAGATAAAATGTTTTGAACATATTTTAAGAAAGCCAAAAGTTAGACTCAAACGTTGGAGTAGCAAACTTTTATCCCCAATAGGTAGAGGAGTATGCATTGAACATGTGGCTGACACTATGGCAACATACCAAATGGCGTACTTTGTCATCCCTAAAGAGATAATAAAAAAATGGACACGTTAAATAGAAACTTCTGGTGGGGTCACTCAGCGGATAGCATTAGAGGTTGGTGTCCTAAATCCTGGACCTCAATCTACACACCAATAGAAAATGGGGGTTTAGGTTTCAAACAAATCGAAAAGTTCAACCTATCCATGATCATAAAAACAGCCTGGAGAATGATGCAAAATCCAGATTCTCTCACCTCGAGAATTCTTAAATCCAAGCTTGTTCGTCAAGTTTAGTTTCCAAAACTATAAGTCTTGATTTATAGTCTACTTATAGCTAAGTCTCGCATTAGGATAGTAAGTGTAGTTGAGCATTGGAATCCACGGCGTTCATCGAATGAAGACAAAAAACTACTCAAGGGAACTTGTGGAACTTCATCAATAAAAGGTATGTGGAGACTTGAACTTATCTATCACTCAAAAGTATATCTACTCTATCTCCTATTTGAGACAAAAGTCGTATTGCTATATAGACTTCAATTATACACATTTGCTATTTCGAGCCGAGTTTATCTCGCTTATCTATTTCTCTAAATATGTGTTGGTAAGATTTCGCTTTAGCCAAGTTAATCTTTACTCATGACGAAAGTTATATTGATTATTTCAATAACTTGAAAATCGCTTTGATGAAAATACACTATTTTAACATCCTCTAAGAAAGTTTCAATGATTGAAATGAGAGTTTAGCACAAGTAACCATGTTTCGATATAAACATAGTGTGTTCTCACATTTGTGTAAAAGTCCAAAACTGGGAACCTAAAGTATGCGTACCCGTATGTGTACTGGCAGTTGTTGGAAATCAGGGTAAGTATGCGCACCCGTACGCATACTGGCAGAAGTTTCACGTCCGTGAATTTCTGCTAGATTTTGGAAGTAAAAAACAAACTCAATCCGGGTACTTAAGTATGCATACCCGTTTGCATACTTAAGCAGGTTACTTTCTAAAATCGGTTTGTTCATGAACTAAAACATCTATATAATAAGGAATACAATCTTTGCAAACCCTGGATATAATGTTCATGAATTCATTCGAGTGAATCAAAATCGATTTTGCTTCAATTGTGTCTTGTATACTTCTATGAGATCCAAGCAATTGAACAACTCTCTAACTAGTTCATTTGAGTCATTTGAACTAGTTATGGTAAAGATGAATAAGGTTGATATGAAAGTGCTCATATGGCTAAGCATTCGTTAAGTATTGTTGAACCAACTAAGTGTACATATTTAGGTACGGTTACTCAAACCTAAATGAAGTTACATTTCATTTGTGTGTAACAAGCTAAGTTCGATCTAACGTTTGAAATATATTAGCTTGAATCTAATTAGGTTTTCATCTAACGGTGAATATTGAATGCTTTGTTACCAAAGTAACTTATATTGAAACCCTGATTTGAAATCTATATAAAGGAGAACTCTAGAAACTGGGAAACTTAATCCTCACACCTCATGTATGATACTAGTTGTATAAGCTAGAGTCGATTCTCCTTTATCCTTAGGTTTTTCACGAAACCCTGTAGGTTAACGACTTGAAGACTTCATTGGGATTGTGAAGCCACACCCAACTATTTTCTTTGTAGTTGCGTGATCTGATCTTGTTGTTTTCTATCGTTATTGAGTATAATCGTAAGATTGGATTGAGATTTATATCTCCTATAGGCAAGATAAAAAAGTAGTCACAAACATCTCCGTCTCATCATTTGCGAGTCCAAAATCTCTTGTTTCGTTAACCGATTAAGATTATTGTGAGGTGATTGATAATACTAGGTTGTTCTTCGGGAATATAAGTCTGGGTTATCAATTGGTTCCTGTTCACCTTGATTTATCAAAAGACGGAACAAAAAATCGTAAGTATATCTGCGGGAGAAAAATTTATCTATTCAATAAACTTTTCTGTGTGAGGCAAACTTGTTTATCAAGTCTTCGATACTTTGGGTCATAGCAACTCTTAGTTGTGGGTAAGATCATCTAAGAGAATCAAGTGCGTAGTATCCTGCTGGGATCAGAGAAGTAAGGAGCGCAACTGTACCTTGAATCAGTGTGATTGATTAGGGTTCAACTACATTCCAGAACGAAGTTAGCTTTGTAGTAGTATAGTGTCTGTAACGGCTTAATACAATGTGGTTTTCAAATCTGGACTAGGTCCCAGGGTTTTTCTGCATTTGTGGTTTCCTCGTTAACAAAACTTCTGGCGTATGTGTTATTTCTTTTTCGCATTATATTTTGTTATATAATTGAAATATCAGAGGTTCTGCGTTAAATCAATCAATTGGTAAATATAACCTTTGGTTGTTGATTGAAATTGATTGATCCTTGAACGTTGGTCTTTTGTACCGTTCAAGTTATTTCCCTTGTATTCAATCAGACTCTCAAATTCTTATTTATTTGACTGTGGATTTAATTGAGAAATTGATATATAACTCTTTGATATACTTTTCTTAAGATTGAGTCTAACTGTCTAGTTGATTCTCTTGAAAGTATATTGTAGTTAGTCCATACAGATTGCTAAGTGAAATATTGGCTGAGGTTGTTAGACCCCCGCTTTTTCAGATGTCTTGTCCTATGATGTTAACAATGAAATATTAATTTTCCTAATGAAGTCCTTCCGCCCAATATTGTTCAAATATAATTGGTATCGACCTGAGCCAGAACACAACTAATCAAGACACCCTAACCTGGCCTCACACCAAGAAAGGAGTTCTGACAGTCAAATCTGTATACGAACATCTTATAAGAGATAGGACGGTAAACATTTACCAACCACCCCCACCCCCCTATGAATCCAATTTGGAGAAAGATTTGGGACTTGGATGTGCTGCCGCGTATAAAGGTGTTTATGTAGAAGTGTTATAGTGGTATATTACTTGTCAGCAGCAAACTGGGTAGATGGGTAACAACAATAGGCACCACATGCAGTTTGTGTGATACCTATCTGGATACAGATGAACAACCTCTTTATAGATGGCCATTTAGGAGATCACTCTAGTTCAGGGCTCAGTGTAGAATAAACAACAACAGTGAGAACGTTCAAAGATGGATAGAGTCTCAGATCAACAAAAAAGAAACTTGCCATATCTCTTGTGCGAGATAGAACCAGTTGTATGCACTTACACCATAGTTTATATGGAAATATAGGTATCTTAAGTGCTTCCCTAAAAAGAAACAACCTCATGTGGCTAATGTTAAACTCATAGAAAACCATATTAAAAACAGAAAAATAACCTCATAGAATTTGAAAAAGCGGTGGTCTAACAACCACACCCAATATTTCGTTCGACAATCTGTATACACTAACTCCAATATAATTCCAAGAAAATCAACTAGACAGTCAGACTCAATCAAGGAAAAACATTCAAGAGTTATATCTCAATTTCTCAACACAATCTGCAATCAAACAAATAGAAATATGTGTGCCCGATTGATATGAGAAATAACTTGAACGGTATCAAAAACCAATGTTCAAGTGTCAATCAATTTCAATCAACAACCAAAGGTCGGATTTACCAATTGATTGAACTACGCACAACCTGTGATATTTAAATTATATAAATAAATATAACGCGTAAAAGAAATAACACAGACACCAGAAGTTTTGTTAACGAGGAAACCGCAAATGCAGAAAAATCCCGGGACCTACTCCAGATTTGAACGCCATACTGTATTAAGCCTCTACAGACTCTAGCCTACTACAAGTTAACTTCGGACTGGAATATAATTGAGCCCTAACAAATCTCACACTGATTAAGGCATAGTCGCGTTCCTCACGTCTCTGAATGCCTGCAGGATTCTACGCACTTGATTCTCTTAGATAATCTCACTCACAACTAAGAGTTGATACGACCCAAAGTCGAAGACTTGATAAAAAAATATGTCTCCCACAGAAAATTCTTTTCTGATAGATAAATCTGTCTCCCACAGAAATACCTATGAAGTTTTGTTCCGTCTTTTAAAAAATCAAGGTGAGCATGAACCAATTGATAATCCGGTCTTATATTCCCGAAGAACATCCTAGAAATATCAATCACCTCACAATAACTTAACTATATGGTATTAGAACAAGTTATTGTGGAATCAGAAAGAATGATACGAAGAGCTTTGTGATTACTTTTTATATCTTTACCTATCGGAGATAAATCTCGAGCAGATTTTAGAGAAGATACTACTCAATACGACAGAACAAGTAAGACCAATACACGCAACTACAAAGAAAATAGTTGGGTCTGGCTTCAGAATCCCAATGAAGTCTTTAAATCGTTAACCTATAATGGTTTTAGGAAAAACCTAGGTTAAAGGAGAATCGACTCTAGTCACAACTAGTATCACACAGGTGGTGTGGGGATTAGGTTTCCCAGTTGTTAGAGTTTTCCAATCAGGGTTTGATACCTTTGAAACAAAGCAATCAATATTCACCGTTATATGAAAAACTGATTAAGATTCAATCTAAGTTTGTTTAAAACCAAATAAATATCTCTCTGTCGTTAGATGGTCTTAGTTGTTACACACAAATGAAATATACCTTCATTTAGCCATATGACCACTTTTATATTAACCACATTTATATTAACACTTATAGATCAAATGATAATCAAATGAATCTAATTGTGTTACTCGTATAATTGTTCAATTGTTTATATTCTCATAGAAGAAAAATTGAAGCAAAATCGGATTAATTCAAAAGAATCAATTCATCAACACTTTAGCCACTTTTTGCAAAGATTGCATTCCTTAATTTATAAGAGTATTTGTTCATGCGTATGAAATCATACTTAACCTATTTAAGAACTTAAACCAACTCAGTTTGCAAACGGGTACGCAAACTAAAGTTCCGGACTTTGATCTTTTCTGATAGTTCGCAAAAGGGTACGCATATTGTCGTTCCAGACCGAACTCAGGTGAAACAATTTGCAAACGGGTACGCAAACTTGGTTCCCGAACTTTAACATTGAAACCCGTTCTCATACGGGTATGCATACTTGGTTCCCGGGCCTGAATCATTCTGACAACAGTTTGCATACGTGTATGCATCCTGTGCAATATCCGGACAATGGATAATTGTTGTAAACTCCCATTTCAATCATTGAAACATCCTTAGAACACGACAATAGCTGTCTCACAAAAACTATTAACTTATAAGTAATTTTCAAGTGATCGAATGATTAATATGAAACATTCCGAGTCTACATCAAATGGATGTCTCACACAAATCATGTAAGCTACAAGGCATTTTTTATATGATCATCTTTTGACTCATTGTTTAGTTTCCAACAAATAAATTTTTTCCAACTAAACTCGTCAAGAATAATGATGAACGTAGTTAAAGCAAAAATCTTTCCAACACATATTTCGAGAAAGATATAAGCAAGTTAAACTCAACTCGAAATATCAAACGTGTATAATGTAACAGTCTATATAACTATATGACTTAGTCTCAATAGGAGATAGAATATAATAAATTTCTGAGTGATAGATGAGTTTAAGTCTACACATACCTTTTGTTGATGAAGTTCCTCCAAGATCCCCTTAGTAGATCTTCGTCTTCAATCGATGAATGCCATGAAGTCTAAATCTCAACTACACATTCTATCCTAATCCGAGACATAGCTATAAGTAGACTAGAAATAAAGACTTATAGTTTTGACACCTAAACTTGACAAACAAGCTTGAGATAACAACGCTTGCGAGTTCAACCGAGCAGTGCTCTGACAGAATTGACCTACAATAGAAATCCGAACATGGAACAATTACATCGATTACAAATCATGATACCCCGAAACAATTTATCTATGATTTGCTACAACGACTAGTATGTCCACTCTCGTATTGCTACTGTGGTAATTATTTTAACAGATGAACAAGGAACAACCAGGGACAAAGGGGACAAAGGGCCTTCTAGTACGAAGTAAGCTCATTAGAAGAAAAAAAAACACTGCAGGGCGGGCGGTTGCAGCAATGAAGTGGCATCAACAACAGAGGCACAAGATCCGCACTAAGAAAATATAAGAAAGTTAAGAGGGGATTTTCGAACCTGCCACCTCTAGTTTTAGCAATGAAGTGGCATCAACAACAGAGGCACATGATCTACACTAAGAAAATATAAGAAAGTTAAGGGGGGGGGGGGGGGGGGGGGGGGGGGGGGGGGGTTTCTAACCTCCCACCTGTGGCTTACTTGGACTAGGGTGAACCACTGTGTTGCGCTTTTCTTTTTGATATTAAATGGACTTATGTTAACTTTATATGAATATTATCTTCCCAAATGTAAGTAAACATTCGATTCAAACATCAACCATGAATCGACGCTTCACGCTTCAACATACGCATCGCTTCTTAAAAATGAAAAACAAGTCACGCTTCACTTCACACTTTCAAAATACCTTGGCCATAAGCATATTACAAACCGACGTATATAAAAGCATACTACCATCTCCAGAGGATGGGACATAAGAGTTAGCCATAGAATTATATTTTGTCTTCCAACCGTGCCTTAGGTAAATAAAATTAATCTATCTAAAATAACTGAATAATTTTACATTGTCATCAACCATAGCAACATTGGTAGTTCTTTAGGGAAACTTCCATTTAATCTTCATTTTCTTCATCACCTTTTTGTATACGACTAAAGGAATCACATCAATACTAAAGGAATCTACCAGTTCATGGTAGATTCGCTTCCAGTATAGTACCCGAAGTGTTTTCGAGAAATCTGAAGCAACTTGTACGAGTTGAAGCGTGACTCGCATGCTCCTGGGAACCTTAATATGAGGAGCTGGTCTTCTATTATATATGATGTTCCAAGAAAAGAAAAGAAATACGGAATGAGAACACAACTCTTGCTGTTAGTAGATGCATTACTTTATTATCCACACCAAAGCAACACACCCAGCATTAAACACATTTTAAAAAAACAAAAAGGAAAAGTTTCTAAAACTCAGAAAACTACCAAACCTCCCCAACGTTGGAAAGACAAAAATTGTGATCCAAAAGCATGCTTCCAACAGGGCTGTCTTATGCACTAGGCAATATAGGCGGCCGCTTAGAACCCCAAATAACTGGGGGCCCAATTATTATCTTTTTAGGTTCTAGGTATTATGGGACTTATAAGTGTTAGGAAATCATTTATTACAATTACTTAAACCATAGAAAAACTGTAACACTTGAAACAGCTATACTACTATTACTAAATTTTTTGATTTTGTTTAGGCGATTTTATGATAATCTACGAGCTTAGAACCCTAAAATCCAACAAAAAAGGTTGAACATTTTTGGACGGCTTTTGGTCATAGCCGGTTTAAAGTTATCACTTTAAATGTATAGATATATATCCCCTAAGCTGAAAAATAGTTTTGTCTCTAATTTGATAACCTATAAACAGTCCCCATATTTTAAGTTCGCCTAGAGCACTCCTACACGACCAACTTATTCAACTTTACCACGAGTGTAAATGTAAAAGTACAATAGTTGTGGTTCGTCCTATAATATCTTTGGTTTTATCTATTTGCCATCCACACTTTTCTCGTTTGCCGCACACATTAATTTCCACCCCTAAATATCCTATTTACCACTCAAGTACATTCTAAAATATCCAAAATACTACCTTCATATGTTTTGACTTTATTTTTTGCACCCTCTACTCTTTTTATACACCCCATATTATAAAACCCTATAACCCATAATTCTCACAACCGACGTCTCGTTTAATACTTATTTATCATAAGTTTCTTATCATCTGCTTGTTAATATAGATACAGTGATGAGGAAAAATTCAGAAGATTGAAAACATCCGACCCTTTTGTCTACTATTGACAACCACACTTACTTTAGTCGTATATATAAATCTCAAGGACTACCCAATACTTAATTGACCATAACTTTTGTTAGTCGTGCATGTATATGCTAGGTCGACTTTTTACAAGATTACTAATAGGGGGTTCTAAATTGCTTGGGGGTGTACCACATTACATATAAGACAAAACAACTACTTGTCTTTGGGTTGGTACACCCCTAAGTAAATTGGGACTCCTCATTAGCAGCCTTGACTGTTTCTGGACGACGACGGTTGTTTCAAGCAGTCATAGTCTGGACGACTACATCCGTTTTGGAAAATCGTGTTTTGACTGATTATCGGATTATGGAAAGTTAATTATATGACCTGAAATTCATTTACTTTAAGATTACTTCCATAGTTTATTTACATGCCAAGTATTATCCATTATCACAACAACCATAAATTTTCAATAGTTTGAATCTTTCAAATAATAGTTTACGGGTCATTAGCTTGTTTCTCAATGAATTAAACGATAGAAATTAATAGAATATTTTATTTTTCTGTTGTACCATGAATAGAAAAAAAATTAGTTTAGAGTGTGGTTTTCTATTAAAAAAGGAGATCGACAAAGAAGAAGATAAATTAACGAAGAAGAAGATAATAAAAATGATAATAATCATAGAAAAAAATAAAAGGAAAAATATCGTTTGGTCCCTTTTTAGGTGGGCCCATGTCTGTTTGATCCTTTGGTCAAACGCCTTTACTGTTTGGTCCATAATTATTTAAAAATATTAAACTGACAAAAATACCCTTCCGTATTAATTTTTATTTATTTTCTTATAGCAGTTCATTCTAGAAATGAAGTCCATACAAAAACCTAAAAAAACAGACTTCATTCCAGAAATGAAGTCCATATAACAACCTAAATAAACAGACTTCATTCCAGAAATGAACTCCATATAAAAACCTAAATAAACAGACTTCATTCCAGAAATGAACTCCATACAAAAACCTAAAAAACAGAGTTCGTTCCAGAAATGAAGTCCATATAAAAACCTAAAAAAACAGAGTTCATTCCAGAAATGAAATCCATATAACAACCTAAACAAACAGACTTCATTCCAGAAATGAACTCCATATAAAAACCTAAAAAAACAGAGTTCATTCCAGAAATGAAGTCCATATAAAAACAGAGTTCATTTCTAGAATGAAATCCATATAAAAGCAGAGTTCATTTCTGGAATAAACTGCAGCACCATCATCTTCGTCGTCTTCAACAACAGCAACAACATCTTCGTCTTCAAAAACACCATCGTCTTCATCATCAACGACAGTAGCAGTAGCAGATCTTTATCTTCTTCATCTTCTTCATCATCATCATCAAAATCAAGATTAACATCATCGTCTTCATCGTCAACAGCAGCAACAACAACATATCTTCATCTTCTTCATCATCTTCATCGTCAACAGCAGCAGAAAAAAGAAAATCAAGATTAACACCATCGTCTTCATCTTATTCTTCATCATCATCAAAATCAAGATTAACACCATCGTCTTCATCGTTAACATCAGCAACAACAATAAATCTTCATCTTCTTCATCATCTTCATCGTCAACAACAGCAGAAAAAAGAAAGAAAAAAACCCCAAAAAAATGTATTCAACAGTACCAACATCATCGTATTCATCGTCTACAACTACAAATCTAAATATCTAAATCGATTTTGACCTTCATCACCATCGTTTACAGCAGCAGGAAGAAAAATAAAAGAAAAAAAATGGAGACGCCATTAACAGGAGGAAAAAGAAGGAGAAAGAAAAAGAGATCGAGATTAGATCTGTAAAGATGAGAGAGAAAGTAAATCTGAGAATGATTTATCCTCTCTTACTTTTTGACTATATATATGGTCCTTATTCAAAAGGGTATTTCTGCCACTACAAGGTGACATTTACATCATCCATGACATCAGCTTAGGACCAAACCATAAATTTTAGGACCAAATTATAATTTATATTACCAAATAGGATCAAACAGACAATTGACTAGGTCCAGTGGACTAGACTGTCTCTAATATATTATTTGTAGGACCCATTGGTATTTCCTTGAAAAATAAAATTGAAAAGTTAAATTATTTTGAAAATTGAAATTGTGGGAGGGCGGCAACTAGGAAAAGCGAAGGTGGCAAATAGGTGAAGCCATATCTTTTTCTGAAATTGGATGCAAAAGGAAATTTTAATAAAGTGCCACACTTTCAATTTCATGTTTCAGAAAATGCCATCGTTTTTTTCAGAATTTATTTAATGCCACACATTTGACCTTTTCCATCCAAAAAAACTGTTGCCATCAGTTAGTGCATAGGTGGCAGTTATCCATCTTAGTAAAAGACATATACACCCTCAAATCTGTCACCAACTCACCAAACCCATTCAATTGAATCTTTCATAGACTCTACTGATTTCTCTAACCATGGTGACTAAAGCTCAACTAACCTACATAAACAATGAAAACTCTCAATTGTTCATACAAAACCATACACATTCGTATCGTTCCTTGTTTCTGCACTGATTCGTCATCTTTGCTCACTACTGCAACAACAACTCTACATTGCCGGCGTTCCCCAAACATTCGTACCCACATAAAAGATACCAGTGATCCACAGCCTGTGTTCCCCCTTTACATTACCTTCCAAACCGAGCCCTAGTCCCTCCAAACACGAGCATAGATATAGCAGCATTATACACTATAGCCTGCCATCGGACCATGGAAATAACACCAGTAGAGGACCACCTATGTACATCAGTTTCCGGACACATTTCTGGTTGAATTTTTGGACCAGAACATTACCCAAATCGCCAACAAATTCACATCCAAGTACTGTGTTACTGTTAACCCTTAAACCCATCTCAATCTTCTCAAAAACAACCACAATAAACCATCATTCCAGCAGCATAAACCTTCTTTCATTCAACTGGTTTACGTCTTCAAACTCCACCAGATCTGCCATCATCGACTCCAGCTCAATCCCTATCCTAATCTCCTCCATTAACATCATATCAATGACACGGAACATACCATTTCAATCCATTAAAACATCTATACAAATTCAGTTCATAACCCTGTAAAACAATCCACCAACACCATGCCAACTAGCTTAGCAGCATATTGCACTTCTGTGGACTGAATTCTAGCTCAAAATTCAACCAAAATCAGTCCCAGACTTAACCCAGTTCAGACCTCCACAAACAACTCATGGAAAATACCTCCACAAACAACTTTCAACAACATCCGTTGTACACAGGCTCAACTGATAGAAACTGAGCTTGAAGAGGTGAAGAAAAAGCCATTTAGGCCTTTTATCGAACACCTAATGTGTCATTCTCATCTTGTTGTAACATTGAACTTCTATAGCTTCTAAACTCACCGAAACACCTGCAAATTCAATTCACAACAAACCCATAGTTTAAAAACTATTCAACAATCATAAATCTCCAAATCTAGTCCCAATTATCAACCAACAACACCATTTTCACTGGTTCAATTGGTCTTCAAACTCCATCAACTGCTCAGCATTTCGAACTCATTTCAGCCTGGAAGTTGAGCTATAAAAGCTCTTGATAGACCCTGGCAGCTACTCGATCCATGGACTAATGACGCTTTAATTCAGTGAACACCAATACTAGTGACACAGAGTGAAGAAATTCAGTTGGAGGAGAAGATAAAAGATAAACCATTGGAGGAGATTATGAGGACAGTTAAGTAATTCCAACGCAAAAATTTGACCAGATCAGCCATAAATGACCAATAATATGGGCCTTGACGGAAATTATAACGGAAGTGTCATTTTATAAATTTTGAGAAAAACAAAGGCACTCTATTAAACCGGAAAACCAAAATGTAGCATTTTGTTAAAATTACCTAGAATCATTTGGGAATTGAGGGGGTGTAACAGAATACAAGCCCTAGAAACAACAAAACTGAAGGAATTTAAAGAATCTCCTGTGAAATCTATCGCTGTAGGCGAAGAATTTAAAGTTGTCATCTCAATCTAAAGCCAGACAAGTACTCAAAAATTGATATGTGAATAATCTGAAACCCATAAGAATCTACTGTGCCGTCCAGCTTTAAGGATCAGTCATTAACTTACTTTCCCTAAGCTTCATTTCACTACTCTCTCAATCTAAAGCCATTCAAGTACTCAGAATTGGTATCTCAATATCTACTCGAAATTCAATCAGGTAAAAATTCAAACTGGGGGACCAAAACGTGTTCTGGGTTTTAGTTTTTTTTCTTTTTTGATTGTCATTTAATTTTGTGTTTGAATTTCATTAGAGGGTTTGTAAATCTGTTTCTGATAGGTGTAGTATTACCAGCATTTAAGTTTTAAGATTGCTTTCAAAATTTTGTTAGATAGTTTTTCATTTCAGTGTAAAACTTATGAAATTGTTCCTCATTTATGTTACAGTTTAAAATATTTGTGTTAAGGAAGATATTAGGTATGGATATTCCCTTATTTGCGCAATATCTAAGGTTTCCTCATTTGCATGCAGTTCCCATAAGAAAGAGAACCTAGACATTTATATGGGCAGTTTGCCCATATAAATCCCTTCACAAGGTTTACGTTTAGAAATTTAGCAGGCACTTCTGGAAACCCTCCATATTCAAGGCGTCATGGTACTATATTATTCCTGGTGGATTAGATGAATTGATGATTTTCTTCAAATTAGTAGTTGATGCTATTTCTGGCCCATGAAGATCCAGTTTTCCGTTAAATTATTTTGAGTTTGTAATTGAAGACATTAGGACAATCAAACGAGTGCATTAATTTTTGTTTACGTACTAGTTGAGTTTTATACATTTTGACATGTTGATGTTAATCACCCTTTTAGATGAGTGAATAGGTTGCGCTACAAGTTCCAAATGTGTTGCACACTTCTGTTTGGATTTTGATTGAATATAGTATGCATATTTCAGATGTTTTTTATTTTCTGTTAACAGCTGAAGCTACATCAGATATGAAGCCGAAACCACGCTCTACATTTGTCAATCGCCAAAGGGCAAAAGAAATTGCGACTGATGCAGTGAATGAAAGACTCAACACCGTTGCTCCCAAGAAGAATAGGTCGTCAACAACTAAACCAAGCCCTGCATTCATCAATGGCACAATGGGAAAAGAAACTATGACTGATGGAGTGGATGATAGACTAGGCGCTGTAACTTGTAAGAGGCAGAGGACGTCAACAACAGTACCATGGTCTGCATCATTCATCAGTACTGATGCAGTGGATGAAAGACTCGAACCCGTTACTCTCAAGAGGCATAGGTCAACAACAGCACCATGCTCATTAGTGAATGGCCAATGGGAAAACGAAATTGTGACTGATGCAGTGGATGTAAGAATCAGCGCTGTTGCACTCGAGAAACAGAGGTCATCAACAACAAATCAACGTTGTGCATTTGTCAATGGAGGAAGGGAAAATGAAATTGTAACTGATGCGGAGGATGAAAGAATCAATGTTCTTTCTGACACTCTCGTTGCTTGGAGCGATATACGAGATGAAGATGCTGACATGTTTGATGCGGATGAAAATGGTGACATGCAACTGGAGAATGACCATGCAACTGACACTTATAACGAGTCTAACAGCGAAGACTACACCGGTACTAACCCAGGAATACTCATAACGAGTCTAACAGCGAAGACTACACCGGTAATAACCCAGGAATTACTTGTAGACCACCGGCACTAGGTGAGTACTTATGTCTGTAACTTAATAAGTAATTGTTTATTTTGCATGTTGTATGTAAATATAACTGTAATGTTTGAACACTACATTCACAGGTAGCCGCCAACAGATTATATTCGACAAATATGGGCGTTATTGTGATGTCGGGTCAGAACAATTTGCAAATGCTATCGGGAAGATAGTACGAGCATGATGTCCTCCTGCAATTGATAATTGGAAAATTGTTCCAGAGATAATGAAAGAAGATATATGGAAAAATCTTGTCGTGAGTGAATTTAATTTATTTATCTTAGAATCATTATGATCAGTACATGATATGGATGTTGTGTTTGCAGGCTGAATATGTCATACCTCAAGTTTATAAACCTAATATTTTATCAAGGGCTAGAATTTCTTGGAAAAATTGGAAGAGTCAACTTCGAGTAGAGATGGATAAACATGAAACTGTTGCTGAGAAGAAAATAAATATGCCAATACGTTTAATTACAAATAGAGAGGATTGGGAACGTTTTGTTGATTTCTGCAACACTGAAGAGGATAGGAAACGTCGCGCAATTGGTAAAAAATCTAGAGAAGCTCTTCAATTCCTTCATTCGACTGGGAGGACAGGACTTTTTCGGAAAATATACAACATGGTAAAGTCCTGTATGTCATTTATTTGTAGATTTTCGCTAACTCTTAGCTTTCACTGAAAAATGCCATTTTTTGCTATCTAATGTAGGAAAAAGAGAGTCCAACTGGTGAAGTTGACAGAGGTGTGGTATTTGTTGAAACCCATGTAACCAAGACTCTAAATAATCCCGAATCCTCCTCCATCTCAGATGTTAGACTTGTAAGATTAGGCATTTGCTTTGTCATGCTATTGGAATATCCATTCTTAGTTTATGTGGTTATATCATATATCTGAATTACATTGTCCTTGCAGAGAAAAATTAAAGAGCTTGTAGATGCTAATCCAAATGGTCAAAAAGATATCGACAATGATGCTGTCGCATTGGTTAGTGAGACAAAAACTTAAGTATTTACTCTCCACTGGTGACCCTTATTTTAAACAACTCCTTCTTTCTTAGATATGTGGACGTGATGGACATGGTCATGTAAGAGGCATGGGAGGAGGTCTGTCAAGGACTACTTTGCGTGCTTCAGCGCCAATTACAGAGACTCTTCGCAAAGTATTGCAAGAAAACAAGAGTATGCAGTCTGAAATCCATTTACTCAAAACACAGCATGGGACACGTATGCAAGATGGTGTATCTACATCATCAAATCAATCTGCACCTCAGGTAAAAATTTTATGTGAATTTCTTAAATTGAATGAACATAGCTGATTTAATAATTAATTCTGCACTAGAAACAACTCTTGCTATCCTTGGTTGCCCTTATGTTAGTAACTTCATATGCTTTGATTAGATTTAAATGTTGAGCTGCTTTTTATATGTAGAAGTGGTGCTGATGAACAGTTCATAATCGATCTGGAATGTAGAGTAATTTGCATTTTACAAAAAATTCAAGATTGCTGTTGTGGAATTGTTTGCTGGAGTTATTGGCGAACTTTCCGTATACCTGTAATGGAAATCAGAACTCATGTTTCGTAGACACCAAAACTCGTGATCTAATTCCACCTGCTGATCCAGCGATGAGTCTTACTGAATTTACACTGTTGGTTCTTATGGATGCAGGCACCTGATGAGTCCTACGTGCCTGCTAGTTCGTGTTTCATGAAGAACTTCAAAGGAAGAACCATTGTTTTAGGCCGTTTCAACACTGTTGATCCGGAAATGGAACATGTCTATAGTATAATTGTCGAAGAAATATATGATAGAGATGCTGAATTATTTGATAAAGACGGTAAGCTTGGAGATATTGTGATTGGTGGGGTGATTAATTGGCCAAAAGCATGTACTAAGCCTGCTAGTTTATGTTTCGTTAAAAATTTCAAAGGAAGAACCATTGCCTTAGGTAGTTACAACTCTGTTGATCCACCAATGGAACATGTCTACAGTGTGAAGGTCGAAGAAATATTCGACGAAGAATCAGAATTATTTGACGAAGATGGGAAGCTTGGAGATATTATGATTGATGACGTGATTAATTGGCCAAAAGCATGTGTTCAGTCATATCGACAATAAACCATGCTACAGAACAAAGGAAAATAGATCCAGAACTTAAAAAGGAGATCTGTAATGCATTGTTACATAAATTGGTTGTGCAGGAGTCAGTGCAGTGAGTGCACAAACTTTACTTAACATAAACAAGTAAAGAGAACCCTTTTTTTGTTGTATATTAATGGATCTCCTTGGACCAACTTCTGTATAAATGGGAAGGTGTAATTGGTACCATTTACTTAGTGGGTCTATCATTTTTTGTGTTTCCTTGTCCTGTAAGGCTGTAACCTTCTCATGTTTGTCACTGTTTTGGTGACTTGTTTTTCTAATGACTAGGTGGCAGGCACGCGCTCTTCGCGTGCAAAAGTAAATAAACTGTGTGGAGTTAATTTCTGGGCATCAACAGTCCAAGGTGTAAATAAGACACGTATCTCTGCAAACATGTGAGGTGGTAAGTTTTGGGGCGTACTCCCTCCTCGTTCATATGTTCAAGTGTGTGTGATAAGGCACTTCTATAAGTTACTTGGTTTTCTCCCAAAAAGAAAATCTAAAACTCTGTTTAGCTTTTTCTCCCTCCCAGTTTTATTGCTGCTGCACATGCACCACCATTCCAACAACCACCTCTCTCAGATTCATACTATGCCACCACCACTTTCATTCTTTTTGTCGCAAGTTATGCACGATGCACCTTTGATCTACCGTCCACCATTAGATCTAGAACTGAAACTTCACTCTTACATAGAAGAAGAAGCTTAGATATGGGTTTTGCTTGTATGGCTATTTTGATCATTTTTCAAGGACTGCTACTTTGTTGATTTTGTTTTTCAAGATTTTGATCTATGAGAAGAAGCAATCGGTGCATCCTTTTAATCTCTTCTTCTAATTAAAAATCTATGAATGTGATGAAATTTCAGATCAAATACGGGTCAATGGATTGGAGAAAGGAAGATGGGATCCGAATATTTAATTGCGTTCAAGTTACCGTGGTGCCCCTGCAATAATTTTTGATCTCTTTTAATGTATATATGAAAGCTAGGGTAAAATGGGAATATAATAATTTTCAGATATCTAGATTACCATTTAGTCCTCAAATAATATTTTCTCTTTTGTTTTAATGTTATACAATCAGGGGTAAAATTGTCCAAAATTTTTGCAGCTTCATTTTGCTACAGAAGGGTAGTTGGTTTTATATAATATAGAATAGAATAGATAGAATAGATTATAAAATTGAGCACCTCTATCTTTGCTCAACACTGTTGGCTGCTTTTTGCTGACCCGTTTTCTTGATAATTATCATCATATCTTCCATGTATTTTCTTTCTCACTCTCCTTGAAATTGAAATCTGATAGACTGTCACTATTGGAAGTTGGAACAACTAGTTTCCGTTATCTTGAATCTTGATTGGTTGAGAAGTTTAAAGAAAGACTTCTTCTGTAGTACGGTGAGAAATGGTCCCACGTGACCTTTTAATAGCTTTGCGTACCACTCTGTTTGTTAAAGAATCAAAAAGTAAAGCAAAAGATCATTCCAACACGAGGATGTTAAGAGCAGTTACTGGAGAGTGGTGGCAAGTTCCATCTGCTGCTCTATATGTAAAAATAGCTAATGACGTAACTTCTGTTTAATATTCTATGTATATATATTGTTCTTTGTCAAAAAAAAATAAAATAAAGAAATCATAGATGTTCATTTCAATCCCAATATGGACTCAACATCGATGACCAATCCAATAAATTTATCGGTTTTCCGAGTGAGATGGAAAAATAGATGTTAAAAACAACAAATTTGTCGGTTTTTTGTGTGAGATGGAAAAATATATGTTAAAACTCATAGCACGCATGCGTGATGCGCCTTTCAACTAAAAATATTTATTTACACACAAAGTAATTCCAACAAAAAATCAAATTTCTCATTTGATAATTTTTCAATCAAGAACTTAGGCGAACACTATGCTCATCTTCCTGTCTTTTCTCTTATTTTTAGAACTTTCCAACTCTTGATGTTTAGCGGGTTGAATTAGCCTTGGGCTTCTACGGTGGCCCAAACAGAAGTTCTGTTTTTTCCTCCCTGCTATGTATATATTTGCAAAAGAACGATTTTTAGGGCACTAGCCCATTTTGGTGTGGGACTACTAATTTTTTTGGGATGGATATTTGAAGTAAAATTGAGTCACTCTTATCTTAATTTTTTGTTAATACCAAAAAAATCTCTTTGTAATTAAGTCAGTGTTAGTGTAATGATTACTTAGTGTTAGTGTAACTAGAAATAACCTGTGTCATAATGACACGGCATAAGTCAGAATAATTTTTGGTCATAATAATTTAAATATATAAATACTACAAACTATGATAAGATTTATTTTAACCCATGAGGACTTGTGGCTATGAAAATCTAAGATATTTATCAACCAAATAATTATGAATTCGGTACACTTGTAATTGATCAAAATAATAATTTCTGATAAAATGTCAGGTAAATTATTTTATTTTGTCCTAAAATAATTATTTGTTTAGTTGATCCCAAAGATTGGTGGTCTTTGATACTGTTTTGTGTTGTATTCAGACAAATATGTTGAATCTTCATCGACATTTGCAACTATTTCTGGTTGAAAATATAACATCACTCTGCACTTTTTCCATATTCGATATTTACACACCAAATAGGAGTTGAGAATACGGAGGTAAATCATGATAATACAAAAGGATTTGGTGATACTAATGGGTCGGTAATATGGAAGGTTTAGATGACGATGCTCAATCGTGTTGTTATGGAGG
This sequence comes from Papaver somniferum, assembly GCF_003573695.1. Classification (NCBI taxonomy): domain Eukaryota; kingdom Viridiplantae; phylum Streptophyta; class Magnoliopsida; order Ranunculales; family Papaveraceae; genus Papaver; species Papaver somniferum. Next base: position 21,109,271 of record NC_039367.1, on the reverse strand, counting down.
GAAAGACTTTCAGGATCAAGAAGATAAAAAAAAATTAATTTAAAAGATGCAAAGGAAAAAAGAAACCTCCCAAAATGTCAGGAAGGTTTATGAAAAGATTAAGGTTTCAATGTCAGTGTATATAGCTTTGAAAGGAATGCGATTCCAAGCTAAATTGTTGTTCCATTTGCAAGGCTGCAAAGAACGCAAACTTGCGAGTGTACATGTCCTAGTTAGGTCAATTATAAGTTTTAAAACATCATTTCTTTTTTCAATAAAATTAAAATTAGGCCTATGATCGAAGTAAAAAGTTTTGGTGATTCGTTATTTGGATAGATCTCAATTATGTGTATCTATTTTTATTATTCAATTGTTTCCTAAATAAAAATTGAGTTAAATGAAAATGAATTTTTTCGTATTTTTAACATAATGTTCTTTTTTGTTTGCAAGTAGATTAAGGACAATTAGTTTATTTCAAGGTAGAAATAAGAGTTTTACATGTTGTAACCGTAGATGTTTAGATGTTATTATTTTTTGTAGGTTGATGAAGGTGGGCGAATTCGATTTTAAAAAGATATTTGTATAATCTATATTATAAGGGACAACGGTGTTTTCTTACATCGACGGTCATCTATAGTTTGGACACATAAAGGACGGCCTAGATGGAGCAGCTAATATGCCTTTCCAGTTTTTCACGTTGGACGAAGATCCACAATTTAGACACATAAAGGACGGTCCAGATTAATTTACATCCACCATTGCTCCATCCCTCAAGGCTGAAAAAAACGCACCCATGAAAATTAAAGCCGCAACCGTTTTATATTGGGGAACTTAGGCGCAGGCCCAGAATTCTTTTTTTTCTTACCGCCAGGCCCAGAATTACTTTTCCCTACAGTCGCGCCCAACATTATTTAAAATCATTAAAAACGTGCAGAGTTCCTCAATTACCCTTCAGCGGTTTTATTAACTCCCAAAAACGGTCGGAACCATTTCTTTTCTCTTCTTCTCATTTTTTCTTCATCCGTTCTTCTCATTTTTCCTTCATCCGTTTTTCTATTCCTATTCCTCCATAAACACTGTAACGGATGATTGATTATTGAAGTTGATCAAACCCTAAAAATCAATTTCAAACTCTAAAAAACATTAACCCTAGAATTCAGTAGAACCAAAATGGATGAAACACCGACAAAAACACGTCTTCAGAAATCAAAAGAGAAGAAATTAGGTACTAAAACTAGTTTAATCGATCTTATTCTTGCATGAATTCGGTACATTTGATTTTATTGATTTTCGATTTTAATTTTTCTTCTTGATGCTTCAGATGAAAAAGGAAAAATGAAGTCGAAGAAACAGAAAAAACCCGGTGAGATTTATCATTAGCTTCATCTTTCAGTGTTTGATTTTGTTTTTTTTGAATTTATTTTTTTTTAATCCTGAATACCCATAATTTTTTTTGAGTTATCACTTTATTCTTCTTCGATTTTAACATAATTTTCTCCTCAATGTGATTTTACCTTCTGATGTTGAAGATGAACAAGAAGAAATTGATAGTGTCGAAACACTAAAGGAGATGCAAATCAAGGCAAAGAAAGCAAAGAAAGTTGCACCAAAGGAAGTATTGGGTGATGCAGATAATGAGGATGATAATACAAATGATGCCGAAGATGGTAAGATTTGCTTTGAATCTAATAAGCAATGTGTTGTCTATAAACAAGGTGCGTTGAATTTCTTCTTGTTCCTGTTATGCATCAGTTATGCACCTTAACAAATCAATGCATGACATACTATTCAGTTCAAATATTAAATGCATGACTAGTTATGCACCTTAGTAAATCAATGCATAACATGTTATGCAACCCAATATATGAATGCATGACCGGTTATGCATTTTTCAATATTGAAAAGGAGTTAAGCAGGGTTGTGTTTTTAAATGCATAATAAGTTATGCACCTTAACAAATAAATGCATGACATATTATTTAGTTCCAATATTAAATGCATGACTAGTTATGCACCTTAATAAATCAATGCATAACATGTTATGCATTGTTTAGACTTGCTGCATCACAGGTTATGCATATAAAACAATGTTGTTATATTTGTTATGCATTCCTTTGTTGTTCTAAATAGCAGTTCTAAAATTCGTTTTTTTTGTTCTTTTTTTTACGCAGTTAAACCTAAAACCAAATCTATAGTTCAAGGAGGTACTTATAGAGCAGGTTTCCTTAGGGTAGGTCACTTGTTTGGTAAGATAAAAGACAGAGGTGGTTTGAATCCGTTGCAGGCTAACATGATGAATGTGTGTGTGTTTGGAAAGTTCTATAACTGGTTATATGCTGCAAACATGGCATACTTGGATGGTAAGAGCAACAAGCTGATGGATGAAGTCTTTCTATCATATGACCATGAAGAATTGAATCAACATTCATTCAAGCTGTCTGAAAACAAGTCCATGGCATCAACGTCTAGTGAGCTTGCTATTACATTTCTGATTCCAAGAATTGAAGGAGACAGAGGAAATGATATTCTGACTTCGAAGGCAGAGATAAAGATGACTCAGTCACATCCCCTCGTCAAGCAATTCCCATTCAAAACAAAGCCATGATTTATCAGCAAAGATCCCAAATCACGGGTAACAAAGGTGTGGATAGATGATATTGAAATGCTGGTGTTGGAAAAACTTGATAAGAAAGGTCATGAAGAGGAAGTTGTCTGCCTTATCTGACTTTACATGCTAGTCGTCAGATGCATTAATAGGTAAGTTCATCTTAAGATGATAATAGCAGAAACTATGGAAGGCTCCAAGAAAGTAAAATGGAACCGCTCTCTTTAATCCTTCTGCACGATCAAATAAAAATGTGATTGGCCTTTGATCATGATCAAGAACATTACTCAAATTCCTCATGAACCATTCCCAGTTATCATTATCTTCACCAGGTACCAGGGCCATGGCTAGTGGGAAGAAGCCTGCACAGAAAAAAATATAAAATCAAGCCAGCGTCTACATGAAGTATGTGCATCTAAAAAAATGCATAATGGCTCATGCATCTAAACTAAATAATGCATAAGACATTATGCATCTAAAACAGAAAATGATGCATAACCAGAAAAGTGAAAACAAATAATGCATAATGTCTTATGCATCTAAACTAAATGATGTATAAGACATTATGCATCAAAAATAAATAATGCATGAGACATTATGCACATATATAAAAAGGATGCATTATCAGAAAAATTACCATTTTCAGCATTGATAGCGGTTGCAGCCATGAGGCATCCTCTATATGTCCCTGTAAGAAAGGTAGCATCGACATAAACCATGGGGCGAAGGTAACGGTAACCATGAATGCATGCCTCGAAAGCAATAAAAATACGCACAAACTTATTTGAAGGTGCCTCATCTTCTAATTCAGCTGAACTATCCTCGTTCGCTTCAGGTTCATCCGTTTGAACTTGAAAATCAATCCAACTCCCAGGATTTGTGCTGCGAATGGAATCTACATACCATGAAAGATGCGAATACGACATGGCTTCATCACCAAATATATCCTCATACACTTTCTCTCTTCCGTTGTAAGCTTGGTAGTATTTCACATTGATCCCGTAGCTAGTTTTGAAAAACTTTGCCAAATCAGATGCTTTGAAACTCGGATCACTTCGGATTTCATCCTTGATCAGACTAGAAACAAATTTACTGCTGAGCCTGTGGAAAAGCCTTTCAGTTCCAACACCACAGGTATGACTGCTCTCATATTTCTTAACCTTAAGCATCATGTTTTCAACATCAACAGCACAAACCTTATACTCCCAAGGGCAATTTTCTTTTGAGCATTTTGCATAGAACCTGCTAGGTTCATTCTTCTTATATACAAGAACACGCCCTCTTTTAACTCGTATTTCTTCACTACGATATGTACCTCTACTACACCTCCAAAAAAACACTTTACCAACTTCACCAAGTAATTTATCCCAACCTTCAGTCCTAAGAACCTTGTTAACAGGCACAGAACCATCTTCAAGGAAATCCATAGCTTGTTCGGGTTCAGGTTCTATTACACGACTACTTGAAGCTCTACTACGACTTCTGGAAGAATTACAGCCAACTTCGACAAGTAAATCAAAGCTCTTCTGACCTTTACAGTGGCAACGAGATACAAAACATTGAAGCAGAATATCAGAATCAACTCGCACAAACTTGCTTCCATCATTAAAGGAAAATCTGACATGATGCGGTAATAAACGAGTCCAGTTCTGGCAAACGGGTGTCTTCAAAGACTCCAAAGTTGTGTTGACATCAACAGTATGTGCTAAGAATTCACTGAAGTAGTGAATTACAGCTAGTGCACTACCAACAGGCATTTTCACCCTGCAAAACACAAAAGAGAAAAAACCAAACATATCTATCCTGCATATTCCTTCACAAAAATTCTTACTCAAAATTAAAAGATCAAATCAACAACAGCAAACAATCTACATTAACCATAATCAGATGAGAAATCAACAGGATATCAAAATTAATAACAGATAACAGATCAAAAATAAGAATGGAAAAACAAATCAAATAAAAAATCCAACAGAACAGAAGCAAAACCTAGTAAATTGGTATGTCAACATCGGAACATGAAATCGAAACAAAAAAATTTAATCGAAAGATCTGCATTGATGTTAACAAATTCAAAACCTAGAAAATAAACAAAAATTCAAAAACAAGCTTAAAAGATCTCAAAAACGATTCGAAAAACTAAATTAAGCTTCAGAAACCTAAAATAATAGATCCTAATCTTACAGAAACTAAAACATAGAATCGAATCAAGATTAAAAAAAAATCAGAATCAAAGATTGGAATAAAAACGAACGAACCTGAAGCTTTGCTGAGTAAATTGAATCTCTCTCGGTAATCAAGGACAAGTGAGGCTAAAGCTTGCTGAGTAAATTGAATCAATCTCTCGATAAACAATCTCTCGAAAATAAACAGGATATACTGAAACTGAAAGTGAGGCTAAACTGGGAAATAAAAAAGAAAATAAACGAATTTTAAAAGCTCTGGGCCTGTAAATAATTTATTGGCTGCTTTAGGGTGCATCCGTGAGATTTTGTGAGGGTAAGTTTCATAATAGGAAAATGTGTAAGAATGGGTCTCCATGTAGTTTTCACTTTTATATTCTGGCACGGGTAATCATGGAATTGAAGATTGGCTCGGGAGTAATTCTTCCCTGTTAAACTGTGTCTTTTGTTCTGAATGAAACGGCTTTGTCAAACCCTAAACCCTTCTCACAGCCATTGGAACACTCCATTATCCCAGTCTCTTTTGTTCAAACGCCTAATCCCATCCCTGATCCCGTCTAAGAGACACCATGAAAGAACGACATTCATTCATTCATTTTAAAATTTTGTAGAAAATTAGTACTATTTTTTCCAATCGTTTTAGTTTCGGTTTTATTCTTTATGTTGTTCATAAGGGTCGAAATCATAAAAAAAAAAACATTATGATAGTATATAGCTTCAAGAACTCGAACTCCATCTAAATAGGAGAGTGATACATAACAATTTGTATATAAACTATTTGCTAAAATCATCGACGTAAATTATTTGATTTTCTTATTTTGGTTGATTGTGTTTTTTTTCCTTTTCCATTTTTACATGTTCCAATTTGGATTTTTCCAGTAAATGTACTAATATGATTTTGGTTTTTGAAGCTTTTGACCGGATGCCTTTTACTATCGCTGATGCAGTGACTTCTGATGGAATCTCAAACCCGATTTTGGTCTTGCAAGTATAAGGCTATCAACCAGCTATGAGATTGGCAAAGGATGAGTTGTTTTGTTTCTGAAAATTTGAAATTCTGATCGTATGTTATTTCGAGTTGGATAATGGGGACCAGCATACTTTGTTCTCATCACAACAAATGTAGGTTCCTGCAGCAACTTATATCAATGCTGGATGAACATGGTTATCTATTTCAATTTCTATGTTGATATTTGGAACCTTGATCATCCTTAAACGTGATTCGTACTGAAACCTAGCGCAACTTTGTCAAAATCGTACTGGTGTGTTTACCTTTTTGTCATCTTTACCTTTAATTGAAGAGCAAACCTTTATTGTTTTGGTTTTAAGGCTTAATTAACTATATTTCAATTGCAATATATGAATGATTCTGTTCTCACATTTCAATTTCTTAGTTAGGGTTTTCATAGTTAGGTAGGATATTATAGATATTAGGAATTTTCTGGGTTTAGTTCGTGTTTTGATTTTGTTTGGTTCATGTATTGATCATTGTTTGGTTCATCGTGTTTTGATTTGTTGCCAGTCTATTGTGCATGAGACACCTATAAAAAATGACTATTGACTGACCTTCACTTTCATCGTTGATGTGAACTGATAATCTAGCGTTTATATTACCAAACTAAACATTGAGAAAATAGTATGTTCAAGTTTGTCAATATATGTGCTTAAAATACTCCTTACTGTTGATCCCGGATTGGTGTCTGAAGACCTTCAGAGTTTCATGCCCAAGACATATCTCACGAGTCAGTTATGCTTCAAACCAAACTGATAATTTTGGTCCATTTTAAGAACTACTGTAACTGTGACTCATTTGTCTTTGAAACCCTATTATATACTCAGATGTTTTGGGTGTGCGGACATATGTAACCACTTCACCAGCATTGAATAGAAAGGAAGCCTTCGGTTTCAGTGTCCATGAGTGCTGCCGAACATGAGGTACGACTGACATGTGAGGAATTTTGCACACCTTATTTTGTGGTGGTTATACTCATCCCATTAATGATTGTCTCTGCTAATGGACATCTCTTTGATGGTGCAAGGGAACAATTAAATAACCCTGCTGGGTGATTCCATCAAGGAGATCCATCTTTACTTTCAACACCGTGAGATTGAGAATAGACCATGTGTAAAACCGAGACATTGAAAACTTTCAAGGTTTCTGTCATTGTCATTTTTTGCCCATTCTTTTTTCTTTTTGTTTTTTACCTCATGATATTAACACCTAAGGCTGAAATGTGCAGGGAAGTTCCGGTCATTTGAGCTGCTACAATGCTAAGGAAAACCGTGATTACGATTAAGATGAATAAATATTACCTGGAGAGGGGAAAGTTCATATGAAGTACATAATGATAATCAATTTTAATTGTCTCCAACTATAGGAGCAAATCATTCTGCAAAAACCTTTCAGAAATATTAGCAGCAAATTGGGACTCAAAACTTGGTGCATATTCCTGCCAACTTGGTTCATTTTTTTCAAATCTCATTGCCATTTTGAACTACCAGCTTGAACTAATCTGTGTTTACCAGATTTTGCAGTGGCTTCAAGATAGAGCTTCTGCCACCAAAATCATTCAGGACAGTGGAGGGTACTATCTTGGTTGCAAGGTTTGTTGTAGAGCGAAAGTTTCAGACCCATTACCTAGGTAAAACATGATCTACTACCAGAATAATTTGCTAAACCATTTCACCCATATCATAGATCCATATTCAGTTTCTTTTTGGTGTAACCGAATCAAATTAGGAGCCTCAAACAATCGTTGTTAACTTATTGTTCACATTCGCTAAGGATTATAGGTTCACTGCAAACTTTAACTGAAGGTTTAATTAGATTTGATTGAAGAAGTAATTTTATTTAGGCGGATTTTAGTATATGAGCCTACACAGCTATAAGTTGAAATCATTTATTGGCTACTAAAACTTCAAGTAAAAAGAAATGAATATTTGGAAGGCTTATTTGGTTAAAATTTTATTTTGACTATTTGGGGAATCTTTTTCATTTCTATAAATTATGGCCTTTTCTGGTTGTTTAGCTATTAATTTCATTCGGACATCATGATATCTTCGATTTTGATTTTAGGGATTTGCTAATTATTGTAATTTGAACTATCTATATAAATCAAAACTTCTTCCTTTTTTTTTTACTATGGTTGGTGACTTGGGGTATGAAAATGTCACTTAAGTTTAAAGCTCTACTGTTTTGTCGGATCAAAATGTTTCAATTTAAATTGATAATTGTTCACCTAATAAGTTAAGCGGCAATAAAGTATATACAGTAAGGAATCACCAACAATTGTTGAGCGATACCAATACAGTGAGGAACTTTTGGGAATCACCAACAATTGTTGATCAGTACCGTACCGATCAGGTACCAAAATGGTGATGAATTTTTGGGAATAACCGGGTTTAAAAGAACTTTTGATCAGTACCATGTCCACCCAGCTCCAGATTTGCAAGTTGTCTTTGTCATAGATGTCACGGAGAGGACATGAATCTTTTGTGATGAGTGTGTGATAATGATCTCACTTCAATTATTCGTAGTCTTTGTCAGTTGAATTCCGATCAAAAACCAAAAGCCATGGTGGCTTGGTGTTCCACTTCTTTTCATGATGCATCATAGAGTGATGTAGTACTAAACCTTAGTTGATTTAGTATGTCAAGCTGTATACTCGGACAACAAAAAAATATGGAATTGCACTTAATTAATTGGTACACTGCCAGAACTTTGGTTTCAAAATTAGAGTATCATTTTACCAATGGTAATGATGTTTTATAGCACTACCACGACCTAATGTTCGGAATCGAATGTTGTTGTTATTGCAGCGCCATTAAATCTTTTTGAAAACCAGCCAAGCTCGGTTACTAAGAAAATACAATCAAGAAACATTTCCAACTACATATATTTCCTTAACAACATTATCGAACCAAAGCCCGTGCCGTTACGGTACGGGTCATATCCTAGTCTATATTATAAGAGATAATGGTGTTTTTTCGTATGGACGGTTAGCTACATTTGGGACACATAAAGGACGGTCTAGATTTAAGTTTTTCAATCTATATTTTTATCATATAAAGAAGGGTTGAGATTGAGCCCCAAATTTAAGATTATCAATTTATATTTTTAGCATCCAAATAGTGATCTAGATTGTGCCACATATTTAATAAGTTTTTGAATTTCCTCTCCACCCTCTTAATATCATTTATTTGGGAGTTACTTTTCCCATTCAATGTGAAACCGTTTCTTTTATTCAAAATTAAATTTCCTTTTAACTTAATTTCTTTCATAATCAAAATCTACATTTTTAGCATATAAAAGAATGGTGGTGCCTCATGCCTAAATTTTTTGGTCATATATGCAATTTGATTTCTTTTTGTTTTTATTCATTAATGTCGTATTTTGTGATAAGGATTTTGTTTCTTCGCTTGAAGTTAAAAGATATTCGAATATGATTGTTCTCTATTCATTTTTACTCTTATATTAGGTTTTCTAATACCCGTATCATTTAATCTTTTATTTTTTTATGTTGTCCAATTTAACTTTGACTTCTTCGGCCAAAATCAAGAAGATTTTCATGGAGGAAGAAAGCCCCGGTTCCATTGTTATTTCCCTTAGAATTTTTAAATATTTTTTTAACTGTATTGCTACTTCTGCTGGAGAGTTTCAGCCTCTTATTTGGACTATGTCATGTACATGTTGGTATCAGATGGATTGAGGATTCCTGATTAATATTCTTTTTCTTTATATTATATGAACCTTGAAATTACATCTCTTCATACGGTGCAGGCATATCTTAGAGATTTTATTTTTTTGCTTTCTTTTTTAGGGAAATGTCAGACAAACATACATTTCCTAGAAATAACTATTTTGGTTTTTGGTATATTGTTTATGGTGTGGATCATTAGAAGCCTTCACATTAGATTTATATATCATTATTGTCTAAGAATCTGACAATAAGCAAAAGTTTTTCTAATACGAAATCTGAAGGGAAGTCGTTTTTAAGATCCATACTTTCCTACCCCTAGATTCAAAGACTCCAAGAGGATGTGATCGGTTTTGAATTATATTCGATGAAAAAAAAGATGCATTAGAATATCAAGAACCATTGATTGGCCAGCTTATGCCTTCTGATACCCGTATGAGGATTTGATGGGTACATCCTTCATGTAGGATTTTAAAATAGAATGATCACAGAACACCCTCTCATGTATTACTTCACAATCTTTTGTTGAAATCTGATGGTATCAATCAGATTTTCACGTATCGCTTGCAAAATTTATGGTTAATGAAAGTTTATTGAAAATTTGTCATAACCAAGAACATAAAAGAGGATCAAAAAATACCATGGAAATACATTACCTCCCCCATAGGTTGACCGCCGATGGATAGGAATTTAAGAAGGCTACCATAATTGGAACACGTTTTAGGTTTAACAGCCGTTCAGTACCAATAGAATCTAACATACTTCCCTAATTTTCTTCGAATGTTACACTAATAAAACCAAATGGAAAAATTGATAGAACTATTCAAGCAATGACAAAGGGAGACTAAAATCGAATGACGGGAAAAGATGAGCAACCACAAGATTTCTTTACTGGGAGACACAGATAGTTGAGTTTTCTGAGTTAACGTGTACGAATTGGCACTCTAACCAAATTAATAATAATATTGTTGGAGATTCACTTTAATTATAAGTAGGAATACTAAAAAATTTCAGTAAATCGAAGTAATTGAACTGCATTCACAGGCATCATCGAATGATTGTAATGGGTAGAAAAACGTAAATGATAATTTGGTGGTATAGAAATAGGACCATCACGTTTTACAACTTCATAAACATAAAAACAATGGTGGAAAAATGTTTCATTGTTGATAGATCGATCATCAGGTCCATCACACTAACAACTGATGATATAAAGTAGTATACATGATACAAATTCATAGTATTGTGAAATCGTCACAATAATGATGTCTTATTCCACATTGAACTCCTAAGGAGTATGATTCACAATAATATAACTAATCGAACAAGTGAAGCAAACATTCTGAATCAAAGCCCATGTCGTTAAGGCATGGGTCATATCCTAATCTATATTATAAGGGACAATGTTGTTTTTCCCTGTGGACAGAGATATACAGTTTGGACACATAAAGGATGGCCCAGATTGAGATACATATTTAAGTTATTCAATTACATTTCTAGCATATAAAGAATGGTCCAGATTGAGCTAAATATTTAAGATTTTCAATCCACATTTTAGGCATATAAAGAAGGGTCCATATTAATTCACATATTAATTTTATTTAAGACAATAGATTTAGATTTTTAATGTCATTTATTTGGGAGTTATTCCTCCCATTTAATGTCAAACCGTTTCTTTTATTCTAAATCAACAACTCTATTCATCCTTTCCACAACTCTAATCTCAAGGTATGATTGTCTTTTGTTTTGGTTGATTGAGATAAATTTTGTAAGCTTTTCATCTGTTGCACAACTCTATTTCCAAGTTATGATTCTCTATTATTTTGCTTGATTGAGACAATGTTTGTTAGCTTTTCTCTTTAATTTTATGTTTAACATCAATGGATTCATGGTGCCTCGTGCCTAATATTTTTGTCATTTATGCAGTTTAATTTCTCTAGATAATTTTTGTTAGCTTTTCTCTTTAATTTTTGTTAATTTTTGTTCGGTTTTCATCCTTTGCACAACTCTATTCTCAAGGTATGATTCTCTTTTGTTTTGGTTGATTGAGATAATTTTTGTTAGCTTTTCTCTTTAATTTTTGTTAGCTTTTCATCCTTTGCACAACTCTATTTCCAATGTATGATTCTCTGTTATTTTGCTTGATTGAGACAATTTTTGTTAGCTTTTATCTTTAATTTTTTGTTTAACATCAATGGATTCATGCTGTATCGCGCCTAATATGTGTGTCATTTATGCAGTTTAATTTCTCTAGATAATTTTTGTTCGCTTTTCATCCTTTGCACACCTCAATTCTCAAGGTATGATTCTCCGTTGTTTTGCTTGATTGAGATAATTTTTGTTAGTTTTATTCTTTAATTTTTTGTTTAACATCATTGGATTAAGGGTGCCTAGCGCCTAATATTTGTGTCACCTGTGCAGTTTAATTTCTTTTTGCTACTTTTCATTAATATTGTATTTTGTTATCTCGATTTTTTTTCATATGCAGTCAAAAGATACTGATCAGATTTGATATTGCTGTCTATTCATTTTTATTCTTATGTTAGGTTCTTTTTAATACCATATCATTTAATTTCTATTTTTTTACACTAAATTTTTTATTTTTCTCTGGACATGAAATTTTCTAATTAGACTCTGACTTCTTCAGACCAAAATCAGAAGATTTACATGGAGAGAAAATAAATGACGAAGAAAACTATGTTTCCATTGTTATGCACTTAACTCGGGTCGGTAAATAGCATTTTTTAACTATATTTCTATTGATGTTAGAGAGTCTTTGTTGGAATAGAGTTGTGTACATGTTCGTATAAAATGGATTAAAGTTTCTTGATTATGTGTGTATGTTATACTTCAAATAATGGAAACATAGTTTTCTTAAATTCTTCATGCATAGTCAAATAATGGTTATATGCAGTTGATATCTAAAAATAGGTATTCTTTTAAAAGATCATCCTAAATTATTTATACATAGTCAACCATCTTGCTAATACTGGAATTTAAGAAGCCTCAAAACAAGCAACGTATAACTGGCTTATTGAACCTCACCTATAATCTTTCATTTTCTGATTTAAAGAGATTATTTTTAAGCAATAAAGAAAGCGATTTAGGGAGCAATACAATAATACAAATTTTTTTCCGTGGGATGCGTCACTATATCTATATGTGTCGGGACTATACAAATTTTCATTGCATGCATTTTATCGTTCATGCAAATGAAGAAGTTTTGGTATTCCAGAAAGGTACAAGTCCAAATTTTGCTAGAAGATGTGGCTCATATGCACATATGTGATTGCAATGACTAAATTGTCGAGTTTTTTAAAGATTATCTTGGTATAAGAGAGCTTAGTGCATAAGAACTCATCTACATTTTCATCTAAAGATACCATGACAAATAATTGATCCATTACCTATCTTTTACTACGTGGATATCATCTAATACTTGAGATTCTTTTATTTCATTGAAGATACCAAGTAACCAAAGCCGGTACAAATATCTTACACTTTATAGAAGTTGATTTAAAAAATATTTTAATATTAAATTGTATTGTCATGTTCATTTTATGCTACCAAATTATAAAATTATGGATGTTTTAGGTTAAGGTGTAACATCAGTTCCATTTGCAAGTTTTCATTCCATTAATATTTAGGCTGGGTCTCTTATTTACTTCTAGGTCTCAAACGCATATGCTGATAAAGAGGAACTCTCTTATACATGTATCATATTAGAGGGGGAAATTTCTTTTGTTTGGACATGCAATTTTATTTAACTCGAGTCTTTCACTGCTTAGTTAAGTCAATAAGATTGTATTATTAATTTTCAAGGAAAAGCATATTTGGCATATGATATATGCAATATCATCACGTGCGTCATTTTTCACCGCTAAGAAAGGTTCAAGGATGCTTCGTATCACTGATATCCAAGGGAATGTTGTAGGATTTAATGTTTTACATTTTATTTATTTTATTTTTTTGTGACGCTGTAAGCTGGGCGTTTTTCATATGTTAGTTTAAATCATAAATGTATAGCTATCATTCTTTATCAAGAGGTTTCATATTACAGTATAACGTCTCTCAAACCTATAATATTGTAGGGAATAATGACGTTTAATGGCCGTAAATTATATAACCCCAACCGATTAATTTTTTTTACCATGAGTTCAAGTATTACTAATGTGTAACCATGCCAATTATACATTGATACAAGCACAAGGTCAATATTCGTATTATAAAACTGTTAGCGATTTCAAAATATAGATATAACACTTTTTAAGGATATGAAAGAAGGATTCCCAACTCAGATTCAACATTTTGAATTTCGAAAAAAAAATTACTAAAGTTTTTTTAGCACAGAATGACAATCTATTTAAATGATGACTGAACTGCATTTGTAATTTGGAATGCAATTGATAAGTTGCTTTTATTCAAACCTGGAATTTCTATGTGTTCCCTCTTGGGACATTAGGTTTTCAAGTTTGTTGGTATTATTTGCAACAACTATCAATGTATGGTTATCTCAATTACCATAAATGAAAACGGGTGCAGATCCCAGTGTACACACTTACATTGGATATCTTAATCACCAAAAATGTATTTTCTGTTGTATATATGTCAGTGTACATCCACGTGGACATCCTAATCGCCATTTAACAAGAAACCGATCTGGTTGATGTTAATAACATTGATCAAAGCTTCGAATTCAATTTGAGAAAGATTACAGTTCCCCTAGGGTTCCCACGCTCATCTCTTGGTAGTCTCACAAGAAAAAATATCTAACCAGCAGAAAAACAACTCATAGCACCGTGCCGTTACGGCACGGGTCATATCCTAGTTTTTTTTAATATAAAATAGGAGTTTTACATAATTGTAGCATTTAATTGATAAGGATTTTTTTTTGCTGGCACATTAATTTTTTTTTAATTTGTGAGCAACTAATTATGAGAGCCATCAATGAATATATTGCTAATTGAAGGAGGTTACAAATCTTACATCCGTTGGATGTCTTTATCTAGGATGAGACTGGGATGGTCGGGTGCGACGTTTGTCTCTCAAATTGTTATCTGACCGTACCGTAACGACACTGCCTTAATCTGACTGATGTACCTTTTTCTTCCAACATTTTAATTGTTCAATTCTCGAGAGTTTTATATCTTCCTTTAATCTAAAATAATGTTCATAAATACATAGTAAAATTATCGATATATATATATATATATCAAAATATGACAACCAATTTATTTAAGTAATATATAGTCTACATATCTATATCACTTTCCATCAAATTTACCTTGCAACCACTAAATCTAGTTAATATTTTCATTTTTTTCTTGAAGCAATAAATCTAGTTAATGCATATATGTTTTCACTGAATATCTTACACAAAATGAGTAAATGTACGGTTACGTATCCTAATCGCATGTTTATGTTTAATCCGGTCCAAAATTATCTTATTATCGTGTTTGTAACCGTAATATATATAGCATAACCATTTTTTGTTTGCTTCCACGTTTAATATTTTAGTTAATATATTCAGTTATGTTATACATTCATTAATATCTTGAGTTATGTGCTTCATTAATTAAAGATCAATAAATTGAGGTTTATAGTGAAAGATGTTACAAACACCATGATCGTCGGATATCTATTGCTAGGATGAGATTGGGATGGTCGGATCATCCATTTGTCTCTAAAAATGTTATCTGGACGTCGGTGCTCAAAAACCCTGCTGCTTTGTATTATAGATGATTAATTAGTGATTAGTGAGTTACTAATAGGGTAGTTTTGTTAGAATCGGAATTATTGAGAGAAAGAAGAAGAAAAGATGAAGAAAAAGAGGGGTAAACCCAAAAAATCTTATTTTGAGTTTTGTAAATATGATAAGAGTGATTCTTGTGATGATAACTCCTCCTCAGAATCAGAACCTCCTTCATCTCATAGTGTATTTGTCAATATTTCTAACGATCCGGGTATGAGTTATTTGTTAGACGATGAATGTTTTTTTCCCCAAACTCAAGTTAACGACCCAAATGATGAATTTTATCATCCACAACCAGATGATGAAGTCTCATGTATGGCTCAAATTTAGTTAATGTATCTTTAATTGTGCAAAAAAATTGGCGAAACTGAAAATTTCAAGAACAAATTTCGTCTAGGTCAAAGTGGTTCGGTTACCTAATATGCATTGCAATATAACCGAACTCTTCTATATGTGCAGTTCGGTTACTTGATGTGGCAGACACAGGTAACCGAACTCCATTTTAATGGAGGTTTTTCAGAGTTCGATTATATTTTTTCAGAAAACGTTGCCGATCTATTTGCATAGAGTAGATGATGAGTGCTAAAAAGTGCATATTTCTATATATTTTTCTTGGCATTTAACTCATCTTTTGTGCATTAATTCTACATTTTATCCCATATTCTGTATTTTCATTGTTTTCAAGAATAAATATTTTTATTAATTAATTTTGCATTTTTAGGTAATAAATAAAGTTCGGATGAGTCGCGGAGCGAAAAGAGCAGAAAAGTAGTGAAAAGCCGGGAGAAATTACGCAAGGAAGCCGCGAAGAATGGTGCGCACAACCTCATTTTCTACACACAAAAGCGCCTCCGTTCTCAGCCATCAGATCAGTTCTCAGAAGCATCCGACGGTCGCTCCTTCATAGATCATCAAAATCGGATGTCTCTGCCGAGCACCACAGCGCTGAAATTCCAAGCCTTCAGATTAGATGGTAGTTGAATCCAACGGTCGCTCCAATGCCTGTGCATCAAATCCCGATGATTCCGCCTTACACTACAGTACCTAACTCCATCTGGTGCCGTTAACTTCGTTGCACCTCAGAATCCGACGGTCGCTTCACACATCCTTCCATCTATCCGTTCGATTCCACTCAGAACCAATGATCCAACATCTCAGATTCGCCAACATCTAAATTTGATATCCCGCCTCACACAGTAGCAGACTATACCTATACCCTGACCCGACCCCTTCTTCTCCTCTTTCTTTCTTCTCCTCCACCCGACAGTAGCTCTGCAACTGCAACTGCACCTCCCCTCTCTGCCATGCCGCTGTCGCTTACACCACCATCACCTCCACAGTTCTGTCACCTCCACAGTTCTGCCACCACCACCAGTTCCATCACTGCCACTACCATCCCCAACACCCTAGCCTAGCTATTTTCTTCATCTCACAACCTCTGAAACCCTAGGTTTTGGGGTGAGTAAAATAGCTAGAAATTAGGGGACAATAGGAGAAGGAAAAGCATCAGAGAAACATCAAGAAGCATGGGTCGAGCAAATTTTGGAGTTTGGAAGCTAAATTTTGGGTAATAATTTAAACCCTAATTGTACTGTTGAGTGAGGACATTTGGGGAAAATGGGTGTAAACCCTAATTTGCTAATTTAGGTATAAATAGAACTGATGTATGAGATGTAAAACTGGTACTTGGACTAGCCAAGTTTCCCCCTGTTTGGGTTAGGATAATTGTTCCTGCACTTGTTCAATGTATGATATCCCTGTAATGCTTGTGTTCTTGTTGTATGTGTATCCTGTTAGTATGTTAGTATGTTAGATGTTTGTGTCACATGTTAATTTCAGTTCAATGTTTGTTTGTGTGTGTTCATGTTAGACCTTCTATTCACTGTTAAATGCTCAACTGTTATGCTGTTTGTCATGTTCTAAATCACCCTGCTAGGGACTTGATGAATATCTAATGTCTTATTGTGTAGTATATTGATCACACTGCTCTAGAAGGCTAAACAAGTTTAGGAAAAACTTGAACTTAGCTCATCATCACCTCACTTTCACAATGTATGCCAAGTATGCTTTGTAGTTAGGTTCATGAGCTGCTGATAAGCTGCAACTCAAGCTGAATTCATAATCCCTCCTGAGCCCAAGTCCAATTCAGTGAAACCAAAGGCTAAAGGCCTAACCAACTGAGCCCAAAGTTCAGTTCACTTCCAAAGCCCAGTTCACTACTAAGCCCAACTCACAAGTGGACTGTTAAGCCCAACTCACAAGTGAACTGTTAAGCCCAAGTCATAGTTGAACTGTTGAGCCCAAAGCTCAATCCAGTTTCTAGAACCAAAGCCCATTTGCACTTCAAAGATAACTGAGCCCAAGCTCAGTTCATTTTATCTTTAACAAACCCACTAAGCCCAATTCATTCAAAGGGCATTCAAACCCATTAGTACTCAAAGCCCAATCTAAGCCAAAAGGCTTCTAAGTCCAAAGAAAACTAGAAACCCAATTAGCTAAAACACTTCCGAAACACACCCGATCTCTGTGGATCGACCCGTACTTGCACGAGCTACAACTGACGACCGTGCACTTGCGGTATTACTGTAGGTCCGTTTTTATCGCATCATTTTTATACACTCTTCCGGACCTGCCAAGTTTTTTGGCGCCGCTGCCGGGGATTGGTGCTGTGTTTTATCTGTGTTTTTCTTTAGCTATTTTGTATTTCATTTCATAGCATTTGCATCTGCATCTGCTTCATTTCATTTGCGGTTGGACCTGCTGATTCTGAACCTGTTTTTCCTCTGCTGGGACGCCACCAAGGAAAAGAACCAAAACCCAACTGGGTTTTTGCAACAATATCAGAGCAGCTGGGCTGTGCTAAAAAGGTAAGCCTAAACCCATTCAATTGAGAGAACCCAACCTGTGGGCTTCCAAATTTATTTAATTGTGGGCTTGTAATAATTAACCCAATTTTTTTGGGCTTTTTATTTTTCTATTTTGGGTTTGTAATAATTTATTTTTGGGCTTGTTGTTTAATTTGTGGGCTTGTATTTATTTTGTGTGGGCTTGTTTAAATTCTTCCATTGGACTTGTATTTTGGGACTCTGGGTTTAGACCCAGCTGATAACCGATTGTGGGCCGCAGCCTTCCTTCCATTTCATTAGAGGCTTGCACAGTGGGCTTGCTCCCATTTCAAAAACCAAATTTTATTTTCTTAATTTTATTTCTTTTAAAAAAAAAAAAAAAAAAAATTTGCTCCTAATTTCAAAAACCAAAACTTTTCTCCCATTCAAAAACCAAATTTTACTTGCTCCGATTTTGACAACCAAATTTTTTCTAAAATATCCCATTGAAACCAAACTTGCCAAAAAAAAAAAATGTCTCCCACCAAAACCAAATTTTTCCCAAAAATCCAAACCCTTTAAAAACCAAATTCTGAGCTTTGTAACATAGTTACTTAGCTTTTGAGCCAATCATGTCTGGATATTGGTCTGCTCCTGGGGATGGAAAAAAACTCTTAGAGAACTTGCTTATGGGCATCTGCCACGTTATGAACCTTCCACGGACCATGATGTCAATAGTCATAGGAATTATTATGGACATTTTCAAAGTCCCGAGCCGCAATACATGAACCCTAATGACTATTCATACATGCATCATTCGCCACAACGTGAAAATGAACACTTTGCTAGTGCCTCACTCACCCAATCATCACTTATGGATCAAATAGAAGCTCGAATCACAGCTTTAGAAATGCAATCACATGAGGAATCTGTCACATCTAATTTTCTTAGGCAACCTGAAATCTATGCATGTCCCGCATGTGGTAGTTTAGACCACCCTGTTGAGAATTGTCATATTTTGCATAATTTTAGGCAATCTAGAGAATACCCAAGGTATGAAATGCCCATAAATTGTGAGAATGGTAGTCATTGGGACCATAATCAATCCTTTGAGGGTTGTGATCAATCTTTTATAAACCCTAATGACCATGCACACATGTACCAATCACCACAATTTGAACATGAAGAATTTTGTACTCCCATGAATTTAGACTCCACCACAGAAGCTTTCAGACTCAGTGAGCAAAACTTCGATAGATCTACATCACGAATTAAGGCATATTTAGATCAGATTTTGCTTCACCTACAAAAGGAGGAAATTCATGAGGAAATGTATGTTGTCCTAATGAAGTGTCTAGTCCCATTCATGTAAATGATGTATGAACCTAATTTAGAGGAACATGAATCGACTAATGACACCACCACTTTTAATGAGGACCAATATGCAGGCTACCATGATGATGATTATGATGATTATGATGATATGTTAGAAGAACATGAAAATATTGTGGAACCTGTTGGTTCAATAACATATGGCTTCTCGCCCTCGACCTTCATGAATGTTGTTTTTTCTAATACTCATTGTAATTCATATGATTTTGATATTGACATGGGATTCGTACAATTATTCTGTGAAGATGAGCATGACATAGGAATAGTTGAATCTTCTGTAGACACTAATATGCATGAAAATATATTTGATGTGTCTGATTCTCTACCTAGGTCACATTGTGATATTTCTCCTGATTTGCCGATGCATGAGAAAAATTTGATGATGTTGATGATTCTGAGTGTGAACTTGCCAATGTGATGATGATTGTGAGCATGATGTGACATGTGTAGATGAGTTAGAAGATTTTGATTTGATTGATAATGATATGCCTATTCTTCTACCTAAGTCACAATCTGATGGCCTTCCACCCAACCTAGATTTGGTTTGTACCAATATTGTAAAACCAATTTTTCTGAAATCCAACCTAGGTTTGGAACTGTGTGCTTCCCAAGTCCTCTTGGACTATTTTGCTTCCAAATATAATACATTTGAGGAACCACAGTTGGAATAGCATGTTTGCCCGTCCCTAGCACAGTTCATTTCGAGCTAGACCTTTTGCATGATGAACCCCCGAAACTGCGCGATTTTGTTTTCAAAACTATATCTTCTGTAAAATCCAGGTTTGGGGGTAGCTCATTTTGTTTCACAGTTTCACTTGCGTTTCTTTCCTATTATTATTGTGTGAAGCTGTTGAAATGTCTACACTTCGTCTTTTGGGTTGATCCTCAACTCTTTAGATTGTTAGTGTATGGTGAATTTTTGTATATAATCCAGTAGATAAAATTTTAAAAACCTTTTGTTCCTTTTGTATATATTTTGCTAATCCAATATGATCTCGGCTGAAATATGTTGGATTTTTGCCTTGAATAACGGAGTTTTAATTCTGCTTTCGCCGAAATCGGGTATTCTCTCTCCTTTTACTCTACTCAGCATGTCCCTTTCCATATGTTTTTAATTCTTTCCATATTTTGAAACATTGAGGACAATGTTTAGTTTAGGTTTGGGGGTATAGAGTAGATACCTGATAATATGCTATAATTGAAAACGAACTTCTTCTTTTTGAAAAAAAAAAATTGAAAAATTCCAAAAAAAAAAAATTAAAAAATAAAATAAAAAAAAAAATGGAGCTCATTTACCTTGAAATGTTGACTCTTGTGCAAATATGTATTTTATTAGGAGTCTTAGTCTAGATATTTAGGCACCCTGATTCTAGCACAATTCACATAGTGATAAGAAATTTGCACGCGCACGATCTACCAATACATGTATGGCCTCGATCTTCAAGGTGTTGGATAGGAAGTTACGATTGCCAATCACTTTAGAATACTGAACGAAACTTGACTAGCTTGTTCTTTGGTTGGTTGGGATAGAAGGTGGAGGTTACATTAAGAAAGACAACCATCGAATTTAACTGGGTGCATCAAAAAGGGCTACCTCTTGCAAAGTGTCATGTAATTTTGTTTCTTTTGTATGTATCAAAAGTGTTTCCTTGTTCAAAAAAAAAAAAAAAAAAAAAAAAAAAAAAAAAAAAAAAAAAAAGAAAAAAAAAAAAAAAAAAAAAAAAAAAAAAAAAAAAATCAAGTATTTATCAATTCCATCATCTCTTGTTCCAAAAATAAAAAGAGAAATGTAAATAAGAGTCATGTAAATAGTCATCTTTTGTTGTTTTTTGTAATAAGCAAGGAGGGTGTATGCCATTGATGTACAACGCGAGTAATTGTGAAATACCTCCAACTCATTCACAATTCTCGTAAAGTCCGGACAGCTAGCTAGATTTCGACCTCAGTTCTTAGCCTGAGAAACTATCTCTTGGTGATTAGTAGTCATAACTTCAGATCTTTCTTTACACATGTGTAGATACACTTTACACTCTTATCACATGTTTATTTGTTATCAGTGCTAGGATTGTGCCTTCGATAGCTAGATTGACATCTCCATTTTGCTGTGAGCTTAAACTGTTTTGCACATGTCACGTTTGATGGAATGAGCTTATATTTTGTCCTTAGGTTTTGTAGGCACACCTCTGGTAAACCTTCACGAGACTTCAACTCGTCCACTAGGGACACTTAGTGGTTTAAAAGGCTTAGTGCATACGCTAAATGCATTCGAGAGACCAGCGACAGTGGTATAGTTAGGATTTCCTTAGTTTTTTTTACTTGAGGACAAGTAAAATTCAGGTTTGGGGGTATTTGATGAGTGCCAAATATTGATATTTTATATTTTTGTTGGCATTTAACTCATCTTTTGTGCATTAATTCTACATTTTATCCCATATTCTGTATTTTCATTGTTTTCAAGAATAAATTTTTATTAATTAATTTTGCATTTTTAGGTAATAAATAAAGTTCGGATGAGTCGCGGAGCGAAAAGAGCAGAAAAGTAGTGAAAAGCCGGGAGAAATTACGCAAGGAAGCCGCGAAGAATGGTGCGCACAACCTCATTTTCTACACACAAAAGCGCCTCCGTTCTCAGCCATCAGATCAGTTCTCAGAGCATCCGACGGTCGCTCCTTCATAGATCATCAAAATCGGATGTCTCTGCCGAGCACCACAGCGCTGAAATTCCAAGCCTTCAGATTAGATGGTAGTTGAATCCAACGGTCGCTCCTATGCCTGTGCATCAAATCCCGATGATTCCGCCTTACACTACAGTACCTAACTCCATCTGGTGCCGTTAACTTCGTTGCACCTCAGAATCCGACGGTCGCTTCACACATCCTTCCATCTATCCGTTCGATTCCACTCAGACCAATGATCCAACATCTCAGATTCGCCAACATCTAAATTTGATATCCCGCCTCACACAGTAGCAGACTATACCTATACCCTGACCCGACCCATTCTTCTCCTCTTTCTTTCTTCTCCTCCACCCGACAGTAGCTCTGCAACTGCAACTGCACCTCCCCTCTCTGCCATGCCGCTGTCGCTTACACCACCATCACCTCAGTTCTGTCACCTCCACAGTTCTGCCACCACCACCAGTTCCATCACTGCCACTACCATCCCCAACACCCTAGCCTAGCTATTTTCTTCATCTCACAACCTCTGAAACCCTAGGTTTTGGGGTGAGTAAAATAGCTAGAAATTAGGGGACAATAGGAGAAGGAAAAGCATCAGAGGAAACATCAAGAAGCATGGGTCGAGCAAATTTTGGAGTTTGGAAGCTAAATTTTGGGTAATAATTTAAACCCTAATTGTACTGTTGAGTGAGGACATTTGGGGAAAATGGGTGTAAACCCTAATTTGCTAATTTAGGTATAAATAGAACTGATGTATGAGATGTAAAACTTGTTCTTGGACTAGCCAAGTTTCCACCCAATTTGGGTTAGGTTAATTCCAATGTTAAATTGCACTGTTAGTTTTTGATGCTCCTGTTAACTTTCATTGCCCCTGTTAGTTGCATTTTCACTCTTAATTGCATTTGTTGTTATGTTAGTTTGCAATGTTATGTTAGTTTACTCACTGTTAATCACTGTTATGCTCAATGTTAGTTTGCCTTGTTACTCACTGTTACTCACTGTTATGCTGTTTGTCATGTTCTAAACTATCATGCTAGGGACTTGATGAATCTCTAATGTCTTATTGTGTAGTACACTGATCACATTGCTTTAGAAGGTTAAGCAGGTTTAGGAAAAACTCGAACTTAGTTCATCATCACCTCACTTTCACAATGTATGCCAAGTATACTTTGTAGTTAGGTTCATGAGCTGTTGAGAAGCTGCAACTCAAGCTGAATTCATAATCCCTTGACTAGTTGTGCTGTAGAAAGACAATTAGTGCTTTGGAAAGAATACCATAGTTGTGTTTAACTTTCTATAGGAGAATACATAATAAAAGTCAGAGTGAATTCAACCCCTAGTTCCCATCCATAATCAACCTTCCCTGTCATCCATAAATCCATCTTCAACTGTTAGTCTTGTTTTCTTTCACTTGTTTGTTTTACCTGCATTTTCTGTTTTGCATTTTCTTTACTACTTGCTTCCCCTCCTGCCACTTCTGTTGCATTTCTTCTACTGTTGCAATTGCTGCTGCAGCACTTGTGCTGCTGTGCTTTCCCTTGCTGCTGCCACTTCTTCTGTTGCTGCTGTAGCTTCCTCTGCTGCTGCTGCCTTTCTGCAGCAGCTGCTGCCACTCCTTGCCCTGTAGCTGCTGTTGCCTCCTGCATCTGAGCCTCTGCAGCTGCTGCTGCCAATCCACTTCTGTGGCTGTTGCATTGCTGCTGCTTGCTTTGCTCTCCAAGGCTCACTTCACTCCTGAGCCCAAGTCCAATTCAGTGAAACCAAAGGCTAAAGGCCTAACCAACTGAGCCCAAAGTTCAGTTCACTTCCAAAGCCCAGTTCACTACTAAGCCCAACTCACAAGTGGACTGTTAAGCCCAACTCACAAGTGAACTGTTAAGCCCAAGTCATAGTTGAACTGTTGAGCCCAAAGCTCAATCCAGTTTCTAGAACCAAAGCCCATTTGCACTTCAAAGATAACTGAGCCCAAGCTCAGTTCATTTTATCTTTAACAAACCCACTAAGCCCAATTCATTCAAAGGGCATTCAAACCCATTAGTACTCAAAGCCCAATCTAAGCCAAAAGGCTTCTAAGTCCAAAGCAAACTAGAAACCCAATTAGCTAAAACACTTCCGAAACACACCCGATCTCTGTGGATCGACCCGTACTTGCACGAGCTACAACTGACGACCGTGCACTTGCGGTATTACTGTAGGCCCGTTTTTATCGCATCATTTTTATACACTCTTCCGGACCTGCCAGTAGACAAATAATTGTTCGGTTTAATATAGTATGCTATTGTGGTTGCCAAACTTAGAGTTCGGTTTAGTCGTGTGTACTAATTTTGTTTCCAAACTTCTAAGGAGAAAATTGGTCATCCTAATTTCGTCAAGGTCGCAAAATATTTCTAGTGACAAGATAACCGAACTCCAAGTTCGGTAAGGCCGATAAAAAATTTACATTGCCGAAATTTTAAGTGTTTCTTGTTTTTGGTTGTCATTGACATTGTGTTATTTCTTGTAGGTTGAATGTGATCCAATACCAATGGAAAATCAACCTTCCTAGTTGATATTTTATACACGGACACATCCCATCACTGCATGAATGACTTGGTATTCAAAGATCCGGTAGAGGCAAAGAGTTGGGCTAGACAACATGCACAAAAAGACATGTGCCTATTAGTTTTGAATGAGAATGAAACAAAAACTCGATTTGAAATGGTTTGTGAGAGAAGCGGTAATCCCGAAAAAAATCACAAGAGGAAGGGTTATGTTTATAAGGGAAAGACAAAAAGGAAGAACAAAACTTTCTCAAAGAAGATTAATTGCCCATTCAAGCTATCATTTAATCATAACAAAGATTTGTATGGATGGGTTCTCTACCGGGTTATGGAAGGTCTTCATAACCACCCTCGTCCGGAGCATCTTGAAGGACATTTCATGGCGGCAAAACTAACTCCTCAAGAAATGGACAAGGTATGGAAAATGAGGAAAATGGGTATTTCACCGATTCAAATGCTCCAAATACTAAAGGAAGATCACAAGGATAACCACTCATCTTTGTCCACCATTTACAATGCAATTGATACAATTAAAAAGAAGGAATGGAGAGATAGACAAGTGATGCAACAATTGTTTTTCTTGGCCAAAGAGAAAGACTACGCGGTTCAAAAGGATGTGTATTCGTACAGAGAGATAACACAACTCTTCATTGCGTATCCAACGAGTGTTCAATTGGCTCAATGCTTTCATGAAGTTTTAGTAATGGATTGCACTTATAAGAAAAAGAAGTACGAGATGCCATTGTTGAATATTGTTGGGCGTACTTCGATGAAGTCACCGTTTACCGTTGCGTTTTGTTTCTTAAGGGACGATCAAGAACCTAGTTACATTTGGGCACTACAACAAGTTAAGGCAATCTTCCGAGGTGATGATATTCCCCGGGTTATAGTGACCGACAATGAAGTCGCATTGATAAATGCAATATAGGTAGTGTTCCCATTAGTCCATAATATGCTTTGTACGTTCCATATATGGTGTAATTTGATCAATAGGTGCAACCCAATAATATGTCCACCCAAGAAAAAAAGGATATAATGAGGTTAAGAAGCTACCGGAAGATAAACGAGCGGATGCAAAAGAGCAAGTTGAAAAACAATACGAGCTAAATTACGCTAAATGGGTTGATTTAAAAGGTGAATGTAAGTCATTTTGTTAGTCTCTTACCGATGAAGAGTATCATCTAAATCTTGCGGTGTTTATCGCCCATTGGGATACTCCCGATTACCCCGATATTGTATCGTATGTTCTTCGACAATGGATGGAACCGCATAAAGAGAGGTTTGTTTATGCCTATACCAACCATTATAAACACTTGGGAAATCAAGCGAAAAGTTTGGTAGAGTCAGCTCACCACCGGTTGAAGAAGATTCTCTTTGGATGTATTGATAATTTTGTAAACGTGTGGAATGCTATGGAAAATTACTTCAAGCGCGACTTTGATAGAATTAAAGAGAAGTTCCAAAAAAGTCGTATATTCAAAATGACGGGAAAATATGCTAATTACCAACTGTTCAAGGGAGTCCATTACAATGTATCTCGACAATGTATGAAGTTGTTGATTATAGAAGTCGAGTTGATTGAAAAGTGGGAAACCAAGTCGGATGAGGTGTCTGTTTGTAACATGAAGAAGTCTATGGGACTCCCTTGTCGCCATATGATACTCAACTACGCGCATGGCGTAATCCGTTTAAGCATTGATACATTTTGGAAGCATCTAAGTTTTATCCCTCCTCCAAAGGGAGAAGATCCGGAGAAGAGTTTGGTAACAATGAAATGGGAAGAACCGTAATAGAGATGTATCGAGAAATGAACAAACCCAAAAAAAAATCTTGTGGGATGACATGAAGACAATCATATATCCACAAACTTTGGAGAATGTTCATGAACCGCAAAAAAGCAAAGTGAAAGGTAGGTCACGCTCCAAAAAAACAAAAAAGCAACTTAGAGAATATGCGAAGGTGTTGGCTAAGAAGAAGAGTGACCAAAATGAAACTACTAGAGATTCTTGTGCACATGAGTGGACCAATGCAAAGTACTTGGAGGACTATAAGAAATTGGGTAGGAATGTTGCGGATAAAGGCGAAACAAGTGAGCGAGATTTGAAGAAAAAAGATCTGATGTGTCTATCGCCACCAAGCCAACCAATTCAATTTCCACCTAGTCAACCATCTTCCCAAGGCGTGGAGCTTAAGGCTCCAATGTGCCCCATACAACAAAAGCCTCAACCAAGTGATGGTAAACCGACATTTATTAATAAAGACCACTTGGAAGAGCTACCTCTATACATTAGCGAATTCTTTATATCCACCAACGACGTTCGTCCGGACGGTAATTGTGGTTTTCATGTTGTCGTACAACAACTAGGGCCTTTCACCGAATGTGCCAAGCGATATTATGGGTGTGCAATCATTCATGTAAGGCAAATGTTGTTGTGGAAACTAAAGGAGAATCCAGCCTTTTACAAGACAATGTTGTGCGGGGAGCGTAGTATCAATGAGCAATTTTTTAGGTATCAAAGTCATCTTCATGGGGGCCATCCGATCATGACGTATTATTGGATGAGCATTCAGATATGTGGACACTTAATCGCCGAGGCATTCAACTGCGTGGTTCATTATTTCTCAAAATATACTAGTTTCACATTCACACCAAAAACAATGGTATGTGTCGAGCAACTCAAACGAAGGAGATGTGTGATTCCATTGATTAAAACCAACCACTTTATAGGCCTCCAGTTAGAACCCGATTGTCAATTTCCTCCGATCTCCGGAACCTATTATTGGCCTGCATTTAACCCCCGATATAATGTTGGGTTGGTGTATTATGTATGAGCATAGCATAGAGATGTGAAATCTTTGAAGAAGTCGGATGAAATTGTACATGAAGGTCAAATTGTACTTGAGGATGATTAAATGACACTTGTAATGGTACTAAGTATGCTTATGAATCATATACTATGTTTTTTGAAGTGTGGTATTATTTTTTAGTTAATTTTAAGATTTTTTTGAGTTCACAGTCATAAATTCAGTTACATATTAGGATTTCAGAAATTTCCGAACCTTTTGTTTGGCAACCAGAGAAGTACGCGACGTGACCAAACTACTGATTCGGCAACCTGGTTAGATTTCACAGGTTGCCGAACTAAGGTTTTTATGGTTGCACATAGGAGTTCGGCTACGTCGTAAAATTTACCAGGCAGACGAACTCCTAGTTTGGTTACCTGATAAAAGTTGATAGGTTGCCGAACATTACTCACTCAAATCCCTAACGTCATTTACTGCTAATTTTGACATTGACCCAACTGCTAATTTTGACTAATATCCCGTCACTACTCACCTAACAGCAATTTTTTTTAAAAAAAAATGTCGTTGGGTCTCTTCACCTATGTCTATAAAAGGAAACATGTCCATTTCATTGTTTTTATCTCACTCACCTATCCCTTTCAAGTTATTCTCTCATATTTTTTATTCTAATTCACCATCTCTTTATCTTCATTCATCCATCATTTTCAAATACCAAAAATAGATCCTCCTTTCAACAATGATGAAGATGTCGCTATTGTTAGATCGTGGATTACGGTTACGAAGCATGACTACGACAGAAAGTGCTATAACTTTCTTGACCACAACAATAGCCAAGATATGTATCTCAACATGGATAAAACATCCGATGCTTGGTGGAATAGTATATATACGCTTTTTGAGGTGTTGGACAGAATTATCCATATGAGGACACAACAAATCGTGAAAAGTAGATTCGAGTAAGTATTTAAGGAATGTGAAGCTGTGAAAGATGAGATTAAAGCCATAGTTGATCGTTATCCCGGTGCAAAGGGTACGGAAAGAGTAAGTATATGAAACCAAGTATCCATAAGCAATAGTTATTTTTGGTAACTTTTTTTTGAATAATGCTAACTTATAATTGAATCATTTGTTGCAGTCGTGTGCGGCTCTCGACGGATATGAAACCAAGTATGACAAACCATTTTTGCATTCTGATCCCTATCGCATCTTGGAAGAAAGCACATTTCCATTTAAATTATATGAATAAGTGTTTCCAAGAAAGCACATTTCCATTTAAATTATATGAATAAGTGTTTCTAAGGAAGTTTTAATGTAGTAAGTTTTGTTATTTCAATAATATATTAGATGTACGTTTCTTTTGGATTTAATAAAATTTAATTTTTAGATACTTGTAACTTCTAAATTTCAGTTTAAAGATAGAAGTTCGGTTACGAACTACAATTACATAAAATAGCTGAACTATGATGTAACAATTGAAAACTACTAACTCAGCCTTACATATATATGATTAGCATCCTTAATATCCGAAACGTGATACGAAAAAGTCTTTAAGGATGCGAAAATGATCTTTATATTTGAAATTCTTTCTTTTCCATCAACGCCATTCTTGGATGTTGAAATGATATCCTCGAAGGTTTCACTCCTAAGTCGATAACGCTGTACAATCCGAAATAAAGCCATAAATTCCACAACTCTTTCTCTAATCTTTCCAAATCGAAGGTACAAAGCTATATGGTCATGGTTATGTGGGTTTATTGTCAGAGCAGAATTTCTCTCTTAAATTTTTCCCCAATAACTTTGAATCATAATACCATTCATTCTTAGTTCTTCACCCCTCTTTGGATAGTAAAGTATGTAGTTTATGCAAAGAGATAGATCTTCCTCTTGAGTAAATTTAGGACTAGCAACAACCATTTCTAGGAGATTTTATGTAAACATTGTAATTATGAGATAGATAGATATATCATGGAGGTGTATAACGGCTATATTCTCAAAAAATAATATAGCCGTTACTCAAAATTTCAGTCTACAGAGAGTAGTTTCGGCAATGTCTGAAATGTTGCGAGCAAATCGAACTCTGGAGTTCGGTTGCCTTGTAAATTTATGTGGTAATCGGACTATTATGTGAAGCCAGAAACCCAAACAAAACATACAAATGATACACAAACCACTCTAAAACAAACTTAAGTGTGCATTTTTGTGATTTATGCGTCAAGATAATGAGGTTTTCGACTTGTGGACAAAGCAAAATTTGAGTCTACAGATATTAGTTCGGCACGCTCTTAATATGTCGCCAGCAAACCGAACTTAGGAGTTCGGTTACTTGGGAAATTTGTAAGGTAACCGAACTAATCTCTTCAGCCTGCAATTGATGAGCTTCAGCCTGCAGAGAAATGTTCGGCAACCTTCCAAAATGTTGCGCGGTAACCAAAATTTTTGTTCGGTTACCTGGTAAAATTTCACAGGTTGCCGAACTATATGTTCGGTTTTCTGACTAGAAGTTTCTAGCCGAATTTTACCATGTATCCAAAACATTGAAGAGTTGTTGCACTCTACTTGTAAAATAAACATAAGATACAAACACAAACCCAATTAAAACAAATATAAAAGTGTTATACATACCAAACTACGAAATTCCTCAACTAATTGTTTAAAACACACAAACATAAGAAATTAAACACGAAGATGTTTTTTGGAACTACTACCATACGGAATCATTGATGACCACTACGACGAACTCTTTTATTTCCTTTTTTACCACGATTCTTTGGTGGAACTTCCTAATCAGTTGGGGTTTCATCTCCTCCACCGGTTTCTTCCACCGTGGTGATAGCGTCGCGATTTGAACCTTCTCCTTGTTTTCAATCCCTCTTCATTTTCTTAGACCGACTTGGCTCTACCATTCTTTGAAATATAAGCTGCTCCCACTGGCTGTAGTAGTCGGTTTGTTCCTTTGTCGACATCGACTCTCCACTACGTCATCCATTTGTTCAACAATTTCTTACCATTCTTCACCTGATTCTAATTTTAACCACAAGTAAATATGTTTCTAACACTTTGCAACAACTTAAAGTATAAAGAGAAGACATGTACTTACCACATTATCCCATAACTTAAGGGCTTCTTCTCCACAAATAGGCATCTCCTTCTGAGCTCTCTTAGCCCCCCTCTCCTTTGCTTTCGCCTTCTCCTTATCAACAAGAGCTTGTTGTTGTCTATTTATCACAATATGATGACTAATTTCTTGATAAAATTCCATATAATCTTCACATTCATTTACATCTTCACCACAAGGTACACAATCACCTAAAGGTAAGTAGTACTTATTTTGTTCATTCAAATGTCCTACCATAAGAGTTGGTTCACGTTTTGGAACAAAATAATTCTCGGTGTTCTTTGTTCCTCGAACCAGCAAATTGAAAATTTCATTCTCCATGTCGGGATCGATTTGGACACAACAAAGTTGTATTAATATTCTCCTTGGATTAATTATATATTACGTAGCCGTTAGGATGCCAAATTGGTCCATAGTAAGGCGAGACGGTAGAGTAACTATTCAAATCTTCTTCATCTACATGGACATCATCGGGTACGACGTATGGGTGAAATACCACATAATTTACCGTTAGATTATCCAATTTATTTCTCAACAATGTCAACTGCTCTTCTTTAGACTTATTTTGTGCGTCCAAAAACACTCAGTTTCCCGCTGTAGGTTCGCCATAGGGATAATTGGTCCTTTCCTTAGCCAATCCCAATGAAGGGAAGTGGTCATAAATCCAAACCTATGCGAAAAAACGAAAATATTAACCACATATATGAAAATTGAATTGGAAGTAGAAAATTTTAACAAATAATTTGCTAATTAACAATGTAGAAGATCACCTGAACAAGAGTTAAGTAACCTCCAACTTGAGTTGTCTTAATCCTCGACCCTTTTCTCATCTCTCCTAGAACAAATGCAAGCACCCCAGTGGCCCAAGAGTAGTTGTTCATCTCATCGAGATTCTCCAAAAGCTCTAGATAATGTGCATCCACCCTATCTCCAGAAGTATCGGGGAAAATGACAGTTCCTAGATGATATAACCTGAAAAGACGATGGTACCCAAATATACCTCAATCTAAAACTTTTCCACTTATAAGTCCTTCTTCCTAAAGTGATTGTCTATGGACTGAGTTGAGACAATACAACGAATCGATATTCATACTTCGTGTGATCGTCTATGGATACGAGATCGAGATAATACGACAACAAGATAACTTGTGTGATTGACTATGGATACAAGATCGAGACAATACAACAACGAAGTATGATTACTTGATAATAGTTTCGGACTTAACCAAACTCTATAGGATTATAATTCTTTAATACTATGTCTAACTAGAGTATAATCAATCACAGCTTCGCAGTTATGTTTTCAATATAGCACGACTTGAAAGATACCTTAGGAATGAAACAGTTCAAGTCAAAATATTACTAACCTCAAGAGGAAGGATGATGTCGTCGATGTGGATCTTTACTTCTTCACATTCTTCAAGTCTTCGAGTAATACTTGTATGTCTCATATCCTAATAACTTTTTAGTTAACCTATACGAAGTTGACTCTAGTATATAATAAAGCGACTCTTTTAATGAGTTTTGATTCACTAAAATATGACAACCAAACTTGACATACCAATGTTTGGTGGTTTCAACCGAGCAGTGCTCTAACATAACCAATAAGCGGTGACATGGTGCTTAAGCGTCTCCTCGTCCATCACCAGCTTACCCTTCTTCACCTTCTGAGCTATCCCTTCAAATGCTTTCTTCAACTTTATCAACTTGAATTTATTGACCATATTCTTCAAGGCTCCATCTTTGTCTTTGAGATTATACTCATCTCCACGTTTACGAGACTTCACGGCACGCCTAAACTCACATTGGGCCTTTCTTGCATCCCATTCTAGACACTTTAGAGCCAATGCTTCAAGAGATTCATAACGCATCGAGGGGTCGTAGCCTTCTCGAAGGCATTTACCTTCCACGGGTAGGTCGGTGATTCTCATGCAATCATCGGGAGTAATTCCCATTTCTCCAAATGGAAGATGCATTGTATATGTCTCGGGATAATGTCTCTCGAGAAATGCGGATACGAAAACAGCGTCAAATTCCACATGTGCGTACTCAATATCTCTCCATAACACACATTCTTTAACCTTCACCTAAAACTCGGCACACTCCTTGGAAATATCCCATTTGGCCGCCTTTTGACGACGAATAAGACGAATTGCATCATTATGATTCTACGAAAAGAACATCATACTATTAATACCTGAAGAAATATGTCCAAAAAAAATAAAATCATTTTGTTAGTTAAGAATGAACTTAAGAATACCTTTGTCGCATAGATCTTGGCATCCTATGAGTGTTTGTAGCCAAACAATGTTGCTCCTCCATCATTTGGAGTACCATAAGTTGGGCTCCCTGGTGACAAACACAAATTACCAGGGGGAATCTGTGAGTATCTAACACAAGGCGGCTTCGACTTCGTTTTCTATTTAACATAAACAATTTCTTTCTCTTGTTCCTCTTCCTACTCTTCTTCCTATTCCTCTTGTCCTTTTCCTTGTTTGCCCCATCCTTGTCCTTGTCCTTCTTTTCCCTGTCCTTGTTCTTGTTCCTCTACATCTTCAACCTGTTCTCTTTGTTCTTCGAACTCTTCATTTCCTTGGTCTTCTTCATCATCATTCTCTTATTCAATAACATGATCAATTATATTCTACATCACCTCTTGATTGACATCTTGGATTATATTACAAACATTCTCTTGGTTCACTTCCTGTAACGATCCCCCTCCGTGCTTAGCATTTCTAGTACAACGGTTTCAGAAATCCAAATGTATTCTACCACGAGGGGTAGGAGTTCTCAAATCTTCATCTAGGTGGGGATTATATCTTTTTCCTTTGTTCCTAATGAATGAAAACCACATTATTAGCTAAACAAAATATTTTATCAAATAAAATTGAACACGGGACTGCATCAAACACAATATGTTAACAGACTAAAGTTCGGTGATATCTGGTATAAGTTGTGAAGTAAAAGAATTACAAAGTTCGGTTAACTGGTGTAAGTTGCGAAGTAACCGAACTACATATTTGGTGTTGACAGACCAAAGTTCGGTTACCCACTAGAAATTGCGAAGTAACCGAACTATATATTACCAGAGTTTGGTTACCTATATAAATTTATCGACTACACCGAACTCAAATTTACCATGTAAAGAAGGAGTTCGGCTACACAATTTTTTTTTGCGAGCTTACCGAACTACATAGTTCGGTTACCTAAAAATTCCTACTTTGCCGAAGTGTTCTTCATATTGAAAGTTCGGTTACCAAAATCTAGGGTTTTCAAAATTTCTCCTAGCCGAAATGTGTACTATAATTACCATTTTCAATGGGTTTTGATAATTTCTAATCGATTTATTCAACAAAAAACGAATTAAAAGGAATGGGTATGAAGGAAATTACCCGTGTATTTGCATTTTACTCGAATCAGACTTCTTGGTTGTTGTTGGATGCTTGATTTGGTCTCTCAACTTTGCTTCAAGTTGTTTATCAATTTGAAATTTATTTGGGAGATTCACTATATTTGCGAGTCCCGGACTCAATCCTGGAAATCTTGGTGTCTGCTTAAAACGCGTTGTTTATAAAGATGGATTAATCGACGATGAATTTTTTTTGAATCGACGATTAACGTCGATGTCTACGAAGAAGAGGAAAAGAAGAGAAGAAGAAGAAGATGATGATGAAGAAGAAGATGATGATGAAGAAGAAAAGAATATGAAGGGTTGAAACTGATTTTAATCAGTTGGGTTATTTAGGTTTTAATTTAGTGGGTTAGATTAGTGGGTAGTAGTTAAATTAGTGGATTATTAGGATTAGTTATAACCTTAATTAGGATAATGGCAGATTAGTCTTCTCTAATCTTTTAGGACACCCCTTAGAATGCAGGGTAGACATTCCTATCACAAAGTAGTCCCCCTCCACTTTTGAGTAGTCCCCAAAAAACCGTTCTTGCAAAAGATAGACGTTCAGTTTCGTACATTCATAAATATATTTTCCTTACATTCATACATCTATATTATAAGGGACAATGGTGTTTTCACCAATGGACGGTCATCTACAGTTTAGACATATAAAGGACGACCCAGATTGAGGCACATATTTAAGTTATTCAATTATATTTCTGGCATATAAAAAATGGTCCATATTGAGCTACATATTTAATATTTTTAATCAACATTTTAGGCATATTTAATGTGCATTTATTTCGGAGTTATTCCTCTCATTTAATGTCAAACGTTACTTTTATTCATAATTAATCTATATTATAAGGGACAATGGTGTTTTCACCAATGGACGGTCATCTACAGTTTAGACATATAAAGGACGGCCCAGATGAGGCACATATTTAAGTTATTCAATTACATTTCTAGCATATAAAGAATGGTCCAGATTGAGCTATATATTTAATATTTTTAATCAACATTTTAGGCATATTTAATGTGCATTTATTTCGGAGTT
Organism: Papaver somniferum; assembly: GCF_003573695.1. Taxonomy (NCBI): domain Eukaryota; kingdom Viridiplantae; phylum Streptophyta; class Magnoliopsida; order Ranunculales; family Papaveraceae; genus Papaver; species Papaver somniferum. The sequence continues at coordinate 21,074,253 of NC_039367.1, read as the reverse complement.
ATTCCTCCCATTTAATGTCAAACGTTACTTTTATTCAAAATTAAATGCCCATAAACTTAATCCCTTTTATAATCAAATTTCTTCCCCAAGGTTCATCATTTGCACAACTCTATTTTCAAGGTATGATTCACTTTTGTTTTGGTTGATTGAGATAACTATTGTTAGTTTTTCTCTTTAATTTTTTGTTTAACATCCATGGATTCATGGTGCCTCATGCCTAATTTTTGTCTCATTTATGCAGTTTAATCAAATTCCTTTCCCAAGGTTCATCATGTGCACAACTCTATTTTCAAGGTATGATTCACTTTTGTTTTGGTTGATTGAGATAATTGTTGTTAGTTTTTCTCTTTAATTTTTAGTTTAACATCCATGGATTCATGGTGCCTCATGCCTAATTGAGATATGAAAACCAGTCTACTCAACATTCTTGCAAAAAGGACATATCTAGATCTAAATTCCTTTCCCAACGTTCATCATTTGCACAACTCTATTTTCAAGGTATGATTCACTTTTGCTTTGGTTGATTGAGATAATTTTTGTTAGTTTTTCTCTTTAATTTTTTGTTTAACATCCATGGATTCATGGTGCCTCATGCCTAATTTTTGTCTCATTTATGCAGTTTAATCAAATTCCTTTTCCAAGGTTCATCATTTGCACAACTTTATTCTCAAGGTACGAGTCACTTTTATTTTGGTTGATTGAGATAATTGTTATTAGTTTTTCTCTTTAATTTTTTGTTTAACACCCATGGATTCGTGGTGTCTCATTAATGCAGTTTAATTTTGTTTTTTCATTTGCAGTCAAATGATACTGATCAGATATATGATTGTCAGGTATTTATTTTTATTCTTATGTTAAGTCTTTTTTTAATACCATACGATACCATTTAATTTCTATTTTCTTACACAATATTTTTTATTTTTCTCTAGAAAGGGAATTGTCCAATAAGACTTTGACTTCTTCAAGCAAAAATTATAAGATTTACATGGAGTGAAAATAGATGACGAAGAAAATGATGGTTCTATTGTTATGCCCTTAATTTGGGTCGGTAAATGGCATTTCTTAACTATATTGTTGTTGCCGTTGGAGAGCTCATACTTTTAATCGGATTAGAGTCGTGTACATGTTGGTGTCAAATAGATTGAAGTTTCTTGACCATATTTTTTATTCCCTTAATTATTTGTATCATATAAACCTTGAAATTATATCTCTTCGCACTTATAACCTTTCGATGGTTTACAAAGTGAGTATTTGTTTATCTTAGATTCTTCATGCACAACAGATTTATCTTTTGAGTGCATAAATGGCTAATTTTTGTCTCATTTATGCAGTTTAATCAAATTCCTTTCCCAAGGTTCATCACTTGCACAACTTTATTCCCAATGTATGATTTCACTTTTGTTTTGGTTGATTGAGATAATTGTTGTTAGTTTTTCTCTTTAATTTTTTGTTTAACATCCATGGATTTATGGTGCCTCGTGCCTAATTTTTGTCTCATTAATGCAGTTTAATTTTGTTTTTTCATTTGCAGTCAAATGATACTGATCAGATATATGATTGCCAGCTATTTATTTTTATTCTTATGTTAGTCTTTTTTTAATACCATATGATACCATTTAATTTCTATTTTCTTACATAATATTTTTTATTTTTCTTTGGAAAGGGAATTGTCCAATAAGACTTTGACTTCTTCAAGCAAAAATTATAAGATTTACATGGAGTGAAAATAGATGACGAAGAAAATGATGGTTCCATTGTTATGCCCTTAATTTGGATCGGTAAATGGCATTTCTTAACTGTATTGTTATTGCCGTTGATGAGCTCATACATTTAATTGGATTAGAGTCGTGTACGTGTTGGTGTCAAATAGATTGAAGTTTCTTGACCATATTTGTTATTCCCTTAATTCTTTGTATCATATAAACCTTGAAATTATATCTCTTCACACTTATAACCTTTAATGGTTTACAAAGTGAGTATTTTTTTATCTTAGATTCTTCATGCACAACAGATTTATCTTTTGAGTGCATAAATGGCTAATTTTGTCTCATTTATGCAGTTTAATCAAATTCCTTTCCCAAGGTTCATCACTTGCACAAATTTATTCCCAATGTATGATTTCACTTTTGTTTTGGTTGATTGTGATAATTGTTGTTAGTTTTTCTCTTTAATTTTTTGTTTAACATCCATGGATTCATGGTGCCTCGTGCCTAATTTTTGTCTCATTAATGCAGTTTAATTTTGTTTTTTCATTTGCAGTCAAATGATACTGATCAGATATATGATTGCCAGGTATTTATTTTTATTCTTATGTTAGTCTTTTTTTAATACCATATGATACCATTTAATTTCTATTTTCTTACACAATATTTTTTATTTTTCGTTGGAAAGGGAATTGTCCAATAAGACTTTGACTTCTTCAAGCAAAAATTATAAGATTTACATGGAGTGAAAATAGATGACGAAGAAAATGATGGTTCCATTGTTATGCCCTTAATTTGGATCGGTAAATGGCATTTCTTAACTGTATTGTTATTGCCGTTGGTGAGCTCATACATTTAATTGGATTAGAGTCGTGTACGTGTTGGTGTCAAATAGATTGAAGTTTCTTGACCATATTTGTTATTCCCTTAATTCTTTGTATCATATAAACCTTGAAATTATATCTCTTCACACTTATAACCTTTGATGGTTTACAAAGTGAGTATTTGTTTATCTTAGATTCTTCATGCACAACAGATTTTTAATGTGCATTTATTTGGGAGTTATTCCTCCCATTTAATGTCAAACGTTACTTTTATTCAAAATAAAACGCCCATTAACTTAATCCCTTTTATAATCAATTTCCTTTCCCAAGGTTCATCATTTGCACAACTCTATTCTCAAGGTATGATTCACTTTTGTTTTGGTTGATTGAGATAATTGTTGTTAGTTTTTCTCTTTAATTTTTTGTTTAACATCCATGGATTCATGATGCCTCATGCCTAATTTTTGTCTCATTAATGCAGTTTAATGTCTCATTAATGCAGTTTAATTTTGTTTTTTCATTTGCAGTCAAATGATACTGATCAGATATATGATTGCTAGGTATTTATTTTTATTCTTATGTTAGGTGTTTTTTTAATACCAAACGATACCATTTAATTTCTATTTTCTTACACAATATTTTTTATTTTTCTCTGGACAGGGAATTCTCCAATAAGACTTTGACTTCTTCAACCAAAATGTATAGGATTTACATGGAGTAAAAATAAATGACGATTCCATTAATTATGCCCTTAATTTGGGTCGGTAAATGACATTTCTTAACTGTATTGTTATTATCGTTGGAGAGTTCATACTCTTAATCGGATTAGAGTCGTGTACATGTTGGTATCCAATAGATTGAAGTTTCTTGATTATATTTGTTATTCTTCTAATTCTTTGTATCATATAAACCTTGAAATTACATCTCTTCGTACTTATAACCTTTTTATGGTTTACAAATTGAGTATTTGTTTATCCTAGATTCTTCATGCATAGTCAAATAATGATTATATGCAGTTGACACCAAGAATGGTTATTATTTTAGAAGATCATATTAAATTATTTATACATAGTTAACCATCTTGCTAAGCCTGAAATTTAGGTCTCTTATGTACTCTTAGGTCAAGGTGTAATATAAGTTCCATTTGCAAGTTTTCATACCATTGGTATTTAGACAGGGTCTCTTATTTACTTTTAGGTCTCAAATGCATATGCCGACAAAGAGCAACTCTCCTATACATGTATTATTTATCGATTCATATATTAGAGGGGTAAATTTCTTTTGTTTGGATCTGCAATTTTGTTTAATGCGAGTCTTTTACTATTTAATAAGACTACAAGATTGTATTATTAATTTACAAGGAAAAGCATAGTTGGCATATGTTGTATGCAACTTCATCAGGTGCATCTTTTTTCACCGCTACGAAATATTCAAGGACGCTTCATGCTACTAATATCCAAGGGAATGTTGTAGGATTCAATGTTTTTCATTTTTATCTTCTTTTCTATTCTGTAAGCAGGGCGTTTTTCATATGTTAGTTTAAACCATAAATGTATAGTCATCATTCTTTAACAAGAGGCTTCATAGTACAATGTAACGTCTCTCAAACCTAAAAAGTTGTAGGGAATGATGAATGTTAATTACCATATTTATGCAAATGACACTAGAAACATTAACTTAATTGTGGTGATAACTACCTATAAGAAATAACACAGACACCAGAACTTTTGTTAACGAGGAAACCGCAAATGCATAAAAACCCCGGGACCTAGGATATGACCCGTGCCGTAACGGCACAGGCTTTGATTTGAAATGTTTGCTTCACTTGTTCGATTAGTTATATTATTGTAAATCATACTCCTTAGGAGTTCAATGTGTAATAAAACATTGTTATTGTGACGATTTCATAATACTATGAATTTGTATCATGTATGTTACTTTATATCATTAGTTGTTAGTCTGATGGACCTAGATCTATCAGAAATCAGATTGGCAATGAAACCTTTTTCCACCATTGTTTTCTGTTTCTGAAGTTGTAGAATGTGATGGTCCTATTGCTATACCGGCAAATTATCACTTACCGTTTTTCTACCCATTGCAATCATTCGATGATGTCTGTGAATGCAGTTGAATTATTTTTACTGTAATTTTTGTAGTATTCTTACTTATAATTAAAATGACTCTCCAACAATATTATTATTAATTCAGTTAGAGTGCCAATTCGTATACGTTAACTCAGAAAACTCAACTACATTCGTGTCTCCCAGTAAAGAAATACCTTGGTTGCTCATCTTTTCCCGTCATTCTATTTTAGGCTCCCTTTGTCATTGCTTGAATAGTTCTATCAGTTTTTCCATTTGGGTTTTTCAGTGTAACCTTCAAAGAAAATTATTGCAGCATGCTAGATTCTGTTGGTACTGAATAACTGTTAAACCTAAAACGTGGTCTGATTGTGGTAGCCTTTTTAAATTCCTATTCTGTCGGCGATAAACCTAGGAGGGAGGTAATGCATTTCCAGGATATTTTTTTTTTGGTCCTCTTTTATGTTCTTGGTTTATGGAAATTTTCAATAAACTTTCATTAATCATAAATTCTGTAAGCGATACGTAAAAATCTGATTGATACCATCAGATTTCAACCAAAGATTGTGAAGTAACACATGAGAGGGTGATCTTTGATCATTCTATTTTAAAATCCCGCACGAAGGATGTGTCAATCAAATACTCATACGGGTATCATTTAAATTTACACCAAGGATGTGCCAATCAAATAACAGTAGTGCTAGAACTTTCCTTTTTGTCGTAATAGGAGGAGATTTAAAAAGTATTGGTAAAATGAAAATATGCAATCTCGTACTAATTTCAAAAGCAATACGTATGTGTATTTACATGATATGTAAATTGGACGGAAAACAATGGATTTAGTAACGTAAATCATATAAATGGACCTGAATACACACACCGGGGACATCATATGCGTTTTGAAGGAGAGACGTCGAGATCTAAGAAGATGATGCATACGAGCAGATGTGCCAGTTCCAATCAGGAGACACAAATAACCCACACCAAAATTCTTTTTCCCATTGTACGCAAAGCTGCTTTTGATTAGGCATGAAAATGAGTGGATGAACTTGCATCCAGGACGCAAGTGCGCAATAAACAATCCAATGGATTGCAGTCGCCGAAAACAATGCAGAAAGGAATACTGAGGATGCTATCAGCCGATAGAGAAGATCGTTTCTAAACTAATATCTTTATATTTATTTCGAAGTAACGGTCAAAATCTTTATCTTTATTTCGAATTAACGGTCCAAAATGTTGTTAAAACTGATACTAGAAATTTTGAGAAAAATATAAGTTTGTACTACTGGGGTATAGGAATTTCATTATTTCTGATTGAAAAAATTAAGGCTGTGTGAATTTTGTTCATGGGAAATAAAAAAAAATCTATGAGAATGCATTTTTTTGAAGCATTCTATGAGAATGTTGAACGACATTCTGTTAATACAACGTTTAACACAGGTATTCTTCTCCTGCTTTAGGTTTATAAAAGTTGTTAGATACAAAATGTTTTAACTATGTCTGATTAATCTGTTATTCTGTTTAAACCATGCAGAACACGCTAATGGCGAGAAAAAAAACATGTAGCCCCTCCCAGAAAGCAACTACAAGAGGTTTGATCGACTGAATGACATGGCAGAAGGAGATCTCTGGGAGACTAGATTGACTTTACCAAGCAGGGAAAGAAGTGGACCTTTTTGCACAAAGGCAGTTGTAAAGCGATAGAGAATGGGAGAAATGCCTAGAAGAGGCGGCGTTGATGAAGACTGAGTACCAACTACGACGACTGTTTAGTATCATACTCACTGAGTGTAGCCCAGAGAAACCGGAAATTCTTTGGGAAAAATTTGGACTGGATATATGCGATGATCTCGCACACATGCTGACAAAACGGTATGGAATAAAAAATCCAACGAAGGAAAAAATTCTGGATTACGGGTTATATCGTTTGGAGAAATTATTAAAAAAGGATGGAAAAGAACTAAAAAGGGACTTCAACTTAATGACACAACCGACGGGTAACTGGAACAAGGGAAATTGAGAAAGGAAAAATAAGAGGAAATTTCACTGAAGTTTGGGAGCGAATAAACATCATCTTAGGATGGAGAGTCATTGAAAATCAAGTGTCCCAGCGGTAGTTGAGAAAATCTTCCGTATGGAAACTTCATTGAAAAACAAAAATATTATGTTTAATGGTTGTTTTGCCCATATTTTAGTGATTATGAGCATATCAATCAACGTCATTGATACGTTTTCAATTCCTTACATGCAAGATACAAATTAAGACACGATAATTTCTCTTTGTGGTTATTTTTAAAATCACCTTCTATTACTAACATGAGCGAATTTGTTACAAAATTCAGATTTATTTAAGATGCATAAGTGAAGGTGCGCGAAGAGGAGAATACAAATTAACACAATGATAATCTTTTCTGAGTGGGGTACATTTGATATTCCATTCATTAACTTATTTTTACAGTATTACGAAGATTAAAATGATGAAATTGTGGTGTCTATTGTTAACTTATACTCCCTCCGTACCTATTATATAGGCGGAGTTTAAAAATTTTGTAGTACCATTAGATAGGCGGAACTCCACTTCCAAAGTTGTTTTTTTCCACATATACCCCTATTATGATGCATGGATATCATACAATCTAGTTTTACATGTGAGATAGAGATATATAAAATAATATTTGTATTGGAACAAGGTAAGGATAAATTTGGAAAGTAAAAGAAAATTTACGAAAACTAAACATTTTCTTATTCCAAGAGAATACTACTTTTCTCTGTATTATAGGTACGGACGGAGTAGGTTTATAAACTTGATTCCTGAGCCAAGTACATGAAACCAGTATCTTGAAGCACTATATAAAAATTGAAAATAAAGTTACACTCCACAAGAGGAATAACAATGACGGCACGGATCATATCCTAGGTGCCTAGATCCACTCAAAACTCATGTGGTCGTTCATATCCACTCAAAATTGATTAGGAATCTGATCCCAATACACATCTGTTAATGTTGATTTTTTCTCTTTTTCTTTAAGCGGATGTTTTGATGAAATTGATTTAAGTGTGCCAATAAATCCGATGTTGACTGTTAACCCACCTTAGAGCTATGTAGTTGCAAAGGCAATTCATTTAAGAATGTTTGTATTACTTTATACAGGGTGAATTTTCGTTTACTAAAACGTTTAAATATGACATCTAAAAGGGACAAGGGTCAAGGGTTGAAGCTGACTAGCTGAGTGGGTTTTCCATAAACGGCGTCAAAAGGTGAAAACGATGAATCGTAATATCAACTTCAAGGGGTTACCGTGTTTTGCTATCAGTAAAACTTTAAATTAGAGCCTGCAGTGCAACCACACTCGGCCGAAGTTCCAAATTCCTGTCATCTAAAATGAGAATTAATTTTCTTTTTTTCCGGTATGAAGAAGAAGTAATCTTGCTTCTTCACAAACTCTTAAGGAAACTATGTATTGATAGATTAATAATAATTGAGTTATGTTTATAGTTTTGATTATCTAAAAATAGGATTTCAAAGTAAAATTAAATTCAGCACTGGCCAATTTTGGATTTGGGTGGAAAAATAGGACTATGTGTCAATGGATGTCTGGAAATTCGTTTAGATTCACATCTAGAATATCAAATATTATTTAAAAATAATTTTTTGAATTAGATATTTGAATTGTTCATCCGAAGTGCAACTAACTTGATGCGGATTCGGATACGATGATTTCTGCATTTGAAATATTTGTATCAAAAAATTTGTGCATAAATATATGTTCATACCTACAAAATTGTATAACATATTTAATTTTTAAATTTTTCTTTATTTTACTAATAAAAAAATAATTTATAAATACTAACTAATTTACTTTGCAATGTTAAGGTTCCAAAAATATTAGAAAATTTTATTGTTTGCTTTTGTTATGATTTCGGTTCGGATAATTGTCCGGTATCCAAATGAAGTTCGATATTAATTCGAGTGAAAAAAACACATATATTCGAATTTCAAATCAAACTCGGATATTGTATGAGATTTTCGAATTTGGACATGAATATTTTGAATCCATACGCATCTTTTTACACCCTTAACAAGCATTGAAAAAAGGGGAAATTAGGCTCAGGCCCAACCCATGGATAACCCATAATATGAGGCCCTTAATTAAAAAAAGTTTAAATCTAGGCCCCGAGTTTTTAAAAGACCTTGATACCCTTATGCATATTGTCAAGCCCATAATTAAATAAAATTTAAATCTAGGCCCAAAATTATTAAATCTAGGCCCGAAATTATTAAAATACAGTGCGAAGGTGTAAACAGAAGTTACACATGCATATGGCATGTGTAACCAGAAGTTACACATCCTTATGATATGTGTAATGCAAAGTTACACTTGTATATATATGCAAATAAATAGACATAAAAAAAAAACACAAAAAAAAAGTTATTACTTTAATATTCATTTACAATAATTTCTTAGCATGTGTAACTAGAAGTTACACACGCATCTGTTTAGTGTAATTGAGAGTTACATATGTGTCTATCTAGTGTAACTGAGAGTTACACATGCATCTGACTTGTGTATTCAGCGTCAACTCCAGTTCCAGCGAGACCATTACCACGTTTAAGCAATTAGCTTTTATGAAGTTATCTAAAACCTGAAATATAACAACAAGCAATCAGTATTTATACGATTAAAATGAACAGTACATAAAACAATGTATATTTCAGTTTCACAAACATCTGACTAGTGTAGCTAGCGGTTACACATGCATCTGAATTGTGTAACTGAGAGTTACACATGCATATAACATGTGTAACTAGGAGATACACATTCATCTGGCTAGTGTAGCTAGCAGTTACACATGCATATGACTAGTGTAACTAGGAGTTACACATACACATTGATATGTGTACCCAAAATCAGTATGTGTAAGTAAAAGTTACACATCTAATTAACATGTGTAACTTGCAGATACACATGCATCTGAATTATGTAACTAGGAGTTACACATGCATCTGACTTAGATATGTCAACATAAAATCAGCAAATCCATCTCTAAATGAATAACACTAGCAAAAACGAGAGGTGACTATCAAGCAATTACCTTGTGCTAGCACATTAATATCGCAAAAAATGATCACACAACTGATTCAGCAGGGTATAGATATGAACCCAGGAAAACAAAATGCATGTGTAATCAGTAGTTACACATGTAAACAATAGTTACACATGCATATTAGCATAAGTTACACATACAATCATCATGTGTAACTAGAAATTACACATCTAATTATTATGTGTAACTATAAGTATAACCTGCATCTAATTAGTCTAATCTGCATCCACTACTACTCCCTACTACTAGGACTTGATGTTCTTTTCTCAATTTCATAAATATAACCACTATAACATATCCCATCAAATTAGCATGTGTAACTATAAGTTACATATGCATATCCAGTCAAATTAGCATGTGTAACTATAAGTTACACATCTAATTTGCATGTGTAACTAGTAGATACACATTTATTTGGCTTGTGTACCTAGAAGTTACATATTTAATTAGCATGTGTAACTACTAGTTACACATCCATAGTCTGCCAATGCTAGTTAAACGTGCAAATTGTCATGCATATAGCTTGTGTGATGTGCAGTTAAACATGCATCCTAATTGTGTAATTAGGAGTTACACAAGCATATAACATGTGTAACCAGAAGTTACACATATAAATAACATGAGTTACATATATAAATAACTTGTGTATATCACAAGGTCTACTAGGAAACATCTAAATCGAATACGAGCTATAAATGTTTCCTAATTACTAAGGAAAGCATACGAGCTAAATACAATGGACTTCATTTAAGACAGGATACAGAAAGCAAAGTAGAAAGGACGCAGGTCACGAGATTTACCGGAGAGACAACATCACCGACAAAACGTGTCACCTGAAATCCACGAACATAGCTCTTATTAACAAAACTAGAATGACTAACAATTTACCATTTCCATTACTTGCATATAGGCAGACACAGGGTCATTTGGATTTGGCTCAAGGACTGCATTATAGTAAGACCAAAGTAACAAATCCATCATTAGGCTGCTATTACATCTACCAATCTAAAATGAAATTCACTAACTAAACACTCTTAAAACAAGCATGTATAATCAGCTGGTACACATAAAATGCATGTGTAATTTGGAGTTACACATGATATGAAATGTGTAACTGGGAGTTACATATGCAATATTAAGAAATGAACAAAAATGAAAAGAAAATCACACAATCAACAAATCCAAAATCCAGAGTGGTTTAGGAAGATGATTTAAATACTTACAACTATTTTCTCGGCTGCTTCACAGATTTTATCGACTTTGGCTTTTAATAATCCTTTAAAGACCATTTAAACTCTACAAAAAAAAAGAGAAAATCATTTAAAATTTTGACAAAACCATGACATTCTCAAGAACTTAAGATTCAAAATCAAAAAGTGAGTTTTATCTTTTTGGTATGCATCGTCAATCTATTGCAGGTGTAAACTCCTGCTTCTTGAAGCTTCTTAATGTCTATCAGTTAGCATGTGTAACTAGTAGCTACACATCCATTTAGTTAGTGTACCTAAAAGTTACACATCTAATTAGCACGTGTAACTAGTAGCTACACATACTTTTAACTTCCAAGTTAACACACTCAGCAATTGATATGTAAAAAACAGATCAATCTTAGCTTGCCAAGTTAGAATCACGCATACGTCCATTATAAACTCCAGCATTAATCTCATCAAGCGCACACCATGGTATCTGCAGTGGATTTAAAAGTTACAATTACCGCCACTAACTGATCATACACTAGTAAAACAGATGAAAGATGCTAACATTGTTCCTAAACAACATGAACTATGAAATGTACCAACCAATCAATGAAATTTTTTTATCGAAAACTGACAAAAGGAATACCAGCAGTATTGCTCTAAGACCCTTATACATACAAAAATTCATATGTAATCAGCAGTTACACATGCATATGGCATGTGTAATTGTTAGTTACATATGTAAGTCATTCGAATCTGCACAAGCCACGTCTGGATCCAATCCAATAACTACATGCCTAGCTTAAAACAAATCCAAAGGAAAGTATGTAACTACAAGGTGGAAGATTCATTCCATTCGGGAGCTACAAAATGGAATAACTTAACAAGATTAAACCATATCTGTATTTATACTTTTAAGATCAGAAATAAAATTGACGACACATTGCTACCTGGTCATAATCTACTGGAGTAAGTGGTTGCTTCCCAAAATTTTCCTTTCACATAAAAAATGCCAATATCAATACAGTTAGACCATGAATAGCTGATAATACCACAAAATAACTAAGTGAAGGAAACATAATCAATCAAAAATATAACCATACCTTATGTAATCTGACCCGAGCAAGTGATTCCTTGATAGAATTTTCCATTATTGTTAGATCCTCTATATTGTTTATCTTATTTGGATCCTTCCAACAGCCGAAACAGTGCAGCCGACCGCAAACTTAATCATATAATTATCCAAATTTTGAATTTGTGTAGCAAGCTACAACAAGTAAGCAGTGTTGGCTGACACAAATGGATAATTTTATAGTTCAAGAAGGCAGAGGGCCCTACATTCATTTAAACATCAGTTTGGGGGCTAGTGCAATGAGGTAAGTGAAATTCAAATAATTAAGTACATGACCGCTAATACAAACAACAACCAAATAATTGAGATGAGAAATATTTATGGAGTGGCACCTCAGTCTATTACGCATTTCCGATAGTTGAGCTTGCAAGAGTCTCGACTGATTTGTCAGCATCTGTCAGTATTACATTTACTTATGACAACATGGAGTACATATTGAATTCCATAAAATAAAATAAAAATGAATGATATAGTTACTGTCATTCGTGAGGCATACCTCAACAACTTGAGTACTGCAAAAATGGACCCTTCTTTCTTGTTTTCCTATTAAAAGGGTGATATCTGGTTTTTGGTCTGGTAAAGAAAAAATGGTGAATGGTGTTAAAAAAGACACTTGATGGTAAGTCTACAGAGTGTCTCTCGACAATGCTTAAAGTCATACATACCTTGTGCCAAAAAACTCTTGTATATTTACGTCATGGTCCAATTTCTTAAATGTGTTCTTTAGTGCCTGTCAAGGATGATGCTTAGAGTGTCAATCACCGAAACACGTACGGCAATTCAAAGTTATAAGAATCATAAAATCAGGAGGAAATATTAATACATCATGAGGAATTAGTTTACCTCAAGGCTCTCAAGCTTCTTGTTCCAACAAAATGTAAATGATTGAAGCTGTTATTGTCGCTTGAGTTCATTTTATTAATTTAAGATTAAACAAATCCAATCCAATAACTCATGCCAAAACAATTGCAGGAATAACACTTGCATAGAGACTCAACAAGAATCAGATGAGCTTGAAATAGTGAAGAAGAGCTCATTCATGCCTTTTCTCAAACATACGATGTGTATGTCTTTGTTAATGGATAAACAACTTTTCCAGTAATTTTTGAGCCTCTCTGTATCACCTTCCCTGCAACAATTCCACATCCAACACAAAACACAATCATAAAATCATTCAAACACAACAAAACACAGTATAAAGTTCTAGTTTAAGCAACACCTGTATTAGTTTAAACCTACTAAGAATCATTTCAAAGATTCGTAACACCAAAAAATTGAAATCAAGCCTAAAATTAGATCGGAATTAAGAGAAAACTTAATATTACACATGTAGTCAATCAATTGAACCACAAATCCTTTACGAATATCGCCATTGAACACTTTCTCATTCAACTGAGTTGCTAAAACAGCATATTGAGACGAAACTGAGTCAGAAACAAGTAATTGAAGCCGATCTTGTGATTTACCAGTAGATTTTCTATCTAAATACTCGAACTAGAGGTTTTAAGTTTGAATCGCCTCTAAGAATAGCAGAAATCGCATTATGAGTTAATTTCACAGACATTTCACTGAATTTTTATAGGTTTTGGATTACGAAATGGATGAATCTAAGCTTAAAATGATGATAAATCGATGAATAATTTCGAAATATGAGATTACAGAGATGAAATCGATGAAAAAAATGAAGATCGGTGAAATTTGGAGACGACGAAGAAGTTTTCTAGGGTTTTTCCGCCGGAGCTGAAAGAGAAAATGAAAGGAGAAGAGAGAGAGAAAAAGAACAGATAAATGAAAATATCTACTGAGATTTCTCTTGTATATATAGTAAAGGGTAGTGTTGTCATTATTAAAATTCATAATAATTAATTATGGGCCAGATCTGAAAAAAATTTGATTTTTTGGGCCTAGCAGTATCATTTTCCTAAAATATGGAGTTGATAGTGAAGGATCCATTTTGTGGGGCTTCTATATATTGAACCCATATAGTAGGGGGTTCTAGTATTTTTCACTTGAAAAAATCCTAAAAATATGTTAAGTTATCTCAAAAAAAACCAATCAGTTGTGAATTGGATGGTTAAACCTAATAGCCCTACATGGGTTATCAACCAAACAAAAAATTATCTCAGAAAAAAAAACTATATCAACATCATAGAGTAGTGAAGCAAGCAAGTGATCACTGCATGATATGGATGATGAACTTATTGTTTTTATGGATAGTTAATTATGAAAAGGATCACGTAAAGGAACATTCTTTATTTCAAAAAGAAATACTCCCTCCATTTAAAAGAAAAAAGGAGATTCTATCATTTCTTGAATATGACTTATATTTTTAGGTTAAAATGAAAAGTGATAATATCACTTTTTTAAAAACATAGGTAATATACACCAATAAGGAAAAGCGTAAAATATGATGAGAAGCGAACATTCGGCATCAACAGGAACAAACTATAGCGACACGGGTCATATCCTAATAAATAAATATGCGAGAAGAAATTCTGAAAGAAAAATGACGACATCCGACCTTTTTCATTTTCTGGTTGGATCGGGACATTGAGCATGACCATTTAGTCTGGGAATTTTGCGAGGTATGGAGCTAGACGCCTGGTTGGACTCCACTTTAGCATTAATACGCGATTTCTTGCCTGGTTGGACTCCACTTTAGCATCAATACACGATCTCTTCCTCGATCCAACATCGAATCCCATTTAATGAGCTGTGATGAAATTGTAAAAATTAGCTTGTAAAACAGAATAATGTGTCCATGCCCGATGGATTGCAGATTGGGCTTCACTGTGGTCTTTGGTGTTCTAAGTTAAGAGATTAAGGGGTAAGCAAGATTGTATTAGAAGTAAGCATGTGACATGAACTGGACCAAACGTCCTATGTTGTTTCAGAGCAATCAAAATACAATTGTTGTGTGACTTCATCAAACGTGACTCATCAATACATCATCCATTTTGATTTTCTTTAACATCATAGATGACAGCTTTCACACATTTTTACTCTATGTTAAAATTAAATCTTACAATTATTTATGTTGGCTTCCTTATCTCCATCTCCCTATCATCCTCCCTACAATCTAAACCCCTCATTAGGAGAATGGTAAGCTCCACTTGAATCTGAATACGGATCTTAATATGGATGTGGGGCTTAGATTGCAGGGAGATGAATAGGGAGATGGAGAATAAGGAGTCAACTATCATTTTCGATTATTTATGTCACAGTGACAACCTACCTAGACTCTTCTCTTTTTCAATGGGTGTGATCGATTAAAATGGAAAACTAATCCAAAAGAAGGAAAAGCTCATGATTCCACGTTGTTCCTAAGAAGCTAACCTCGATGAAACAGCAACAAGAAGGGGTGCCGAAATCATCAAAACTGTGCAAAAAGTTGAATGTCAATGAGAAATGATAGGTTACCCTGGGGCCACCTTATAAAAAATTTGAATAGCACCTACACTACCCGTCTCTCTCTCTTTCTCTCAAGATGAAACCCATCTTTTTCTTCTCACCACCCTCTCTAAGGAGCATAGTTGTGTGTGTGTTTTCTTTTTGCGTGAATTAGGTATTTCATTAAAAACTAAAACTCAAAATGAGTCGACATTACAATAGTAGTAGAGCCATCTATGACAGCTAACAAATTAAAAATATTACAAGGAAAATAAATGATAAAACCACGTAAAGGTGTTGGACACGCATATGTTGCCTCGTTAAAAACCTTGTCAAAGAAAACCCAAAACCAAAGGGAGAAAACCTTGATCAAGGAAAAGAGCACAACGAGATAAGTCCTAAATAAGGTCCTAAAACTAAAATTGTAAAGATAAACAAAACATGTGTAATTCTTCAGAAGTCTAGGAAGCATGCATTCTCCATCGGTACACAATGAGTAGTCTTCTAAAACTGGCAGTATGTAAGGATTCACAAACAAATTGTGAAGATTGAGCATCGTTGCTTGAGAAAAACTATCAAGATGGATTCCTGAGCCCTTCTATCACGAATAAGTCTGATAAAAGTGTCACGACGGCCTATACTGGAAAGAGATTTCTTATTAATGATTGAGGATGACGGTATAGTCTTTTCCACGATCGAAGATTTGATTGGTGAAGGTTGCATCTTCGAAAAAACACAACCAACTAAAACATAGCCAGAATTGATTTCAGCATCATGTTGTTTCACAGGAGCATTCATTTTCCTATTCCAAGAAGAGACACAAAGATAAGTAAAATTACACATAAACGTTAAATATACACCATACATACTAAAAGAGAAAGATAATAAATAGAAAACAATCAATAAAAGTAACTACACCAACAGGTAAATAAAAGGTGACCAAACTAAAGATGCTAGAGTAAAACAGGAGTTTTAAAACGAAGACCTAAATTCAACATAATTGTAAACAGTAACTATTACTATACTATCTTGCAGTGGGACATCCCATCACTAGAAATGTAATGAGATCTTAGCGATTTTTGTAAATCCAAGTTAATGAACTTGAAATGTTGTCATCTAGATTACAGAAAAAGAACCCGTAACAAACAAGAAATCAAACAAAGGCAAAAAGAGGAAGAGATAGGCCCCTGGGTAGCCAACCCAAGCCGACTGCAAATAAACCTGACTCTTATAACTTGCGGAGATGATCTGAGCTTTAAAGAAAACACCTTACTAAAGGAACTCCAAACCTGACCAACACACCAACTTGGCAGAGAGGATTAAATCTTGCTAGCACTAAAACAATGACTAAGGGATTTAAATGAAATATAAGTAGGAAACACTAAGTTAAGTGGACTTACCTGGGGGTTGGTTCAATCAGAGGAGCATGTGTTAGAACTGATGATTACTCTTCATATTTAACACAGACCATCAAAGGGTAAGGAAGAAAAAGGACTGATTAAAACAAAAGACTCTTCAAAAAACTAGGGAATTAGGACATAAAAACAGGAAAATAGAAAGAGAGAAGCTTAAACTAGAAAGGGTAAACAAAAACCCAGAAACCAAATAAGAAAAACTAAAGAAACTCCACTGATAAACTAACACACAACTGATTTTTAGGATTAAAAGCAGAAAGGAGACTGGAGAAAATTCAAAAAAAATCTAACGAGAGGAAAATACAAACTTAAACAACCGGGAGTCAACAGAAGACAAAGAGAAGAAGCAAAGAGAGAAAGAACAGATAAGAAGGAAGAAGAACAACAACAACTCCATCAAAAAGAACTAACATCATCAAGTAGATGTTAAAACCACACATCCAACACATATTATAGACAAAGAAACGGGTTAGGCTTAACAGACTTAACATATTTATTAAGAATATCTAACATGGTAGCTTTTAATATCCATATTAAACAGAGCATAGACCAGCACAAGAGGAAGATACATAGCCTTTCATCAAACAGGTCAAGGGACAAACCAAGAGATTACTGATCTAAGGGGTACATACCCTGCCCAAGGCCGAAAACAGAGGAAATAAGATAAATAAGAGGAAAGTCATTCATTCTGAAGAATACCACTCAATCTATAGTGACAAGATCAGAGAGCAAAAATCAAGAAGAGGATTTCAGGTTAAACAATAGAAGAAAGGGAGAACAAGGAATTTTAGCTCCCATAACAACCTCGAGATATTAAATCACACCACACATCAGATAAACCAAGAGAAGAGGGAAAAAATCAGGGATTTGAATCACCCAAGACTAAGGGAGAACATAAAGAGAAGAGAAAGAGAGATAGAGATCAGAAACAAAATACGTTATATTACGAACTAGATGTCCAAACCGCAATAGAAATCAGACAAGAAAACAAGCAGATCCGGGAGATTTTAGCCTTGATTTAAACAGTCCAAAGGCCATTTCATCAAAAAGATTAGATAAGCATCCATGGTGGTCTCAGCTCAACCATTGTAACCATTTAAGCCTTTAAATCCTAGATCTATAAATCAAGAAAAAATATACCTAATAAAAGAAAAAGAAACCCATTAAACCAACTAAGAACCTTTCAAACATAAAACCCCTCTCCTAAAGCAAGAGATGAGAAACAAGTCCTAACAAAATCAGATTCAGATCGCTGCTCAGAAAAAAGAAAGAAAAAAAACCCTTTGAATCATCTGTGTATTCCATCAGTTTATCAGTTCAAGAACTCCTTACTCTTGATCTACCTTCCCCAAGATTTCCTAAATTTTTACTCACGATCTGAGTAGGCCGCCACTGAAAGATATGAAGAAAAAATTTCTAGGATTTTTTGGATAAGAAAGAAGAGGAGCGGAGAGGAAAGAGGAAAGAGGAACAAAGTATAGGAAGTCCAAGGTGAACATGAGCATAGTTGTGTGTGTCAAGGACTACTTATATAAATTGCAGCTCCATTATGTATGTACTATCTCTCAGAAGTTTATATAAACCCCATGTCCCCATTGATCCATCTTCAAAGTTCCCACTTTTCAATGGCTACTTCTTTATTTCTAAGTAGCCAAAATTACCCGTGGAATCGTGCCTTGGCCGAAGTTGCCAAGGCCGAGATTGACACATACGATGGCATTATGGCCTTGGCGAAAGCTGCCAAGACTGAGATTGACGTGCACGATCGTGCCATGACCTTGGCCGAAGCTGGCAAGGCTGATAATGGAGAAAAGAAAAAAAAAACCTTTGCGACCAATTTGGTCGATGTTACAAGAGTGTAAATATAAAATAAAAATTAAACAAGATTGCTATGGTCCGTCGTATAATATCATTTTTCACTCTTTTTGCTTCAGTTGGATGGAGAAGGACAATCCCTAGATACAACAAAACTGAAGGAATTTAAAGAATCTCCCGTGTTAGTGGAAGAATTTAAAGTTGGCATCTCAATCTAAAGCCAGACAAGTACTCAAAAATTGATATGTGAAAAATCTGAATTCCATCCATCAATACGAATCTACTGTTCCGTCCAGCTTTAAGAGATCAGCCATTAACTTACTTTCCCTAAAGCCATTCAACTACTCAGCATTGGTACCTCAATACCTACTCAAAATTGAAATCAGGTAAGTCCAAACTGGGGACACCAAAGTTTGTTCTGGTTTTTTTTTTTTTGTTTTTTTGATTGTCATTTAATTTTGTGTTTGAATATGATTAGAGGGTTTGTAAATAGGTGTAGTATTACCAGCATTTAAGTTTTAAGATTGCTTTCAACATTTTGTTAGATAGTTTTTCATTTCAGGGTAACACTTATGAAATTGTTCCTCACACTGTCATATATGTGTTAAGGAGGGTATTAGGTATGGATATGCCCTTATTTGCGCCATATCCAAGGTTTCCTCATTTGTATGCAGTCCCCGTAAGAAAGAGAACCTAGACATTTGTCCTCATTTATCTATCTAGCTGCTGCTGTTTGCCCATATAAATCACTTTACAAGGTTTACTTTTAGAGATTTACCAGGCACTTCTGGAAACTCTCCATATTCAAAACTGTCATGGTACTATATTATTCCTGGTGGATTAGATGAATTGATGATTTTCTTTAAATTAGTAGTTGATGCTATTTCTGGCCTATGAAGATCCAGTTTTTCCGTTAAATTATTTTGAGTTTGTAATTGAATACATTAGGACAATCAAACGAGTGCATTAATTTTGTTTACGTATTAGTTGAGTTTTATACATATTACCATGTTGATGTTAATCACTCTTTTAGATGAGTGAATAGGTTGCATTACAAGTTCCAAATGTGTTGCACACTTCTGTTTGGATTTTGATTGATATATATGCATATTTCAGATGTTTTTTATCTTCTGTTTACAGCTGCAGCTGCATCAGATATGAAGCCGAAACCACGCTCTACATTTGTCAATCGCCAAAGAGCAAAAGAAATTTCAGCTGATGCTGTGAATGAAAGACTCAACGCTGTTGCTCCCAAGAAAAATAGGTCGTCAACAATTAAACCAAGCCCTGCATTCATCAATGGCGCAATGGGAAAAGAAATTATGACTGATGCAGAAGATGATAGACTAGACGCTGTAACTCGTAAGAGGCAGAGGACGTCAACAACAGTACCATGCTATGCATCGTTCATCAGTACTGACGCAGTTGATGAAAGACTCGAACCTGTTACTCTCAAGAGGCATAGGTCAAAAACAGCACCATGCTCATTAGTGAGTGGCCAAAGGGGAAAAGAAATTGTGACTGATGCAATGGATGAAAGAATCAGCGCAGTTGCACTCGAGAAACAGAGGTCATCAACAACAAATCAAGACTCTGCATTTGTCAATGGAAGAAGGGAAAATGAAATTGTGACTGATGTGGAGGATGAAGGAATCAATGCTGCGGATGAAAGTGGTGACATGCAACTGGAGGATGACCATGCAACTGACACTCATAACGAGTCTAACAGCGAAGACTACACCGGTACTAACCCAGGAATTATTTGTAGACCACTAGGTGATATGCAAGATGCGGATGAAAATGGTGAAATGCAACTGGAGGATGACCACGCAACTGACACTCATAACGAGTTTTACAGCAAAGACTACACTGGTATTAACCCAGGAGTTACTTATAGACTACTAGGTAGACTACTAGGTGAGTACTTATGTCTGTAACTAATAATTAATTGTTTATTTTGCATGCTGTTATGTAAATATAACTGTAATATGTGAACACTACATTTACAGGTAGCCGCCACCAGATTATATTCGACAAATATGGGCGTTATTGTGATGTCGGGTCAGAACAATTTGCAAATGCTATCGGGAAGATAGTACGAGCACGATGTCCTCCTGCAATTGATGATTGGAGAATGGTTCCAGAGATAATGAAAGATGATATATGGAAAAATCTTGTTGTGAGTGAATTTAATTTATTTATCTTAAAATCTTTATGATCAGTACATGATATGGATATTCTGTTTGCAGGCTGATTATGTCATACCTCAAGTTTCTAAACCTAATATTTTATCAAGGGCTAGAATTTCTTGGAAAAATTGGAAGAGTCAACTTCGGGTAGAGATGGATAAACATGAAACTGTTGCTGAGAAGAAAAGAAATATGCCAGAACGTTTAATTACAAATAGAGAGGATTGGGAACATTTTGTTGATTTCTGCAACACTGAAGAGGATAGGAAACGTCGCACAATTGGTAAAAAATCGAGAGAAGCTCTTCAATTCCTTCATTCCACTGGGAGGACAGGACTTTTTCGGAAAAAATACGACATGGTAAAACCCTGTATGTCATTTATTTACAGAGTTTTGCTAACTCTTAGCTTTCACTGAAAAATGCGATTTTTTTGCAATCTAATGTAGGAAAAAGAGAGTCCAACTGGTGAAGTTAACAGAGCTGTGCTGTTTGTTGAAACTCATGTAACCAAGACTTTAAATAATCCCGAATCCTCCTCCATCTCAGATGTTAAACTTGTAAGATTAGGCATTTGCTTTGTCATGCTATTGGAATTTCCATTCTTAGTTTATGTGGTTATATCATATATCTGAATTACATTGTCCTTGCAGAGAAAAATGAAAGAGCTTGTAGATGCTGATCCAAATGGTCAAAAAGATATCGACAACGATGCTGTCACATTGGTTAGTGAGACAAAACCTTTAGTATATCTTTTTGCAAAATTTACTCTCCTTTACTGGTGACCCTTATTTTTAACCACTCCTTTCTTAGATATGTGGACGTGATAGACATGGTCATGTAAGAGGCATGGGAGGAGGTCTATCGAGGACTACGATGCGTGCTTCAGCGCCAATTATAGAGACTCTTCGTAAAGTACGGCAAGAAAACAAGAGTATGCAGTCTGAAATCCATTTATTCAAAACACAGCATGGGACACGCATGCAAGATGGTATATCTACATCATCAAATCAATCTGCACCTCAGGTAATTTTTTTATGTGAAATCCTTAAATCGAATTAACATTGCTAATTTAGTAATTAATTCTGCACTAGAAACAACTCTTGCTATCCTTAGTTGCGTTAATACCTTATATCATTTAGTGGTTCATTCTAATATCTCAACTGTTTTGAACGTATACTTTTATGTTGGTAACTTAATATGCTCTGATTAGATTTAAATGTTAAGCTGCTTTTTATATGTAGAAGTAGTGGTGGTGAACAGTTCATAATCGATCTGGAATGTAGAAGTAATTTGCGTTTTAGAATTTTTCAAGATTGCTGTTGTAGAATTGTTTTCTGGAGTTATTAGTGAACTTTCCCTATACCTGTAAAACAGTTCAAAACTCCTGTTTCACAGACACCAAAACTCGTGATCTAATTCCACCAGCTGATCCAAAGACGAGTCTTACTGAATGTACGCTGTTGGTTCTTATGGATGTAGGTACCTGATGAGTTCAACGTGCCTGCTATTTCGTCCAACGTGCCTGCTAGTTTGTGTTTCATGAAGAACTTCAAAGGAAGAACCATTGCTTTAGGTCGTTTGAACACTGCTGATCCAGCGATGGAACATGTCTATAGTATAATTGTCGAAGAAATATTTGATAGAGATGCTGAATTATTTGACGAAGATGGGAAGCTTGGAGATATTGTGATTGGTGGGGTAATTAATTGGCCAAAAGCATGTATTAAGCCTGCTAGTTTATGTTTCCTTAAAAATTTCAAAGGAAGAACCATTGCTCTAGGTAGTTACAACTCTGTTGATCCACCAATGGAACATGTCTACAGTGTGAAGGTCGAAGAGATATTTGACGAAGAATCAGAATTATTTGACGAAGATGGGAAGCTTGGAGATATTATGATTGGTGATGTGATTAATTGGCCAAAAGCATGTGTTCAGTCATATTGACAATAAACCATGCTACCGAGCAAAGGAAAATAGATCCAGAACTTAAAAAAAAAAAAGGATCTGTAATGTATTGTTATATAAATGCGGTTGTGCACGAGTCAGTGCAGCGAGTGCACAAACTTTACTTAACATAAACAAGTAAAGAAGACACTTTTTTGTTGTAGATTAATGGAGCACCTCTAACTGCTTGTATTGCTGCAAGACCAATAGGAAGGTGGATGTGCTTATTGATGATGTGAAAAAATCTTGCTGTATACTGGTCTTTTAAGCTATAAGCTTTTTGATGGTATCTCCTTGAACCAACTTCTGTATAACTGGGAAGGTGCAACCAACTAGTGGGTCTGTCCTTTTTTGTGTTTCCTTCTCCTAGCCGATGTCATCTATGACATATATAAGCAAATTTGTTTACAAAGATAAACAGAAATTACCATTACCTGGTTTATTTGGCCTGACATCTAGGGGTGTAAATTCGGGCAGGCCAGGCCGCCCGACCCAAAAACTAAGACAGGCCGGGCAGGCCAGGCTTAATATTTGTGAGCCCGTAAACAAATTCAGGTCGGGCAGGCCGGGTAAAAGTAGATAATTTGCTACCTAAAGACCGTCCAAAGCCCGCTTTTTATACGGGCAGGCCAGATCGGACCGGACAGACCACTATTTTAAATTTTTTTCTGTTATTTTTTAAGTTTAAATTTTCAAATGAATGGTATTAAATGTATTTATTTTTAGTACAATATCCTTTCCTTTCTAACATTGCATACTGTAAGTGATAGTATTATTTTATATTTAAATTATAATGACAAACTTTTAATTTTAGCCTATAATAAATAATTAATTACAGTATAATAAACTTTCTAATAAAAATTTTACTACCATTAATGTTTTGAAAAGGCTAATTATAAGTAAAAACAACTATATATTTTATTTTTCTTGACACAAAATTGATAATTATAAAATGGTAACATTTAAGTCTTTTTAAGAGGATATTAAATGATAAATGGCACATAGAAGGCTTCCAGGCTGGGTATCACGACAGGAATCATAATTAATTGCAAAGCCCGAGACCGCCCAATAAATTAATCCAGGCTAGGTCGGGTGGCTCATGACGGGCCATAACAGGCTTTGGGCTACTTCGGATACAGGCGGGCTCGGGCGGGTACATGCAGGCCGAGTATTTTCGGGTATTATTTACACCCATACTGACATTTGTGCTACCATTACCTGGTTTATTTGGAAAGCCAGGTGCGACAGGGTCTTCAACAACACCACTCCTAACCCTCTCTTTACAGGGAATCAAATTCTTGACCGTCTAAACTTTATTCATACTTCTAGTAAGCCACCAAACCAGCCTTTCCATAATAGCAAAAACTACTCTAGGCTTACCTTAAATACCAACTGGCCCACATTTGCATTTACAACTCATTATGAAAGCAGTATATAACTCACTGGAATTGGCTCTATCATCTATGATGCTACAGGGAGAACCATTGACAAGAGAACCAATACTGTCCGAGCTCATGACAAAGAGGAAGGAGACTGCATAACAACCTTGTAAACCTTAGAATGGTATGCTCAGCTTCGGTTCAGAAATTTCAACTTGTTGGTCAATAACCAAAATGTCAGGAGATCTATGCAACGAAGCAAGAGAACAACTCACTGGAGAAATAACAGATTTATGGATACTATTTTGAATCTTTTTAATGCTTTCAGCAGTATTTTGTGTAAAGATTTACAATCAAAATTTCATGTAGACCTTTCTTATTTGGCTAAGAGAGGGAGACCTATCCATGATCCGCTTGTTTGGACACTGGAAGGCTCTTTAACTCTCTAAACTTCTTGTTCTTTTTTTCTTCCTTTATAAAAAAAAAATAAACAGAAATTAGGAGACAAATTTGATTTTGACTTGCAAAAATTGGGGGCAAAAAACATTTTCATTTACATATGAAGATTTTTTTTCATAGGAAAATAGGCCTAAGAAGTAGTACAAATGTGATGATAGGCAGCAGATGTGGATGAATCCCACAGACTGCCAGAATTTGTTCTTACAAAGTAGAGCTAATTCAAAAGTTTCCATGTTTTGACTACGGGTAACAATGCTAAGGTTTAATAGAACAAAAGATATGGGATTTATGACCATATTTCTACTAGTGTCTTCTTGACTATGTCTTCTTTCATAGTAATTGAGATGAAATCTTCCTTGGGCAGCTTCTTTGTAGAGGAACTTGAATCGGTCTAGAATATCCATTGATTCAGCAGATATTGCAATGTTTGTGTGCTGCATCTCTTTGGCCCACTGGAAAGCTAGATCTGCGCCTCCTGTGAGTCCTCATTCTCCATGGTGTCCTGGATGTCCTCTAGAGCCAATGGTGTTTCAAAATCTGTCATAGTTAAAGAAGTATGATAAACAGAGTCCTCAGAGACTTGTATAGTGCAGATACTGACATGTTTCCCAAATTATGTGTCTGTATTCCAAGTATAATGAGCATTAGCTTGTTGCATATTAGTGGTAGCTTCCTCTGGTAACAGAGGGAAGTTGTTCATGATATGATTTGGCATTGCATAAATTCTATTATGGGTGCACAAGTGTTGCTTTATTCTGAGAGTGATCACTCCCAATTAAGTTGAATTTGTTTAAATATAAGATCACATCTAGCTTTCCAAATATACCAACAAGTGGTTACATAGATGCTGCTATCAGAGTTTCCTAGAGGAAACCAGGAGTTCATCCAGTCAATGAAGATTGTATTGTTATCAAAGAGAGCGTGGGAGGTGCCAAGAATTTCCTGCCAAACTAAAGTAGCAGTAGTGCAATTTAGGAACATGTGAGACATGGTTTCTTCTTCCTCACTATTGCAGATAGTGCATATAGGATTGATGTAATGAAGTATGCTAGCTGTCTTGGCATTTGTGGGAAGAATTCCATGTGCACACTTCCAGATGAAGATTTTAATGACTCGTGCCACTTCCATGTTCCAAATGTTTTCCCAATTTCCATTTGGGACATCATTTATGTAGATATAATCAATTTTGGCCTTGTAAAGATCCTTGACAGAGAAAGCTCATGTGTCATTGAAGTTCCAAATTATTCTGTCTTCTTCATTTGGGTGTGTTTGAAGAGACACAATAGCAGCAGCTTTTGCCATGCTAAAAGATGTTAGAGATTTGAATTTCATCCCAGTTTCCATCTGGAAGAATCAAAGATTCTAGCTTATCTATATATTGAGGGCAGTGGTGAGGTTTTTGAAGTCTAGCTGTAAAATTTGGAATCCATAAGTCTTCCCAAATTTGTATTCTTCTGCTATTTCCAATCCCCCAGTTGCAGTGATGTTGCATGTTGCTTATACCTTCTAGAATTCCTTTCCATATCCAAGAATCCCTATCCTTGGATTTAGTATCTATGCTGAGAACATTTTTGCCTAGAATATATCTGGCATCCATAAGCTTATACCATAAAGAATCTTTTTCCTGCTCCAGTCTCCATCCAATTTTTGTTATCATGGAGTTGTTAAATAACTCCATATTCATGAATCCTAGACCTCCCAGAGATTTTGGCTTGCAGACTGCAGTTCATGCCTTTGGGTAATAACCAGAAGGATTTTCTATATTCTTACCCAGAAGAAATCTCTCTGGAGATTAATAATGTCTTTGCAAGTTTTCTTAGGAACCTTGAAGTAATTCATTTGGTAAATGCAGGCTGAGGAGGTTACGGATTT
The DNA here is from genome assembly GCF_003573695.1 of Papaver somniferum. Lineage (NCBI taxonomy): Eukaryota > Viridiplantae > Streptophyta > Magnoliopsida > Ranunculales > Papaveraceae > Papaver > Papaver somniferum. Next base: position 21,047,747 of record NC_039367.1, on the reverse strand, counting down.
AATGATTACTTCTCTGCCAGCAGGGTTAAGAGGAGTATGTTTCCAACCAGTTAGCCTTAGCTTCAATTTTTCTACTCCAGGTTTGAAAGAATTGATTTTTTTTCTATGAGTGAAGAGTGGTGATCCTAAGTATTTATCATCAAGCTGAAGGACTTGAACTCACATAGAATGAATAATTTGAGGAACTAGCTCAGGATTAGTGTTTTTGCTGAAGAAGACTCCAGATTTATGAAAGTTGATGAGCTGACCAGAAGTACTTCCAAATGTCTGCAATTGCATGATGTTTTGTGCTTCTATAGTATTTGCTTTGCAAAAGATCATGCAGTCATCTGCAAATAGGAGGTGACTGATAGAGGGTGCTGCTTTGCAGATCTTTATCCCATGAATAAGGCCTATCTCCCCAGCATGCAATAAAGTTCTTGAGAGGGATTCCATACAGAATAGAAAAAGGTAAGGAGATAGAGGATCACCTCGTCTTAGGCCTCTAGAGGGTTTGAAGAATTTATCAGGAGATCCATTGATGAGAACAACTGAGGTTGTGGTTGAGATGCATTGATAAATCTTGTTGCACCATAGATCATCAAAGCCAATTTTTTTCATAATTGTCATTAAGAAGTCTCATTCCACTCTGTCAAAAGCCTTTGCCATATCAATTTTTATACCCATAGAGCCAGTGTTACCTTTTTTTTCCTCTTTTTGATCCCATGGTGTGTATAATTTCATGAGCAATAGCTATATTATCAGAAATTTGCCTCCCAGAGATGAAAGAAGATTGGTAAGGGGATATTATTTTGTTAAGAAAAGGTTTCATTCTTTGGGCTAGAAGTTTTGAAATGATTTTGTATGTAGTGTTACAAAGACTGATAGGTCTGAAGTGGCTATGGAAGGTAGGGTTATCTACCTTGGGAATGGGGCTATGAAGGTAGCATTCATCTCTTTTAGCAAGTGACCAGAGAGGAAGAAGTGTTGAACCATTTAAACGATATCATTACCTATAATATCCCAGTTGCTTTTAAAGAAATTTGGTGGGAATCCATCTGAACCTGGACCTTTGTCATTTGCCATACTAAATAAGATAGCTTTGATTTCTTCAGGTTCTGGATTTCTTTTAAGGGTGATATTATCTTCAGCAGCTATGGTTGATAGGATGAGATTGATTATTTCAGAAGAGGAGTTGGTAATTTCAGCTGTAGCCATATGTGAAAAATGATTGGTAAAGCAGTCTTTAACCTCCTGATGATCAGTGATCTAAATACCTTCTTCAGTTTGAATAGTTTCAATTTTATTCCTCCTTGCTCTACTTTTTGTGGCTCTGCGGAAGTAACTTGTGATTTGATCACCCAGCTTGATAAGTTGGTCCCTGCTCTTAGTTTTCCAGAATTTCTGTTCAATATCATGCCAGTTTTTCAGTTGCTTTCTAGCATCAGATAGGGCTTGTTCTCTGTCAGCTCTGAAGTAGTAAGTGTGTAACCAAGTTAAGTGTTGTTTGCATTCTTCAATGTTGGTTTTGATATTTCCATAAACTTCCTTGTTCCATACTCTGATTTGTAATTTGATGTCTTTAAGTTTCCTAGCAATGGAGAATGTACTTGAACCTGTAGTGACCTTGTTCCAGCATTCAGCTATAATTTTCCTGCAGTCAGCATGATCTAACCAAGGTCCAAAATATTTGAATGGTATCTTACCATTTTTCCAGTGAGGATTAGAATTTAACAGAATGGGGTGATGATCAGACCCAATGGCTAGCATATTGGTGATAGTAGTGTTTGGAAAATTATCCAGCCAACTATCATTTTCTATCCCTCTATCCAATATTTTCTCAGTTAGAGCATGGCCTTTTCTCTTGTTTGACCAGGTGAAGGGGCAGCCAGAGAAGCCAAGATCAACAAGATCTAAGTCTTGTATCTTTTCATTGAAGATTGAGGCTTCATTGGCATCAATTTGGTGAGTACTAAACTTTTTAGTATCATGGAGAATGAAGTTGAAATCTCACATTACCAACCAAGGTAATTTATTGGAGACGGAAGTCTGCTCAATAGATTTCCAAGATTTTAACTTGAATTGAGTATCAAAAGGATTACCATAATAACCTGTAAATAACCAAGGGGGCTATTGACAATTATGATAATAGCATTAATATGGTTTATAGAGCAATCTAAAATTTCTACATTTAGATTGTTTTTCCATAATAATGCCAATCCACCAGCAGTGCCACTTGCCCCTCCTGGATTAACATTCCAGAAGTTGGTAACACCCAAGTCATGAAGAGTTTTCTTGAGTTTATCATGTTTTTGTCTAGTTTCAGACAAGAATATGATGTCAGGGTTCAATTTATTAAGCATGTCATTGAGATATCTTTTAGCATCCCTAGTGCCCAATCCCTGGCAATTCCAATCTAAGGAAGTGAATTTTTTCCAAAAATATGACACTGTTGGATACTTTGAGGCAAGTCTTCTAGTAATACTATCATAGTGCTTATGAGATGCAAATAACACATGGAAGATAGTATAAGCAAGATTTAAGAAATGCCAGTAAAAGGTTAGGATGAGAATGAATACCCTTGTTCCAGCACCAAAGCAGTCCAAGAGCCATTTGCCAAGTGATTGGAATGAGAACCCATTTGTTCCTGAATGGTGTCAGTCTGATCCTTGTATCTTTTTGCACTTGTCATGCCCTTGCTGGTAAAAGTTGCATTTTCTTCATTTGGCGTGGCCTTTTTCCTCTTGGAATCAACAAATTGTGTTGAGAAGGGACTGAAAGAGATGTCATCAAGATTCTCAAAGTTATGATCTTGTTTCTTAGCTTCCAAGCAGCTTTTTTCTTCTTAGTTTCTTCAGCTTACATATTTGCTTTGACCTGAGATAAGGTAGGGAGTGAGTGAGTGGGAAATAAATTTGGTATAGAGGTGACTGGGAAAAATTGCTCAGCAGCAACTAGATCATCAGCAGCTAGATCAGCTGCAGTTGTGTTTTCATCATTTTTCCTCAAGTTGTTGTTGTTGTTTGAAGTGGTTCTAGCAGTCGCTTTCCACTTTGGTAATTTTTTCTTGTACTGGCCAGCTATATTTTTTGCCAAGTCCAATCTTTTGTGTTTAATTTGACAGGCTAAGACATCTGGGTGAGGGGAGTCATGAACTTCAGTAGTAGGAGCCTGAGCTTCAGCAGAATGAGATTAAGCTCCAAAAATGATATGATTGGTAGATGTAGATGTGATGTTTGCTATTGAATTTTCAAGATCCAATCTCTTGGCAATTTTCATTTTTTCTTCAAACACAGCAGTTGCATCTGCATCAGAGTAATGCCTGTGAATAATAGCTTTTCCATCTTGAACCAATTTTTGTCTGGGAGTTATAGGTGCAGGTGCTGGTTGGGGGGTTGGTAAGTGGTGGAAATCAGCAGTGTTTTGATTTGGTGGTGTAGGGAAGGGAGGGCTTGGGTGATCAAGAATTCTAAAGACTTTGCAGAGCTTGATGCCATTGAGAGCATAAGCACACTCTAACCAGTGAGAGAGGGTATGAGTTTCATAGGCTTCTATTCCAAATTTGAGAGATCTGGTTACATTGATGGTAACTTTGACTTCCACATTTTTCTCAAATCTGTCTCTACCATATGGTTTTTTTGAGCATTGAAATACACCAATTGGTTGAAGATATTTGGGATGTCTGGGATTATGTGAGTAGGAATCCTCTTAATTAGAAGCCAGATCATGACTTTAGAGAACAATTCTTCATCAATTAGATTTGGAACTTTTGCAGGTACACCTACTAAAACCATCAACTTATCAAATACTCCTCTAGTGCCTCCATCTCTCAAAATGTTGTACTCGTCTTCGTTAGTGGTTCTGAGGATGTAGAAGTTTTTTCTTCTGTTCCATATTTCAACCTCAATTCTGCCAATCATCTCCTAGTGAGCGTTGATGAAGTTGCTAACTCTGGATGTTTGGAAGCAGATATTACTACACAGTTTTCCAATGAAGCAACCTTTCCAATCCTGGACTTGTTTGGTTCTGCTGTTCTCAGAATTAATAAAGACTTTGGGAAATAAATCCTATGAAATAGTTAAGGTTGTATTCATTTTCTTGACTAGGTTCTCAATGGAAGGTGGGTTAGAGTTGGAGGAGAAGGCCATTGTTGGAGGGAAATGAAACCAGAGAGTGAAATGAGTGAGAGAGGTAGAGTTGTTTTGGTTGGGAGGGGTAGAGAAGTGGACAAAGTGGGTGATGTTGATGTGACTAGATTTCTTTTGAAAATTGTTCACGGGTTGTTTTTGTGCCTTGTCGTGACTGCACAAAGTAACAAATTCAATAGAAATGCTTATGCAGTCGTACTTGTCCTTTGAATAGACAACCGATAACTTGTTGACTTGGTCGATCATGGCTAATGGAACTTTGGACTGCGACCTGTCAAAAGACATTGTACTGAAATCTAAAGCATTAGTGACAGCTGAACCTAAGTAGGGTTGAGTTGTTCTTACCCTTTTACCTTGATGATCATTTACCTTGTTACTGGTTACAGCCGGTGGACTGGGGATGTCTGATTTAAGGAAAAATATCTGCCACCAGAAAGTTTTGGTCCAATTTGAGTAAGAGTCAGCTTTCGTCTGACTGGTGATGCGGTGATAAGTTCTCTGAGTCAGATGTGCGAAAAATTCCCCCCAGGCTGAGAAGGATTTTCAGGCGGGCCAATGTCAGCGGGTAATATCCAATGAGTTTTATCCAGAGTCCAACCCGCTGATGTGGGCAACTTATGAGCACCAAGTGTTAGCTACCGCTGAGCATGAGCCAATGAGGTGGAGTTACTTTTGCTAGGCCAAAGAGAGTAGCCAATAGACTTTCCAAATTGTAACATCGTGCAAGGCTAGTCTCTAGGATTAGAGATCTCAGAGCCACCTCAGACGATTTACGGTTGTGATTTGAAAACTGTTGCTCTTCCCATTCCAAATAAACCCATTGATAGAGGTAGTTATTTCAGTTTCTCATTCGGTTTTTCCAAAGTAGAACCAGGCGACATTTTGGCAATTCTATGTCGAGTAGCTTTCCAAGTGAAGATCATACTTTGAGTACCAGTAAGATGGCAGGGGGACAGAGATCCACTGATGAAAGTCAAGGCGAGCCAAAGAGAGCCAAGTTGATTCCTCCCAAGCATCAGGTAAATAACTTTGCAATTCAAGAGAATTACAATGGTTATTGCAGATTTCTTTGATTGAATATGAATATGGTATTGAATTTGTTTAAAAATTATGTGATGTTGCAACATAATTTTAGGCTGGAACTGCAGAAGTAGGTGAATTTGCTCCAGGTGTTGGTAGAAGCAAGGGGCATGGGTTTTCTGACAGCAATGCTACAAATGAAAGTTTCATAAAGTGGTGGTGAAAGACATGCAGTGGCTGAGGATGGCTTGCAGCAACAACCAAGGAAGCGAGGTCGCTTGGAGAATGGACGACTTATGGGTGTTAAGGATGGATGGTGTTGTACGCACTGCATCCTGATCGAGGGAGATTTGTTATCAATGAAGGTGTTGTTCTGGTGGGGGATCAAAGAGTTGTTTGTGGTGGAGCAAACATAATGAGATAGTAAACATAATTATAGCAACATTTCCTGTAAAGATGGATTTCTGTGATTGTAATATAGGTGATGTAAGAGAGAAATATAATTAAGCAGCAACTGATCTTCAAAGATTTGAGACAAGTTAGTGGGAAGGAATATACCAGAGATTAGATTGAACTTTTCCAAGGCTTTCACTCCTGTGAACTTGAGGCCAAGATTAAAGCACTGGTCCAACAGGATGCCATTGCTGTAGTTGGTGCTGATAATACTAATGCTACATATCTTCGGAATATAAGTATTGTTGCAAAGGTTTTCTCGATAGAATGTAGATAAGTAATCTTCAACCTGAACAAAGATGTAATAGAAATCTTCAATCTGAACTAGACTAGTTACCCCAGTGGCTGAAGTACCAGAGTTGACGAAATCATTATTTGAGTGGATTTTGAGTTGCAAGGCCTTGAATTGCAGACCGGAGAGAGTTTTTAGTTCCTTGCAATTGGAAGGATTTCTGTTTCTAAAAACAAATAAGGTAACATCAATAGATTGATCTTTGAAGGTGAATTTGTGTCGAGGGATTTCCATGGAGGGGGATTGACCAACATCCAGGTTAGAGTAACTAGTGATTTGGATGATTTGCAATTTCTATGTTATATGTGATGCTAGTGATGCTTGTGATTCTTGCAATGCTAGTGATGCTGAGAGTGATGTTAGTGTTATTAATGATTCTTGCTAGAGATGTGAATTGTATGTGATTTGTGAGGTTAATACAGTTGCAATTGGACTGATTTTGGAGATCTATAGAAGCCATCGAACACAGGTGAAGAAGAACATTAAACTTTGATGTTTGAGAATAGCATCAGAACTCTGAAATTAAAGGAGAAACGAGAATTCCGGCGAGGGCCGGTAGAAAGAGACCGTTAGAAAATAGCCGTTAGATAAAAGAGATAAGGGAAAAGCGGCTAGAAAGACCTGCAGGAAAGGGAACTCGGGTAGGGGATAGAGGAGAGAGGGGAGAGCTCTTTACATATGAAGATGGTAGGTAAGTATAGGGAACACATGCCAACTTTGTCAAAGATTAAGGACCCATTCACAAAATTTAACACGAGATTCATAAGTGTCCTTCAGCTGGCAGTGCTGTTTTCGGATAGTAAGGTGCTATGCCTTACCTTTTCTTATTAACAAGAAAAAGAAAATCCACTACTTATCATTTCATTCTCACTTTCCTTGAAATCTGATGGACAGTCACTATTTGAAGTTGGAACAACTTGTTTCCGTTATTTTGATTGGTTGAGAAGTTTAAAGAGAGCAGATAAACTTCTTCTGTACATTCTGTACTGTAGTACGATGAGAAATGGTCCCACGTGACCTTTTAATTAGTTTTGCGTACCATTCAGGCATTCATAAACCCAATAAGATCACAAGATAAAGTAAAATGTCGGCTGCTGGAAACTAACACATGGCGGAGTTGATCCGGATAAAACAGAGGGGAGCCAGCATTGTTTCATTTTTCCTTTCTTTTTATCTGTTGGGTTTTGTTATCTTAATTAACCCGGCGAGATTGGATATACTCTCATTAATTGGAGTATAAGTGGACTCTTTTTAAGGGTCAAGGGATGTCCTAATGGGTGAAGTTACAAAACTACGCTTTCCCAATATAATTCTTATCACTATCATTTTTTCATTTCATTTTCTCCTCTTCTTCTTCTCCTCCTCTACCTTACCGGCTCCTCCATCCCCACCATCGAAACTCGTCGATTAATTCATCGTAATAGTCGATTCGAAAATTCCAATTAATCTTCAAACATGGAGCCGATGTCGAGGGCTAGTCGTATGAAAAGAACAAATAGAAAACCCAATAAATATAACTCTGTAATTGCAAACTTAGTTCAACAAAAAGAGAGTAGAAAAACCGTTGAAGAAGAAGAAATCAACACCGCTCAAACCGAAGAAATGACGCGATTATGAAAGTAAGGCCCTACTTAAACTCACTCCAGTACTTCAATTTTATGTTTGCATGTCAAATTAGGTCAGAAAAATCGAATTTGTGAATCTGCAGTTATTTAGCCGGCAGGGTAACTGATTGTCGATCCTGCCGACTTTTCATATGTAGGTTAGTCGGCAAGCTCGTATGTTGAATATCATGCCGGCTGTTTAATATCTGTAACTGCTTTTTACAGGGACGACAGGGTATTTAACCTTAATACCTTGCCGGCGATAGTTCTTTTTTTTTTTTTTTACAGTCGTTGGGTTATAACTTTTTATCCTGCCGGCGGTGTGTTTTGAAAATGGTTGGTGTGTCCTGATGTCTAAAGTCATAAGAGTCGGCATGGTATTTGAATACCACCCTGCCCGTTATTGTATGGGTTATAAACCCTGCCAACTATATGTAGCAGAAAATTCTTGTATCTCCTGTGTTCAGAATTGTTATAAGCCGGCACGTTAGTTTAATAAAACCCTTGCGACTATTGTTTAGTCGGCAAGGAATATAGTTATCGACCCTGCCGGCTGAATAATAACCGACAGGGATTGTAGTTGTCGACCATGGCGACTGTTGATTTTGTTTTTAAATTTTTCTTGTTTAGGTTGCAAAAAGGAAAGAAGAAAACTGGTACTCCTCCTTCAAGACCTCCTCGTGTTGGTGACAAACTCTTGATTGCAACACATCGAGGGGAATTAGTTGAGCCGGGAACGCTCAAGATCCGTGAACAGAATGATTCTCAACCACCAACGGAACCAAGTGATTCAGATGAAAATCCGGACGAAGACCAATCAAATCCATCTGGTAGAAGAGGTAATGATCATGATGGTGTTGAACTATGAAACACGGATACTTCAAAATTGGTGACGTATCCGTATCGGTATCGGATACTTAGGGATACATATCAGATACTCCATTTAAAGTGTCACCTTTTTTTAATTACAAAAAAGGTAGGAGATACTCTGGGATACCTCTCAGACACTCTATAAGGGGATACTTCATATAACCTAACATTTATTTATTTTTATACAAAATCTATTTAAAAATTTATACATAAAATATAAGATTCTAAATATATATAGTTATTTGTAATCATGATCATATTGAATAATTATATCTAAACATAATAACTTGTTGACTATAAAGAAAAATGACTTGGTATTTATTTTTATGGTGCTTAAAAAAATGGTGCTAGAAAAATTTAAGGTTTATTGGGTAGTCATATTTTCATATTGATTTAGAGAGAAATCGGAGTACATGTGATTTTATCTATTCAATTAACATACGTAAGACTGAAACCCAAAATGCTGAAAATTTAATATTTGCTCACTTTAATAATCATAATAGTATTTATCGGATTTTTTTATTTTGTGATTTTTAGTAGAGTGAATTATTATTATATTAAATATTTTTGGTGATAAATACACGTATCCCACCGTATCCCCATTTTATGAAAGTTGACGAATCCTCGAATCAGTGTCACCGTATCAGTATCGGTGCATCATAGGTGTTGAAAGAACTCTGGTTGCTAGAGGAGATGATGAGGATGATGATGATGATCAAGACATGCCACCTGTTGGAGGAGGTAATGGTGATGGTGATAACAATGATGGAGATAATGATAAAGATAAAGATAAAGATAAAGATGGTGAAATTGTTGAAGAGGAAGAGGAAGAATAAGAAGGTGGAGAAAAAACTAGTAATGATCAACAAATTGAAACTGCAACCGCAACCGAGGCCGAAGCGGTTTATCACTAAACCAACCAATTCCCACATGCTTCCTAGTCATTTGAAGGTCACACTGGAACCAGGTCAGCCTCCACTAGGCACCCCAGAAGATGGTGGGCATGTTCTTTTTGGATACAAAGATACATGGGCACGTGTAATCCATGGTGCTATGAGAGGTTCTACGGAGAGACTGGTACAATGTTTTTCCCATTCGGTGAGATGGTGGTAACTCCCGATGATGCTCATCAAATTCTAAGCCTCGAGGTTGAGGGAAAAGCACTCAGTGTTGGCTACGAAGAAGGCATTTCTTGGGAGAAGATCTTCAAATTGACCAAGACCTTGTTCGGTTTGGATGAGTAGCAATCAGAGTCTTTGTTTGTGGTGAAGGATGGTTATTTAAGCAAGAAGTTCAATCTGAAGATGTTGAGGAACAGATACTCTGACACCAAGAAAATCTTTAATAAGTAAGTGTGTCCATGGTGCAAATTAATGCTTCTGCGTCAACTTATTTGCTATACATCTTGGGCAACTGTATATTCCGCGAAAGTTCTGAAAGCTTGGTCGACGCCAAGTATCTTCAACTATTGGATCCCTTACATGAGATGCATATGTATTCTTTGTGTATTGCGATGGTTTCCTTCTTGAACAATGAGTTGACACAAGGTTCAAGGACACTGACTAAACAAGTTAACGGAAACCTATGTCTCTTCCAGGTAATTTAATTGTCTAATTCATTTATATTTGCAAAATGCTTATAAGATAAGATTCTTACTAAACTTTGTGTATGCATAGGTTTGGGTATATGAGCACTTCTCTACTTTGGTTAAAGCCAACCCACATCAAAGTGAATGCTAAGCTTGCGATTAATAAGCCAAGAGGACAACGATACAGTTTTACTGGTGCTCTGGAGAAGAATATACCACAACAGATTATCAACATGCGAGTCTCCTTGGAAAAAATGATTGCGGATGAGGTAATATTTGATCCTTATCGAGATAATAGAAATGAAGGTTTAATCAAAAGGAGAGATGATGTTGCATTATACTATGGTCCTTGTTTTACCTCCAAGGATTTTCAATGTACGATCCACATCGGGTTTTGAGACAATTGGGTTACATCCAAGAAGTACCTCATCTCGGTGATGATATGTTCTTTAATGTGGTAAGGGAGGATTGCAGCACGTCCCCAAAAAGTATTGACGTCCGTTACGCTCCGGAACCAATGATTGAACATTGGGACAATAGAAGTGATCTTAAAATCGATACGAGTCTTTTGGACGAGGTGATCGAAGGTCATGAAGCTAGTGGAGATTACATGTCGTGGTACTTGGGTTTTGCTCGTCCTAATATGATTAGGGATGAGACGTTGAACAACCGGCTCGTAGGAGGAAGATTCCACCGAAAGATCCAACAACAAGTCTTAAAAACTTTGTAAGTATTTTTAACTTGTTCTTATTGTTTTAAGATAACATTATCGAATCAGTCTATTAAATGTTTGTTGTTTAATTGAAAATAGAAGGAGAGTTTGAATATTATTGTGAAGATGATGTGTTGCGCCAGAGAAACAGGAGAGCCTTTGTCGATTGAAGACCAAACTAAGCACATTAAGTATACTAGCATGTTGACCATGAGGAAGCTAATGCTGAACTAAAGAGGGAAGCACAAGCCAAGAGTGAAGCACAAGCCAAGATGAATGCTGAAAAAAAGAGAGCTCGTACCCGTGGTGGTGGTAGTGGTGGTGGTCGTGAAAATGCTAAAAGGGGCCTTGGTCGCGGTCGTGAATGAATGCATTTATAGTTTATGTCTTTATGTTGTGGTAGACAGATGTTGGATGGGACATGTTTTCTTATTTTGGAAAAATGTTGGAGTTTCTAGTTGTTGAATGAATGGTTTGTTTAGCTATGTTAAGTTTCAATAGTTCAGCTGGCAGGGTCTTGTGTTTTGTTTTGTTAAGTTACACTGCTGACTAAATCAGGGCCAGCAAGGTTGTGACTGCCAGACCTGACAGCAGAATTTGTGCAGTTACCAGGGTCGGCAAGGTAAGAAAATCAATACCTTGTCGACGGCATAACATTCGGCCGTGTAATTAATAAATACCCTGCCGTCTATATGGAGCAGAAAATGACCTTCTCCTGTGTTATAAAAATCATAAAGTCGGCAAGGTAAAAAAAATTAGGACCCTGTCGAATGTCTGTTAGCCGGCACTGTATTAAGCAAATACCTTGCCGACCATATGCAGCAGAAAAAGACCTTCTCTTGTGTTACAAAAATCACAACGTCGGCAAGGTAAGAAAATTATGACTCTGCCAATTGTATGTTAGCCGGTATTGTATTAAGAAAATACCTTGCCGACTATATGCAACATAATTAGGCCTCCTCCTGTGTTACAAAAATCATAAAGCCGACAGGGTAAGAAAATTATGTCCCTGCTGACGGTGTGTTAGTCGGCATATTTGGAAAACAAAAACCCAGCCGACGGTTTCAAAATTAAAATTTTTGCAAGTACATCAGCATTGATTGACTACCCTAACGGCCAAATTTTGGCACCATCCTATAAATACACTAGTTTTCTCTACAAAAAAACACACACCTTGTTCCATATATTCTCTAAAGCTCATATCATCAAATACTCTTTCTAACTCTCCCAATACCTCTACATACAAAGCAATGGCATTATTTGATTCAAATGAGGATCTATCCATCACCAAAGCATGGTACGCGAAAACTCGAGATAGAAATCAGTCCTTCATAAGGTAGATGCCGTAACCTCTTGGGCAAGGGTATACAACAAATATAGGCAAGAGTTTGGGAATCCTAATGGAATAAGTGTTCAACAAGTCCATGATAGGCACCAAGTCATCGAAAATGCGATACTTATCCATCCAAAAAAGGATTTTGAACGCTACCCGCTTTAACTTGTCCATTGAAAAATTTGTAAGTATTTTTGTGGTTTATTTTACGTAATCCATGTTGTTTGATCTTCTTATTAAACACCACTAACAAAGTAAGTTTGTGTTTTGATTTTGTAGCATGAAGTCGTGAAAGCGCGCTACTTGGAGGAAAAGGGAAGCATTCGCATTCGATGCAAGCTATCACTTCATGGTATCCAAGATTCCGGAGTATGCCCCGGAGATGATGGAGGGTGAATGGGACTCGGATTCCTCCGAAGAAGATTGATGGTTTTAGAATATTTTGTGTAGGTTTTGTGAGTAGACCTCTATGTAAACCCCTCACGAGACTATAACTCGTCCACTAGGGGTTCAAAAGCTTGATGCACATGCTAAGTGCATTCGTTATTCCAACGACAATGAGTTAGATTTTATGTTTCAATCAATGTAGTAACAAAAATTGCATGAATAAAGTGAATTACATCTTCCCATATTCTGTTTTATGTTGGATATAACTAAAGGTCGGAAAGGTTACATTGCCGACTATTCGACAGCCGGCAATGTTAGAAATTTTTTGTATGCCGATTATTATTCAGCCGACAGGACAAGAAATATTTAGTTGCCGACTATATGATACCCGCCATTGTAGGAAATATTTATATGCCGACTATAAGATAGCCGAACCAAGATAGTCAACGTCTTCTTCATTCATAGACCTTTTCGACCCAAGATAGTCGGTATTTTCTTCATCCATAGACCGTGTCGACCAAAGTTAGTCGGTACCTTATTCAATCGTCAACCTTGTCGACTTTTCACATTTTCAGAACTGAAAGTGTTGATTGAACTCATAAGACAATAGGTTTAATTTACTGAATTCATAATTTCAAAATTTTAATCTAAACTCAATTAATTAAGCTAATCAAAAATTTTAGTATTAATTAAACAAGGGTATATTAGCCATTTAGAAAATACATGGTTAGGGGGTGGATTGTTCTACTTCAAAATGTCCCAGGTTTTGTCTCATTAGGTATACCCCAATTAGGCCGGGTTAATTAAAAGGTCACTTTTTACTCAATTGAGTCCTTTTCGTTTGTTTTTTCTTCCATAAAATTCGATTTATGTTGAAACAACCGATTTAAAATCGAAAAGATTACCTACATAATCAAAGATTAGTACACGGCCATTAAAACAATCAGATCAGATATAGTATTACACCATTAAGATATAGTATGACATACCTAATTCTTGGTAAAAGATTGAATTATTTCAACCATTCTAACCAGACTAGCACCATGTTTGTTTACTCCTGACTCATCTGAGTCGTTTGGATCTGAGTCATATGGATCTGAGTGAAATCACCTGAATCATCTGGATCTGACTCGATATGTTTGTTTTGAGTCAGATCTGACTCAAAAATATGTGAGTCAGGGGTTTGGTCAGTCAGGGATATTTTGTTACCTGACTCAAACGGGTCCGTGTCAGGGGTTATTTTTGAGTCAGAGGTCGAGTCAAATCTGACTCAAAATAAAAACAAACGGTCTGACTGCTGACTCGTCCCGGGTCAGGGGTTGACTCAGATCCATATGCCGAGTCAGCTGCAAACAAATAGGTTGTAGGTGACCCTAGACATAATAACATGGATAACAGTAATATGAGTAGAAGTAACATATCAAGACCAAATAGTCAAATATGTTTCAAATAAAACGAATTTGGACCACGGAAAATTTGCAGTAGAGGAATTCTCTATCAAATCCAACCAAGGTTTTTTTCATTAACTTGGAAATAGCAGTAACGGTAACAAAAATGTTTTAGTTAACAAATCCTCTAGTTTGGTCTGAATCTGTAACAATGTCTTTTTTGGTGTTGTTGTTGATGATGTTGCTGTAGGTGTTGTGGATGTTGTCGTTGTAGATGAAATTGTTGAAGTTGTTGCTAATTGAGTTACCAAAGGAGATGATGTTATCAATAGCATTGTGTTCAACAGACTCTAACTGTCTCTCTTGTACGTGTGACTTAGTCGTGTGAGTGACGGTGCTCATTGGTCCTATGAGTTGTTTCCAGCCTGTCCTGTACGGACATAATATTTTCTTTCTTATCTGTTAATTAGGAACCTCAGTTCTATAAATACTGAGAGTGTCTTGTCTCTGTCGATTGTATTGAATACTCTTTTATCCTTTTATCAAATGATATTATGGTATCAGAAGATATAAGCTTCCGCATCCGCCATTAATGACCTCCAAATTTTCAGATCTGGTTTTTTAATTCATTCATCTTGAATCTTCATCTTGTTTTTTCATCATTTCTTCATTGTTATTTCATATTCTTCTCTCTTACTATGAAAACATAGGAATCAAGAATATCTCATGTCCCTCTTAATCAAATCTCACAAATTCTCTCATATAAACTCAAAGATGATAATTTCCTTACCTGGAAATCTCTTCTTCTTCCACTTCTCGGATGATATAAAGTCCATGGATTTCTTGATGGATCTTTGTCTTGTCCTCCTTATTTGCTCGATAATGCTGTAAATCTGGGTTATACATCTTAGCATGATGATGACCCTACTCTCATATTATGGATTCAGATGTCAATTTTCGAGGCGGTGATTCCTTATGTAGATGGAGCCGATTCTTCACAAGCTTTATTGGAGAATATTGAATACAAATTTGTAAGAAGTTCCTCTACACATTCGATCCAACCGTCTCAAATTTCAATCAACAAAGCTTGGATAAAGTACTAATTCTACCTTTCTTAGTGAAATCAAGAAGGTAACTGGTGACCTATTTGCTGCTGGATCAAGAATTAATGATGATGAATTAGTTGATACTATACTCAATGGATTAGGACCAGATTATAGTTCTTTCTGCACATCCATTAGAATTCGTAATCCTCAAGTAACATCTAAGGAGATGCACAACCTTCTTTGGAGTGAAGAAATAGTTGTTACAACTAAACAAAAGAATTTTCTCTCTGAAGCGAACTCAAAATTTTTTGCTGTTAATTATAGGAAAAACTCTTCAATGATCAGATGTAGTGGTAGAGGATATACTCAAGCACCAAGAGCTTCGATTCCTTTCTTAGGATATTCTAGATCTCATCTGTCTTATTATGCAAGAGGTTTTTCTCGGTATCAAATGCATCTAGTACCAAATTTTGTTCCTCAGTTCAATGTTAGAACAACTTCTGGTACTTCATCTTCACATTATCCACATGTATCTGACAAAATATGTCAGATCTATAATAAAGCGTCATCTTGCATTAGAGTGTAGACACGGGTTGAATCTAATCAGCTATACTCCACACAATCTAAGTGATATGCTTGTTACTGCCAACATTATGGGTGATAATCCTTGGTATGCTGATTTTGGAGCTAATAATCATATCACTAATGATGAAACTGAGTTACCACAAGCAACACCTTTTGGAGGATCATATGAGATACAAGCAGCTGATGGAGAAGGTATGACAATTACTCATGTTGGTAATGTGTCTAAAACTGCTTCTTCTTACACTTTTGATCCAAACAACTTTCTAAAGTCTACTTATTCCAAAGCTTACTTCAGCAACAACTTGGCATCAAAGATTGGCGCATCCTTCTTTTCAAATTCTTCAAAAAGTTTGCAAGAATCTGGACTTATCAAGTATAGTTAAAACACTTCTCTTTTGTAACGAATGTCAGTTAGGGAAAAGTCACAAATTACCTTTTACTTTGTCTACACATAGAGCTCAGTCTCCACTAGCATTACTTAACATGGACTTATGGGGTCCTAGTCCGGTAATATCTTCTAGTGATTTCAGATATTATGTCAACATTGTAGATGACTATTCGAGATTTTGTTGGATTTATCCATTATATGAAAAATCATAATTCAAAGATATGATTGAGAAATTGTTGCATACTTCTATTATAAGGATTAGAACTGATGGTGGAGGAGAATTCTTAAATAATGCGCTAAAAGACTTTTTATGTTTTCATGGAATTATTCATGAAATATCATGTCCTCATACTCCTGAACAGAATGGAATGGTTGAGTCTAAACATAGACATCTTGTAGATACAGGGAGAATCTTCTTAATTCAGTCAGGTTTGTCAGATAAATTTTGGGTGAATTCTTCTCATACAACTGGCTATGTTATTAACAGGTTACCTGTTAGAAGCTTGGGTTTTATCTCACCTTTTGAGAAATTGTTTGCTAAAAAACCCGATACATTCCTCAAATCTTTTGGTTCTTCATGTTTTCCACGGCTTAGACCTTACAATGATCACAAACTACAACCCAGAAGTGTACATTGTGTCTTTATTGGATATAGTTTTATGCACAAAGGATACAAATGTCTAGACCTTAAAACTGGGAAATTATATGTATCCAGACATGTTGTTTTTAATGAACATCACTTTCACTTGAAACCAAAAGAAGGTATATATTCAAATATTGTTGTTCAACCATCTTCATATACTCAGTCAGACATTGTTCAGTCAGTTGTTGCTTTTTCTTCTGGTTCATCTACTGTTACTTCCTATGCACCAACTGTAACACTTACTTCCTCTGACTCAGTTACTTCTTCGGACTGAGTTCATGCTATTCCATATGAAACATTAAATTCTCATCCAATGAACCAGGGGAAGGAGAGGTACTTATAAACCTAACGTCTACAATACTAAACATATTCTTTCTGCTAATCTTACTTATGCTATACCTCCACCTACCCCAACTTTCTATTCTAAGGATACCAAATACCAAAATGAAAATGCTCCATGGTAGATGAACATATTTGAAAAAGTGGGGGTATAACAACCACACCCAATAATTCATTCGGCAATATGTATGGAAAAACTCCAATATAATTACGAGAGCACAAAATTAAAAGCGAGCTCAATCAAGAGATATATCAAAGAGCTTTATATCTACTTCTCAATCCAATCAACTAATCATACATATAGAAATCTATGAGTCTGATTGATAAGAGAAATAACTTGGACAGTACCAAAGACTAATGCCCAAGTGTCAATCAAGTTATATCCAACAAACAAGGTCGGATTTATCAACTGATTGAACTACGCGCAACCTGTGATATTTCAATTACATAAAAAAATATGATACGAAAAAGAAATAACCCAGAAACCAGAATTTTTGTTAACGAGGAAAACCCAATTGCAGAAAAACCCCGGGACCTAGTCCAGATTGAACACCACAATGTATTAAGCCGCTCTGACCCAAAGTCGAAGACTTATAAACAAATTTGTCTCCCACATATACGTTTATTATTTATTCGGTTTTTGTTCTGTATTTAGATAAATCAAGGTGAACATGAACCAATTGATAATCCGGTCTTATACTTCCGAAAAGCAGCCTAGAAATATCAATCACCTCACAATAACCCAACTGATTAACAGAAAAAGTTATCGCGGAATCACAAGAGTCGGAGACGAAGAACTGTTGTGATTACTTTTTATATCTTACCTATCGGAGATTAATCTCGAGCAAATCTTAGAGAAGATAGTACTCAACACGATATAACAAGTATGATCAGAATAAGCAACTACAGAGAAAATAGTTGGATCTGGCTTCACGAATCCCAAATGAAGTCTTCAAGTCATTAACCTAATATGGTTTTGGAAAAACCTAGGTTAAAGGAGAATCGACTCTAGTTTGCAACTAGGACACATGAAACTGCCGAGATTAGGTTTTCCAGTTGCTAGAGTTCTCCCTTATATAGTCTTTCAAATCAGGGTTTGCTTACAATCAAAGCTAAGATATATTAGTAACAAAGCATTCAATATTTACCGTTAGATGAACTCCTGATTTAAGATTCAAGCTAAGTCTGATTAATAATAAAGCAATCAATCTCCACCGTTAGATGGTCTTAGCTTGTTACACACAAATGAAATTATACCTTCATTTAGATATGGGTAACTGTACCTAAATGTGTATATTGAGTTGGCTAAATAACAGTTAACCGAAGTTAGCCATATGAATACTTTCTTAACCGCAGTCATCTAACACTTCCAGATCAAATATGATGATCAATCAATCATGAAAGATAGTCAGAATGAATCTAATTGTTTTTGAAATGGAGTTGTTCAATTGTTCACTATCTCATAAAAATATATATGAACAAATTAAAAAAAAATCGGATTGATTCGTAATTGTACAAAGTATTTATACAAGAATCAATTCATGAACATTAAGCCACGGTTTGCAAATATTGCATTCCTTAATTCATAAATGTTTAGTTCATGAGTATGAGAATCATAATTAACCGATTTTAGAACTTAACCACTGTGTTCGCAAACAAGGTATGCAAACAACAGCTCTGGGCCTTGGCCTTGTCCAGCCGTTCGCAAACCAGGTATGCAAACAGCCGTCCCGGACCTAACTCAGGTGAAACCGCTCGCATACTAGGTAAGAAAACATGGTTCCCGGGCCTTTACAGGTAACCTCGTTCTCATACTAGGTACGCAAACAAGGTTCCCCCACCTGAATTATAACAATACAGTTCGCATACTAGGTATTATACTGTTTTGTATCCAGACATGATTAATTGTTCTAAACTCCCATTTCAATCACTGAAACATCCTTAGAAGACGAATGGATGTCTCACACATACCATTAGCTTCAAGTAATTTTCTAGTGATCGAATGATCAATACTAAACATTCCAAGTCGACATCAAATGATTGTCTCACACAAATCATGTAAGATGTTTCAAGGCAATTTTCACATGATCATCTTTTGACTTAATATTTAGTTTCCAACAAATAAATTGTCTCCAACTAAACTCGTCAAGAATAACGATGAACATAGTTACAGCAAAAAGCTTCCAACGCATATTTCGAGAAATAGATAAGCGATATAAACTCAGCTCGAAATATCAAATGTGTATAATGTAAAAGTCTATATAGCTATACGATTTAGTCTCATTAGAAGATAGAATAGAATAGACTTTAGGTGATAGATAATTTTTAGTCTCTAAATACCTTTTGTTGATGAAGTTCCTCCAAGCTTTCCTGGGTGGATCTTCGTCTTCAATTGATGAACGCCGTGAAGGCTAAAACTTAACTACATATTCTATCCTAATCCGAGACATAATTATAAGTATACTCTAGTTTACAACTAGGACACATGAAAGTTCCAGCATTAGGTTTTCCAGTTGCTAGAGTTCTCCCTTATATAGTCTTTCAAATCAGGGTTTTCTTACAATCAAAGCTAAAATAGCTTAGTAACAAAGCATTCAATATTCACCGTTAGATGAACTCCTGATTTAATATTCAAGCTAAGTTTGCTAAATAATAAAGCAATCAATCTCCATCATTAGATGGTATTATTTTGTTACACACAAATGAAATATACCTTTATTTAGATATGGGTAACCGTACCTAAACGTGTATATTGAGTTGGCTCAATAACAGTTAACCGAGTTAGCCATATGAACATTTTTGTCTTAACCACATTCATCTAACACTCCTAGATCAAATATGATGATCAATCAATCATGAAATATTATCAAATGAATCTAATTGTGTTTCAAATAGAGTTGTTCAATTGTTCACTATCTCATAGAAATATATATGAAAAAATTGAAACAAAATTGGATTGATTCGTAATTGTACAAAGTACTTATACAAGACTCAATTCATGAACATTAAGCCACGGTTTCCAAATATTGCATTCCTTAATTCATAAATGTTTAGTTCATGAGTATGAGAATCATACTTAACCGATTTTAAAACTTAACCACTTTGTTCGCAAACCAGGTATGCAAACAACAGCTTCGTACCTTGGCCCTGTCCAGCCGTTCGCAAACCAGGTATGCAAACAGTTGTCCCGGACCTAACTCAGGTTAAAACGTTCGCATACTAGGTACGGAAACATGGTTCCGGACCTTTAGAGGTAAACCATTCGCATACTAGGTATTCCAAGTCGACATCAAATCATTGTCTCACACAAATCATCTAAGATGTTTCAAGGCAATTTTCACATGATCATCTTTTGACTTAATATTTAGTTTCCAATAAATAAATTGCCTCCAACTAAACTCGTCAAGAATAATGATGAACATAGTTAAAGCAAAAAGCTTCCAACACATATTTCGAGAAATAGATAAGCGATATAAACTCATCTCGAAATATCAAATGTGTATAATGTAAAAGTCTATATAGCTATATGACTTAGTCTCATTAGAAGATGGAATAGAATAAACTTCAGAGTGATAGATAAGTTTTAGTCTCCGCATACCTTTTGTTGATGAAGTTCCTCCAATCTTTCCTCAGTAGATCTTCGTCTTCAATCGATGAACTCCATGAAATCTAAGGCTCAACTGCACATTCTATCCTAATCCGAGATATAGTTATAAGTAGACTAGAAATCAAGTATATAGTTTTGATCAACTACACTTGACAAACAAGCTTGAGATAGTAACGCTTGCGAGTTCGACCGAGCAGTACTCTAACAATACTTCTCTTAAGAATGCTGGTACTTGGTCTCTTGTGGAACCGGATTCATCTTATAATGTTGTAGGTTGCAAGTGGGTGTTCAGAATAAAATACGATGCAGATGGTACTGCAGATAGATTCAAATCTACACTAATATCAAAAAGGTTTCATCAACAATAGGAAATTGGTTATACAGAGACCTTCAGTTCTGTTGCAAAACCAACCACAATTAGATTAATACTTTCATGGTTATACAGAGACCTTCAACTGGGAACTGAAATAGTTAGATGTAAGTAATGCATTCTTGCATGGTGATTTAGCAGAAGATGTCTATATATAACAACCTCCAGGTTTTTCCAGATAAGCCACATCATGTGTGCAAACTTCACAAATCCATTTATGGTCTTAAAGAAGGTCCAAGATCTTGGTATGACACGTTGTTGCAAGTTCTTGTCTCCCATGAGTTCAAACCATCACTGGCAGATTCTTCTTTTTTTGTTCAAAAGTTTGGATCTAGAATTAATGTTATTTTAGTATATGTGGATGATATTATCATTATTGAGAATTCTAATGAGTATATCTCACAGTTTATCACTCAACTCTAGTCATACTTTCCTATCAAAGATTTGGGACATCTTCACTTCTTCCTTGGTCTTCGGGAAAAAAGAAATTCTGAGCATCTTTTCCTTAGTCAGAAAAAGTATGCTTTAGACTTACTGGAGAAGTTTAGTATGATCGGTGCTAAACCACGCAACATACCAGTTTCTCTTTCTACTCCAATGACAACTTCTGATGGAATTCCTTTATGAGATCCAAGTGAATATAAGTCTTTAATGGGTGCATTGCAATATTTAACTTGGACAAGGACTGAAATTGGTTGTGCAGTTAATCAAGTTTGTCTATATATGCAAGCTCCAACAGATCAACATTTTATTGCAACTAAGAGAACTCTCAGGTACATAAAAGGAACTTTGGACTATGGTGTGTTGTTTTCAAAAGGTCTTCTCACCTTACATGAACTCAGTGATGCTGACTGGGCTGTATCTATTAATACCAGAAGATCCACAAGTGGCTTTTGCATCTTTTTTGGACCAAATCCTATATCATGGTCCAGCAAAAGACAAGGTAGTGTTGCTAGAATCTCAACTGAGGCAGAATATAGGTCTCTAGCTAATACAACAGCTGAAATTATTTGGGTTTGTCAGTTACTCAGGGACTTACATCTTTTACTTCCTTCCCCTCCTCTGATATCCTGTGATAATCAAAGTGTCGTTTCTCTTTCATCCAATACAGTGTTTCATAGTAAAAAGCAGTTGGCCATCGACTATCATTTTTTCAGAAAAGTGGTGAAAAACAAGAATGTACAAGTTACATATTTCTCTACTTGGGACCAAATTGCCGATATATTTATGAAAGGGATGGCAGGTCCACGTTTTTCTACTATTAGAGACAAGCTAAAAGTCATTTCTTGTAGTAGACTACAGCTGGGGTGGGTGTGGGGTAATAGTGTTGTGTTCAACAGACTCTAACTGTCTCTCCTATACGTGTGAGTGACGGTGCTCATTGGTCATGTGAGTTGTTTCCAGGCTGTCCTCTACTGACATATTCTTTTTTTTCTTATCCGTTAAGTAGGAATCTCATTTCTATAAATACTGAGAGTATCATGTATCTGTCGATCATATTGAATACTCTTTTATCCTTTTATTAAATGATACTAGTTATTTCCATCTCAAGTGAAGATGATCTTTTGATAAGAGAAAATCCCCAACCCCTGATGAGAAATCCAAATATAAATATACTAAACTAACTAGTGATAGATTTACAGCAAGAACAAAATCGAGCACCAAACTGAAAATAAAGCCCAGATAAAACTAAAACTGAAATTCAAAATAAAAGCTAAATCTAGTTATAGAAGAGAAGATTAAAAAGGATGTTTTTTGTTTCTCTTTTTTTTCCTTTAAAGGGGAGAGAAAGTTTTCTCATTTCTTTCTTTATTTTCTTCTTCTACTGCTTATTCAATTGATTCACTTATGAATTTGACAGTTCAATCTTATTTATTTTTATATGTGTGACCAGTGACGAAGCCAGGAAATGTTGGCTTGGGAAAAACAATATAAAGCGAAAAGTAATACAATTAGAATGCAGCTGAATATTGCAAAAAGATTATTTAGATGTTTTTTTTTATTGAAGTGCCATACAAATTATAAAATATTTAAATTAAATATTAGTTATATGATATTTCTAATTAGCAATTATAAATTTTACTCATTTAATTAGAATTAATACTATCGTTGAAGATCAATTTTTGCAATATAAACATATCATTAAGTAAACATGATTTTAATCATATAAGATTTACGTTTATGTTACAAGAACCACAATTTAAGCTAATAAAAGAAGTAAAAAATCACTTTCAAGGGTTTTTGTATCTTTTTGTTTCCAAAAAATTAGGGAGCAAAATTATCCTCTTTAGTCCGTCATTATGTGTGACTCAAAAAAATTAACAAAGGTTAAGAATGTAAAAAACATTGGAACAAGTATTCCGTTTTTCTTATATACAACTCTCCAAATTTGAAATTTTTTTAAAGTACTCTCATAGTTTAGTTTTCCATTTTAGTTAATCAAGCCTGATTTACTCATTGATTGCCATTAGTGCATATGCTCCACTAGTAGGTTTAAGCGAGGAAGCCAAGCAAGAGTTCTGGGAAGATCTAGATGGCATCGTTAGAGGTGTGCCCAGCAGCAAGAAACTTTTCATTGAAGAAGACTTCAACGGTCACATTGGCACAAATTGGTAAGATGCATGAAGGGTTCGAGTATGGAGATAAAAACCAAAAAGGAGAAGAAATTTTGAATTTTTCTATAGCCTACGAACTCATGATACATGACACCTTTTTTAGGAAAAGGAAATCCCATTTAGTGACTTGCAGTAGTGGCCAACACACTAGCCAAATCGAATTGTTCTTGGTAAGAGTGAGGATCAACAGGAATGCATAGATTGTAAGGTTATACCATGAGAGTGTATTTATCAACTTCTGGTATCCAACTTTCGTCTTAAGACTCGTGTTCGAGGGAACAAAAGCGCCAAAGTTACGAGAACAAAGTGGTGGAAACTCTAAAAAGACGCCTCACAGGTATTTAAAGATAGAATATTGGCGGAACGGGTATAAAGCATTCAAGAAAAAGTGAATAACATGTGGAAAGAGGTGGAGACTCACATCCGAAAGGTGGTTGCAAGTGTTTGGAGTAACAAGAGAAAACAGACGTAAACTAAGAGATACTTGGTAGTGGAATGAGAACATACAAAAGGCGATCAAGATAAAGAAGATGGAATGCAACAAAAGGTTTCATCATCACAGGAATTGGGAGAACATATGAAAATATAATGCGGCAAAAAAGAACGCAAAGTAAACGGTAAGCGAAACAAGGGGTCGTGCATATACATAGTTGTCATAGAAGCTAAATATGAAGGAGGAAGCAAAGAATGTCTATAGGTTAGATAAGCTCCATGTGAGGAAGACGATAGACTTCAACCAAGTTAATTAAATGCATCAAAGATGAGAGTAATCGACTTTTAATTAACGACACCGAGATAAATAACAGGTGGAGATAATACTTTAACAAGTTTTTTTATGGAGGGGAGGACAACACCACGATTGAGCTAGATGACCCTTTTGATGACACCACCAGAAGATCTGTTAAGAGGATCCAAAAGTCAGTAGTAAAAGAGACGTTAAAGAGGATGAAAATAGGAAAGACCGAGGGCTTTGGGGACTGATAACATCAAAATGACTCGGAGATTTAGGAATAACTTGGATGACCTAATTGAAAAAGTGGGGTACAACAACCTCACCCAATATTTCGCTTAGAAATCTGTATGGAATAACTCCAATATACTTTTAAGAGAATCAACTAGACAGTCAGACTCAATCTTAATAAAAAGTATATCAAAGAGTTAATATCTCAATTTCTCGATTCAATACTTACCCAAGCAAATAGAAATTTGCGAGTCTAATTTAATACAAGGGAAATTAACTTGAACGGTACCAAAGACCAATGTTCAAGGATCAATAAATTTCAATCAACAACCAAAGGTTGGATTTACCAATTGATCGATTCAACGCACAACCTGTAATATTTCAATTATATAACAAAATATAATGCAGAAAAGAAATAACATAGACACTGAAAGTTTTGTTAACGAGGAAACCGCAAATGCAGAAAAACCCCGGGACCTAGTCCAGATTGAACACATACTATATTAAGCCGCTATAGACACTAGCCTACTACAAATTAACTTCGGTATGGACTGTAGTTCAACCCCAATCAATCTCACACTGATCCAAGGTACAGTTGCGCTCCTTACGTCTCTGATCTCAGCAGGATACTACGTACTTGATTCCCTTAGATGATCTCACCCACAACTAAGAGTTTCTACGACCCAAAGTCGAAGACTTTAATAAACATATTTGTATCACACAAAAAAGTGACTAAACTGACTTTGACTCTGGCCCTTAGACCATGAAAGGTTCGGATGGTTTCTCCAACCAGGGTTATAGGTTTCCGAATATAGGTCAAACTTTTGAGAGTTATCGAATCTAGTTTTATTTTAAAGAGAATGAGCTTTCTCTTCAAAAGTATGTCATTCCCAAAAGGGGTATATTCTACTACTAGTTTCACTCAATTCTAGAGCTTCTAACCTTTTTGCTATAACGGCAATTTTGGCATCTAATTCAAAATTTTCATCCACCCTATTGACATTTCCTCTACCTAGAAGAATTATTTTTTGGGGTTCCCTACCACTTTCCCATTGTTGGGTCTTTTCGGCAATGTCATTCAAAAATGTCATCGACTGGTCAATAGCCTTATTTTCAAACCCACGTGTACATAAAAACTCAACCATATTTTTTGTTGGATAATCTAAACCCTCATAAAGGATCTGAACGAGCCTTACTTTTTCTAAGCCGTGATGAGTACATGTGACAGTAAATCGTTGAACCTTTCCAAATACCTATACAAAGATTCTCCTCTAGTTGAGCAAATGTGCAGATTTGCGTCTTAATAGATGATGCTTTTGTGCCTAAGGAAAAACTTATTGAAAAAGGAAGATATAAGTTGTTCATATGTTGAAATTGAACTATATAGCTAATATTTGGCTTTGTTTATTAGGAAAACAGGAAATAACCTAAGTTTCAATGCTTCGTCATCTAGAGTACAATAGAACTTCGATAAATTAATTACTTCGCTAAAATAATAAAATTTTCTGGTCCCAACTAGGCTTGGATAAGCTAAATTTTAACTCGATAAATAATAATTTCGCTAAAATAATAATTTTCTTTGATCCCAACGCTATTAATTTATCGAAGTTTTACTATAATACAAATTTCCTCAAAATCCTTAACATGAAAATAAGGGGTTTTCGTTTTCTTTCTCTCAAAATACCGGGAGCATCTGTATGGTCCCTGGTTTCAGTTCATAGCTTGCATCAGTGTCAGCTAACCTGATAGCTGATGGATGACTAGTCCTAGTTGGGTTCAACAAAGTTCTTAAAGTTGCCATTTCTGGCACTATCACAGGACTAAGATACTCTTCTCACCTAGATACGGACGTTCAAAGCTAGATTTTCCAAAAATAGGACTTTATATATTAAGATATTCGAGATCCTTGTTTCCTAAAATAGAAGTACTAGGTTTCACACTAATAAAACGACCTAAAGTGTCTCTTTTACCCATATAAGAATTCAGCAAAAATCTTTGCACATGCAATGCCGAGGTTCACTAATTTAGGTAAGCTTGGTTCACCTTTATAAATATATACCTGTAGTCAGATACTGGTCAATGGTACGAGGCTAAGACTTGAGGGGTTTCAGATGATAACGCCCGGAGGGTTCATCGTACTACACCACGTGTTTTCCTATAATCAGCGTCAAACGAAAATGCAATTGGTTTGTCCAAGTGTTTTTTTTTTTACAATAATAAATAAAATAATAAACTAAACAAGCAACCCAAAAAAAATTTACAGGTCCAAAAAGAAAATAAAGAAACTAATAACGGTTCGTAAAAATAAATTCTTCGGTTTTCTCCCTTTTCGAAAGGCAAGTCCAACTTTTCACTTTTAGCTTTAAGTGATTCCTGCACACCAAAAACTACAAAAATTCCAAAGTAAAATCTAGAAAAATAATAAAATAAAATATTAGATTAAATTAAAAATAAAAACAAAATAAAAATCTAAAACCTAAACCTAAATACAAGTCCGCATCGACTGCGCCAAAAATTGATGTGATTGTAGAAGTGGTAAATAAGATGTCGCTCACTCAGACTTATTGAGATTCGATTCAAGACTTAATAATAGAAAATACTAAAAATAAAGAAAATATATACAAAGATTGTAACAATATCGAGAGGTACTTAGACTCAGGATTCCACCAATTCTCATATTCATGTGGTTCAACTAGTAATTCCAGACAATTATAGATTATAAAATAAAAAATATTGACTCTTTTCTTTACCAAAAGTAGATTTTATAAAGCATTAGATGTAAACCATAAGCATGGCGCATCAAAAGTTCTTAAGACTAAGAATACACCATCAAACAAAATCACAAATAATCAACAAAAATCATAAATCAATTTAAACTAGTGCAAAAGTCATACGTAAAAGAATTAAATAGAATTACCACGTGTGTGAAAAATGGCTTCCTCCATTGTCCCAGTGTTGGGTTTAGCTCCGCATGCTCAAAACACACTCAAAATAATAATGCATAGCTCAAAAGGTGTTTTTATTGAAGAAATATATGATAAAGAAGAAAACAACTCAATTGCAACGTTTATAAGCGATACAGATTGACAGTTACAAAGTTGACAGAAAAATAAGACTGCTATCAGTGGCAGAAAGTTTGTAGCAAGAACTGTTCAAAACGACAGTCCCTGCGACAGACCTCTGAATTAGCGACTGACTCAAGCTGCCTAATGTTCTTCGCCTTCTTTTCTTCAGCAGCAGCAAAGATGATTCTTTGCACTCCTTCTCTTCTGTTCTGCTCAACCCCCAAACCCTCGATATCTCTTCTCTGACTTCAACACATCCTATATATACCTCAAACAAAAATATCTCGTGAAAATCTTCCAAAAACCTTCTATGCCTTTCACCGGAAGTCACGACTTATTTTCTACCTTGTTCTCTTCTTTACGCGGCTGCTCTATATATGAGTTGTTTCAATTCTGTAGAATTGATCACGTGATAGAATAGAATCTTACCAGAATATATTCTCTCCTAAACTTCCTGAAATTTCCTTCTTTATCAAATCCGTGACTGTAGTTTATTTTTTTATCGAAACAGACAGGGGGTTAGTCCTCGAGTGATTTCTGGGGAGCTGAGTGTATTTTAAATCTCAGGAATTTTGAGAGAGTGTGGGGAGTTTGAGAGAGTTTGGTGTTTTTGAGTTCAGGGAGTTTGAGAGAGTTTATTAGAGGGAGTTTGGGGGAGTTTGAGAGAGTTCACTCCTAACTCATTGTCTTTTAAGAAACAATAAATCCTCATTTGCAAATAACATTGATCTTTAATCAAAAGAAAAAAAATAAATGAAAATGATCATATCTCTGTAACAATAGTATGTTATTTTGTGCAACGAGATAATTTTTTTCCCCTTCAATTTAGCGGTCTCCATACAATTCTAACTCCCTTTATTTATTTCTGAAATTAGGGTTCTTATTTGGGGTGGTTAAGGGAGTAGTGGTTGGTTATAGGTGGTGATGGTAGTGGTGAGAAAATAGTTTTGACGGTGGTTGCAGAAGTGGTAATGTAATTCAACTCAGGGAGCGCTAATTGTGAAGACTTCTACATTTTTTTTACTGGTGCATCTTACGGGATATGTAGATCTAAACAAATCTATATATCCATACGTTTTCATGGACTCTAGATCACTATCCTAATATTTTCATAGAAATGTTTCACCGTATCATAATGGCCATCATCTGATAATCATTTCATCATGTTGGGAACAACATTTTTGTTGCTGAGATTTGAGAAATCCGTATGATTTGAAAAGAAAGATTTTGAACCAAATTTGGTTGTGAGACCAAAATACACTAAAATCTCTACTCTTTTGAGAGATTTGCTGTGAGACCAAAATACACTAAAAACTCCTTCAAACTCCCCAAAGAAACCAACTCCCTAATATTGTAGGGTTTTATGACTAACAGGGAGTTCAAGAGCTTTTTTTAAACTCCCCAGCGACTAACAAGTGTTTTCTAGGGAGTTTAGGAGACTCCTCTAAACTCCCCTACGACTAACAGGGATTTGGAGAGACTCCCTCAAACTCCCTCAGGACTAACAGGAGAAAACCCAAATACATTAAAATCTCTCGAACTCTCCCACGACTAACCCCCTGAGAGTATAGAAACTAGTGATGCTCTATAATTAAAAACCCTTACCAACCCTATCTTATGCGAACAGGACAAAACCAATCTAAATTCGTAAGAAAATCCGGGTAAATCTCGTTCAACAATTGCCAAGAAACCTTCGCATGTGACTGGAAATCTTCCCGTAACTTCCATATTCCTTGTTTCATCAAGATGAAAATAAATCTCCTTCATTTTTCTGTTTCTAAACCACTTACCATTCATGTTTTGCCGAGTCACCTCATTCCTAATCCAAACTATTGAAAATCTACGAGAAAATCTCCTCCAAATCCAAGCCAGTGTTTTAAGAACCGAATCAGGCCAACCGGTCCAACTGGTAAACCAGTGAACCAATATAAAAAATGGGTTGGTTCACCCTTAACCCAGTAACATGTATAAAAACCTAGAAACCGGTCGACCCATACGGTTGAACCAGCAAACCAACCGACCCAGCTAGTTTTTTACCTGGTTCACCTGGTTACTTTTCTATTCAGTTTAGTTATCTTTTATTTAAAATTTCTTGTAACTCTTTTTTTTCTTCTCTAAGAGATCATCATGGTAAATTAAAAAAGAATTATGCTTGAAAAGAACCAGATTGATTGTGTGGATTTATGAAGCATTGGATAGATCAATTCATTTATCAATCTATATGAAAATGCGTGGGTCTAACAACCACACCCAACAATTCGTTTGGCAATCTGAGAGGACTTACTCCAATACACTTTCTAGAGAATCAACTAGACAGTCAGATTCAATCAAGAATAAAGTATATCAAAAAGTTTAATATCTCTAACTCTTAATTCAATCCGCAATCATCAAATAGAAATATGCGAGCCCGATTAAATATAAGAGGAAGTACTTGAATGGTACCAAAGACCAATGTTCAAGTGTCAATAAATGAAAATCAACAACCCAAGTTTGGAAATTCTAATTGATTGATCTTAACGCACAACCTGTGATATTTCAATTATATAAAAAAATATAATGCGGAAAAGAAATAACACAGACACCAGAATTTTGTTAACGAGGAAACCTCAAATGCAGAAAACCCCCGGGACCTAGTCCAGATTGAACACCACACTGTATTAAGCCGCTACAGACACTAGCCCACTACCAATTATCTTCGGACTGGACTGTAGTTGAACCCTAATCAATCTCACACTAATTCAAGGTACAATTGCACTCCTTACGTCTCTGATCCCAGTAGGATACTACGCACTTCATTCCCTTAGCCGATCTCACCCACAACTAAGAGTTTCTACGACCCAAAGTCGAAGACTTGATAAACAAATTTGTCTCACACAGAAAAGTCTATAGATTGAATAAATCTGTCTCCCACAGAAATACCCAAGAGTTTTTGTTTCGTCTTTTGATAAATCAAGGTGAACAAGAACCCGTTGATAAACCAGATTTATACTCCCAAATAACAGCTTAGCATTATCAATTACCTCACAATAAACTTAATCGACTCGCGAAACAAGTTATTGTGGAATCACAAATGATGAGACGAAGGTGTTTGTGATTACTTTTCTATCTTGCCTATTGGAGATATAAATCTCAAGACAATTTTACAATTGCACTCAATCACGATGGAAACAGCAAGATCAGATCACGCAACTACAAAGAGAATAGTTGGGTCTGGCTTCACAATCCAAATGAAGTCTTCTAGTCGTTAACCTACAGGGTATTGAGAAGAAACCTAAGGTTAAAGGAGAATCGACTTTAGTTATGAAACTAGTAGCACACAGGAGGTGTGGGGATTAGGTTTCCCAGTTGCTAGAGTTCTCCTTTATATAGTTTTCAAATCAGGGTTTGCAATCCAAGTTACCTTGGTAACAAATCATTCAATAATCACTATTAGATGAAAAACCTGATTCAACCAAGCTAATATCTTTCAACCGTTAGATCGAACTTAGCTTGTTACACACAAATGAAATATACCCTCATTTTGGTTTATGTAACCGTACCTAAACGTGTACACCATGTTGGTTCACAAATAGTTAACCGAGGTTAGACATATGATTACTCACATATCAACCTTATTCATCTTAACCATAACTAGTTAAAATGACTCAAATGAAACTAGTTAAAGAGTTATTCATTCGCTATATTCACATGGATTTATACAAGAACACAATTGAAGCAAAATCGGTTTGATTCACTCGAATCAATCATTAACGTTATAGCCATGGTTTGAAAAGATTGCATTCCTTATGATTTAAATGTTTAAGTTCATGAACATACCGATTTGATAAAATAACTAGCTTAAGTATGCGTATGGGTATGCATACTTAAGCAACCGGATTTGAGCTTGTTAAGTTTCCAAACTTAGCAGAAATTTTCGGTTTGAAAACTTCCGCCAGTATGCGTACGAGTATGCATACTTAAGGTGACTAGTTTAGGAGCTTGTAATTCCCAAACTCAGCAGATATTTTCGGATCGAAAACTTCCTCCAGTATGTGTACGGGTACGCATACTTAAGGTGACTAGTTTAGGAGTTTGTAATTCCTAAACACAGCATATATTTTCGGTTCGAAAACTTTTACTAGTATGCGTACGGGTACGCATACTTATCCTGTCTTCTTCACCAATTTGGTATACACACATATGCATACACTTGGTTCCCGGTTTATGTATTTATACACTAATGTGCGAACACACTATATATGCTTATATTCAAAGATGATTACATTATCAACTCTTTATTTCAATCATTGAAACATTCTTCTATAGTGACAATAGCCATTTTCACACACTATTAGCATCAAAGCAATTTTCAAGATATTGAAATAATCATTATCGAAACATTCCAAGTCTTACACAAAATGACTGTATCACACAAACCATGTAAGATGTTACTCGACAATTTTATCATGATATAAGATGAACTTGGTCGAAGCGAAAGCTTACCAACACATATTTCGAGAAATATGTAAGCGAGATATACTCAGCTCGAAATCTCAAATGTGTATAGAGAAACTATATCGTAACACGACTTATGTCTCAATATATGAGATAGAGTAGAAATAGACTTTCCCAAGTGATAGATGAGTTTAAGTCTCCAGATACATTTTGTCGAGGAATTTCCAGAAGTTCTCCTTAGTAGTTATTCGTCGTCATCTGATAAGCTCCGTGAAGTCTAAGCTCAACTACACAAACTATATCCTAGTCCGAGACATGTATAAATAGGCTGAAATCAAGACTTATAGTTTTGATCACTAACATTTACAAACATGTTTGAGATAGAAACGCATGCGAGTTCGACCGAGTAGTGTTCTAACAATCTCCACTTTGTCAATTTTAGTAACAAAAATATCAATACATATGGATTACAAAATAAATAAAAATTGTAGCTTCTCATTCAGATGCTTGATCTCCTTGGCATCTTCAACGCGACTCGAAATCTTTGTCACTTCCAAGTACTCCATGATCCTAAAGGTTGTAAGTTCAGCATCATAGTTGTTGAAGATCCGTAACGATAAAATGAGAAAAAAAAATGCTTTTAATCATTGTTATACAGTGTCATAGTATTATTACACAGCATTAAAGTTCAATTGCATCACAACTTTGAAAACAATACTATGGTGATATGTATCACTCCCCCTTAGTCAATACTTCATCTCGACATGAAAACCACTCACCCTTACATAATGATCCGTAAACCATATGTATTTGTAGTATCACAGTACACATTAATTCTCCCCCTTTTTGTCAATATAGATTGGCAAAGATACGAAAACTAGTGGGATCCTCATGAAATTTTCATAGAAATGCTTCATGACCAAAAGAGAATACCATATAAACTTATTTAGATGCCATCACAAAGCCGAAGCTAAATGCATTCATCAAGGAGTTTATAAAGATACAAGATAACCCATATAATATTCCATAGTCGCACTCCCCATAAAGATTTGGTAATTAAGCACAAGTTCAAAAAGAACTCTCCACCATAAAATGTCATTCCCCAAAGAACAACAAAGGCGACCTTACTTTCACAAGAAAATAAGGACTTCTTTGGACATAACCAAATCACATGAAAACATGAATTTGAGTCCAAAGTATTCAATTGAATTATCCATAAGAGAATTCATGATTAATCCAATCGAAGTGCACAACTAAATTAACCACAAGAAAACCCATGATTAATTCAATCGGAATTTCACAACTAAATTAACCACAAGAAAGTGATCAATTCAATTGGACATGCTCGTCATAAGAAAACTTACGGAGCAACAACTAAAATGACCACAAGAAATGATTAATTCAATTGGTCATGCTCAAACATAAGAAAACTTAAGGAGCAACACAGTATATGCACAAAAATGTGGATCGGAGATCGACCAATACTGCGGAATAGACAAGGATTCATTTTATTTTCCATCACTATTTGCACAATGACATACAATAGACTTAATCCTTGTAAACAAAAGTTTTATCCTTTCTTCCATCAAAACAATGACATAAAAGGCTTTAACTTTTGTAATGTTCAAAGTTCATTCTATCTTCTATCAATACTTTCATACCGACATAATAGAGATAACTTTTGAACAAGTATGGGACAATCACATGTTCATGGACGTACACAACATATCCCATAACAATGTGCAATGTATAAAATCATAAAGATTAACATTGCAAAAATCATCTTCCAAAAACTTAGAATTTAAATAAATAAATCTAAAAACATTAAAGATGAAAATCGTTGGACATAGCTATGTGTACTCACAATGATGGCTATTTCGAACCCTAGCTATTCTTCTAAAAACATAAAGAGAAGATTTAGTAAACAAAATAAACCAAAAAAACTTAGAAACAAAGAGTAATCACAAGCCATAATTAGAGTTCATGCACGAAAGCTTCACTGATACCAAGACCTTCAAACTTGTGACTAACTGTATCAACTGCATCTTCGGAGAAGATATCCTCATTGAGAAGATCCTTAACTTATGACTTCATGAGAACAAGGTCAGAATTAACCTTTTTCAACTCAGTTGTAACAAGTTAAGATCCTTTACAGAGTTCTCGAGCTTCAGTTGAGTCTTCCCAAGATCAGTGAGAAAACTATGAACTACTTCAGCAGAGACCATCTCAGCATTTTCTCGGTCTTGATGACAAAAAGCATAATAGCATGAGGCACAAGATTCGGTTTCGCCAGACTTAACAAGGGTTCTCTTCTTCTTCAAAACAAACTCCAAATAAACTGAATCATCAATTGAATCGGCTGGTAAATCCCAAGAACTTGGGGTAGATCCCATCCTTAAAAGAGCACAACAAAAGTATGTGTACTCTATAAAAGATTTGGTATTTATAGGTTACACAAGAACCAAAATTTAGGGTTTCCAAGTTTGGTTCGTGCCTGTGTGAAAATAGATACACAAACGTACATAGACTTACCCTTATACCAAACGGTTGCGAAGAAGATATATCACATATTTTCTTACTGAGTAAAAAAACTCAGCTCTAAAATAAATTTGTTCTCAAAAGAGAAAAATTTAGAGCACAACAACTTGACACCCCTTTTTGGAAGAAGTAAAAACTAAAACAAAAACAAAAAAAATACTCATGCAACAAAAAGTGTTTGTAATTGACAAACCAGCTAAGAACGATAAGAAGATAGCTGGATATTCAGAAACACATTTTGTCATCAAATATACCTGGAAAAAAAATATCTCACTCTGTCAGGATTTTTATTGAGAGTGAGAATTCAACCTTGTGATTAATTAGCAGAAGTATGAGCCTTGAGCTCATCAAATGAATGTTGTTTCTGGTTAAATCTCTTCTTCTTGATCTTTGGAGGAAAACCATTATGATGTGAAAAGTTACCATAAAATTTGTTATTATCAAAATATGACGCATAATGCTCATTCTTACCTGAAGAATTTTTCCCAGAGGGAATAGACAGCCTGTTGATAATTTCTTTATATCCTTCAATTATCCTTTTTAAGTTGTCTTCCATACCTCCATTTTTGCTTCCTTCTTATGGTACCTTTTTCACATCATGTACAATATTATCTCCCTTTTTGAAAAAAGAAAAACCATGAATTCTTCTTGATCGAACATCATTGGGGAGTCTGTTAAGTTCTTGAACATTTGAAGAACATCTCGAACTGACTTTCCTGGTACAGTACATAGGGTAAGTATTAAAGCCAATTGGTTTAGACATACGAATGTCAGTTACACATTTGAGAATTAAATCTAAGGTGTGTTGAAGACGACTGAAAGAATTGTCATTCAACCTAGATTTCTTCTTTTGTTCACCATGACCTTTTGAATAAAAAAAGAGACATAATTTTTGATCACTTGAGTGATTAGAAGGAACAGACTCAATATTATTGCTGGGAGACTTCTTCCTTCCAAGTGATGTGGACATTCCTTGATTAGAGGAGGATACGACCACATTATTTCCAACAGGAAGGGATTATGTTTTGCTTCTGAGGCAGAGACTTTTACAGTTTTATCAGAAGCAGTTGGTATTGTGAACTCTTTCGAACATTCTTGAACAGAGAGTTTGCTCAAAAGGTGTTCAATTTCCAAAGCATCCTTTTTGAGGTTTTTCTCTTGAAGAATCTTTAAACGAGAGTCACGCTCACATATCATACCAACAAGGACATTGACTTTGTGTTTCAACCGGTTGACATTATCAGCCTGGATTCTAACAAGTTTTAGAATCACTTCACTCTTTTTGGATGCACCCCTTTCATCTTCAGAGTCAGACTCGTCGTTAAGGTGATCAGGAAAACACTTGTCAATGTATATATGTTTCCTTTGAATACAAGGTTCTTCTATATTCGAGATTGACAAATCTTTCTCTTTAATATACTTCATATAAACAAAACTTTTATTTCTGGCGATGCGTTTATCAGAGACAATATCATCCATCCTCAGATCGCTACAAACACAGACTTGTAAGGTCTTTAATGTGTTTGCCTGCTCTGATACCAATTGAAAATGCGGGGGTATAACAACCACACCCAAAAATTCGTTTGGCAATCTGAGAGGACTTAATCCAATACACTTTCTAGAGAATCAACTAGACAGTCAGACTCAATCTAGAATAAAGTATATCAAAGAGTTTAATATCTCTATATCTTAATTCAATCCACAATCAACAAATAAAAATATGAGAGCCTGATTGAATATAAGAGGAAGTACTTGAACGGTACCAAATACCAATGCTCAAGTGTCAATCAATGTAAATCAACAACCAAAGGTTGGATATTCTAATTAATTCATCTTAACGCACAACCTGTGATATTTCAATTATATAACAAAATATAATGCGGAAAAGAAATAACACAGACACCAGAATTTTGTTAACCAGGAAACCGCAAATGCAGAAAAACCCCGGGACCTAGTCTAGATTGAACACCACATTGTATTAAGCCGCTACAGACACTAGCCTACTACCAATTAACTTCGGACTGGACTGTAATTGAACCCTAATCAATCTCACACTGATTCAAGGTACAATTACGCTCCTTACGTCTCTGATCCCAACAGGATACTACGCACTTGATTCCCTTAGCTGATCTCACTGACAACTAAGAGTTGCTACGACCCAAAGTCGAAGACTTGATAAACAAATCTGTCTCAAACATAAAAATCTATAGATTGAATAAATCTGTCTCCCACAGAAATACCCAAGAGTTTTTTGTTCCGTCTTTTGATAAATCAAGGTGAACAGGAACCAATTGATAAACCGGACTATATTCCTGAAGAACAACCTAGTATTATCAATCACCCCACAATAAACTTAATCGACTAGCGAAACAAGTTATTATCGAATCACAAACGATGAGACGAAGGTGTTTGTGATTACTTTTCTATCTTACCTATCGGAGATATATAAATCTCAAGACAATTTTAAAATTACACTCAATCACGATAGAAACAACAAGATCAGATCACGCAACTACAAAGAGAATCGTTGGGTCTGGATTCACAATCCCAATGAAGTCTTCAAGTCGTTAACCTACAGGGTCTCGAGAAGAAACCTAAGGTTAAAGGAGAATCGGCTCTAGTTATGCAACTAGTAGCTCACATGAGGTGTGGGGATTAGGTTTCCCAGTTGCTAGAGTTCTCCTTTATATAGTTTTCAAATCAGGGTTTGCAATCCAAGTTACCTTGGTAACAAAGCATTCAATAATCACCGCTAGATGAAAAACCTGATTCAACTAAGCTAATATGTTTCAACCGTTAGATCGAAGTTAGATTGTTACACACAAATGAAATGTACCCTCATTTAGGTTTATGTAACCGTACCTAAACGTGTACACCATGTTGGTTCACAAATAGTTAACCGAGGTTAGCCATATGATTACTCTCATATCAACCTTATTTATCTTAACCATAACTAGCTCAAATGACTCGAATGAAACTAGTTAAAGAGTTGTTCAATTGCTATATTCTCCTGGATTATACAAGAACAGAATTGAAGATTATAGCCACGGTTTGCAAAGATTGCATTCCTTATGATTTAAATGTTTAAGTTCATGAACATACCGATTTGATAAAATAACCAGCTTAAGTATGCGTACGGGTATCCGTACTTAAGCAACCAGATTTGAGTTTGTTAAGTTTCCAAACTTAGCAGAAATTTTCGGTTTGAAAACTTCCGCCAGTATGCGTATGAGTACGCATACTTAAGGTGACTAGTTTAGGAGTTTGTAATTCCCAAACTCAGCAGATATTTTTGGTTCGAAAACTTCCTCTAGTATGCGTACGGGTACGCATATTTAAGGTGACTAGTTTAGGAGTTTGTAATTCCTGAACACAGCTGATATTTTCGGTTCGAAAAGTTTTACCAGTATGCATAAGGGTACGCATACTTATCTTGTATCCTTCACCAATTTGGTATACACACATATGCATACACTTGGTTCCCGGTTTATAAATTTATACACTAATGTGCGAACACACTATATATGCTTATATCCAAAGATGGTTACATTATCAACTCTTTATTCCAATCATCGAAACATTCTTCTATAATAACAATAGCCGTTTTCACACACTATTAGCATCAAAGCAATTTTCAAGATATTGAAATAATTATTATCGAAACATTCCAAGTCTTACACCAAATGATTATATCACACAAACCATGTAAGATGTTACTCGGAAATTTTCTCATGCTATAAGATGAACTTGGTCGAAGTGAAAGCTTACCAACACATATTTCGAGAAATATGTAAGCGAGATATACTCAGCTCGAAATCTCAAATATGTATAGAGAAAACTATATCGTAACACGACTTATGTCTCAATATAGGAGATAGAGTATAAATAGACTTTCCAAGTGATAGATGAGTTTAAGTCTCCACATAAATTTTGTAGATGAAGTTCCACAAGCTCTCGTTAGTAGTTTTTCGTCTTCAAGTGATAAGTGTCGTGAAGTCTAAGCTCAACTACACAAACTATGTCCTAGTCCGAGACATCTATAAATAGGATAGAAATCAATACTTATAGTTTTGATCACTAACATTGAAAAACATGCTTGAGATAGAAACGCATGCGATCTCCACCGAGCAGTGCTCTAACACTATATATCACAAAAGGATTCTTGCCGTTATAGAAAACGATACTTGGAAAAAAGCTTAAAACTTACAGTCGGAGGAAACAAGTGCTGAAGGAAATAAATAAACTGCAAATAAAATAAAAAGGATATAAATCAACCATAACCATCGAGTTATTTCCTTCTCTGTGATAATATCTATGATGATAATATGTTAAAGAGATGAAAGGCAAACAAATAATAAATCAGTTGAATTAGTTTGAAAGGGTGAATAAGAAATTAAAATTTTTCTTTCACATCCTTGTATACTTACTTAATATATAAGTGACCCTACCACCACGTTTAACAAAGGTATGTGACACAGTCGGTGATTCCTTACTTTGGATGGGGTTAGCTTCAAATACGATTTTTCCTTTTTTTATATATAATACTAGGGTATCACCCGTGCCGTGCTTTTGTTTGTCTCCCGTATTGCCGAATCTGGCCTTTTTGGCGTATATATCGGGTATATTTCCTATTATATGTAATGTTGATTTGGAGATCATCGTGTTGAGTTGAACGCCAGCAGCCTCTGTCCCAGTCAGGCACTCATCTGTTTGAGTTTGTGATCAGCTGACTGTATCAGTTTTAATTAAAGGTTTGTGGAGAATTGACGGACAAATAATGTAAATATGTAGGAGAGATAAATCTTTATTTGTGAAGATATAAAATTACATATATTTCTGTGTGGTGATATAGATGAAAACTAAGAACTAAGAACTAAGCGACCAATTTGACCGAAATATAAGGGGTATTATTAGTAACAAAAACCACAAATCACTCCATGTTTGTTCTTTAATGGGAAACTCCCATTCCATTTTTTCCCAGCATGATTCATATATATGTAGTATATCTGTAGTATATCAGTTGTGTCTTATCTGGAATCTTGGGTATCATCAAGGAGACCGATACTTTGACCAAGAGCTTCAGATGCGAAATATTTGTGAATTTTCCTAGACAATCAACTCTTGTACAATTCAATATCCATAGATCCATCGTTAAGTGAAAAAAATTATGTAAGAAAAAAATGATCAAAGCATTAAGAAAGTTGTTGCATAAACCATCTCTCCCCGTCTCTCTAACATCATCACAAATAATCTGAAACAACATTACCATAATATTTTCATTAAATCATCTAAACAAACAACTTCACATGATATGATTCTTAATTACATGGAATGCTTAAGAGAGAACCAGGACCAATCTCTAGTGCGTGAAAAGTGAAAACATTATAGGCAGAAATCAGTTTCTCCCATAAAAATGATACTTTACTTGGAAAAAACACTTTTTCGGGTATTCCATTTTATGATATATTCATTTGTATCCTACGGCTCTGCTAATAGGTAAAAAATAAAAGAAGAAAAAAACCAACTCGCTGCTCTTTGTGAGTTGAATACACATAAAGACAATTCAATCTTGAAATTCACTATCGTTGCTGTTGTTTTTTTCTCCAAACTGTCATATATATATATAAGCATATCCAGTTCATATATACCCAAAATATGAAGTATAAGATCTACAAACCTGCACTGCAAGAAGTCGGTGAATCCTTTTGCAGATCGTCAAAATTTTATTGGGTGCCGACGCCATAAACATGAAATACTTCAACAAAAACAAAAACGCTTAAGAATAATTATAATCGAACTTGGTTGGGTTATAATTTGACAGCCAAAAGTGAGTAAAGAAATAGGATAGTTGGACCTATGTAGGTATAATTCAAGCTAATGGGTAAAAAAAGACAATGACCGCTTTGAGAAACTACAAAAGATAGTTGTCCATAAACTAATAAAAAATAGTTTTCTACTCAATTCGGTAGCGGAACATAGTAAAGGAAAACGATGCTTCATGTGAAATTGTCCACGAAGCATAAGATATCTCATTTTAACGAAGAACAACAACTAAAGAAATACTTAAAACATACTGATTTTACCCATTGAATATATATATATATATATCTTGCTTCTCTTACCAATTGATTGAGAGTTCCCGTAACGTTACATTTATCATCTCCAATCAACCTACAAAATTTAATACAATAATGTTATTCAATTATAAAATTGTACTTCAAACGAGAAATTGAGTAAGATTGGAGCATTAGATGGAAACTCCTCTTCAGTTTCAAATTCCAAAGTTAACAAAGAGACACATAAAATTTGTACTTAAGTAAAAACCATGACTCATATGAATATGCATGATTTGATCGGTCTGTCTAATGTTACTACAACAAAAT
Source organism: Papaver somniferum (assembly GCF_003573695.1). NCBI lineage: Eukaryota > Viridiplantae > Streptophyta > Magnoliopsida > Ranunculales > Papaveraceae > Papaver > Papaver somniferum. The sequence goes on along the minus strand of NC_039367.1, from coordinate 21,006,999 downwards.
AGAAAAATAAAATGACAAAAACAATATGCAGAATATAGAAATTATTTGATCAGGTTGTTTAATACTGATTAATGAAAAATCAAAACCGATAATTGGGGGAAAACAATAAATGATCCTAATTTAACAAATCCCAAATGGGAGAGAGTTATACCAAAGATCAATGGGCCTATTGGACTCTTCCTCGGTTGAACCCAACAAAACTCCTTCATCCCCTAGAAACATTTCACCAAGAAGAAGAAAAGAAGAGTAAAGGCTTGTTCATTGAAACATTGAATCTCCACTACCCTAAACCGGAGCAAGGATTTTATTTTTTTCGATCAACAAAGGAGCAAAAAATTAGATGACCATAACGTACACGTGCAGGACCTATAGTTGTGGTAAAGAGGCAAATACAAACCCAAATAGGTAGTTTACATACCCATAACGCCTGATTGCCTTGTATATTTGATAACTGTCGGCCCTTTGCTTGGAACTCAGAGGGTTTGAGATGCCATGTGAAATACTGCATCAAAGTCAGTCATAACTGAAATGACTGGATGACAAACCAGTAAAGATATATAGATCAAATGGTTGTCTTGCTTTTCGTCATTGCTAAAAAAACAGAAAAAAAATGAGCTAGACTAAATTAATGGTTGTCTAATCTAACAGATAAAGAAAAACACGGGCAAAATAATCTACTTAAACATCTTTTTGATTCGTCCATTTTTACTCTCATTCTTTCTTCAAAAAGAAATAACTAATTCCAACAAAATCTTACTATAAACAATTTCTCAAGTAAAAGCATAATCATTGCTAGATAGAAACACGAAGCAAGATTATAATATTATGTCTCCAGATTCCTTACGGAAAATCCTAACACAGAGACTGTTAAAAATCGAAACCTTACAATTAACCAACGAAAAATCAAATTAAAAATTGATAATCACATACAAACCCATAGTTTCTGTACTGTCTACACGGAGTTGTCAGCGATTATTTGAAGAGAAATCCTAACTCTGGATCAAACAAAAATCAAATCAAATTATTTTTTTTTGAAAAGAAGAACCCTAACCTTGAATCAACCTCAAATGGGGTGGAAAATATATTCTCTTTTTCGATTCATCAATGGTTTTAAATATTTACGTTCATTATCCAAGGATAACGCCTCTCCATTAATGAGAAGAAAGCTTAAAATTAATTTGAAAAGTATTACGGGATGCGTAACCGAAAGAACTTTAAATTAGGGCGAGTAATGCAAATGTATTATCAGCAGGTGTGATTAGAGTGTAAGAATATACGTTTAAAATCACCACCGTTGTTTATCTACCCAAATTGTAGATTACCAAAACACAATTTTCGCTCAATCTGGACCATTTTTTATGTGTCTGAACTGTAGATAACTGTACATTGATAAAAACACCATTGTCCCTTATAATATAGATATACTTGTCATTATAAAAAAAAGATTATTAAAATATATATGTGACCTGGTGAACCACTGGTTGAACCATTTGATCAGTAGTTTTATTAGTTCGATGACCGACCCGGTTCTTAAAACATTGATCCAAACCAGGAAATTCCTTAGATAAACTGATTTTTCAAAGTTTCTTTTCCCGCCAAATTCTGTTCTAAGGGGAAAAAATAGGGAGTCCCCATATCCAATTGTTGATTTCCCATGGAGGTTCCCTTATGAACCGGAGTATCCCTTATCCAAAATGGGGGTGCCAATAGTAAATCATTCGGGTGCCTTCAATAAGTTTTATGGGGGTGCCTCCAACGTATTCTCGGGGTGCCTTTAGCACATCTTCTAGGTGCCTTTAATAATTTTCTCCCGAGAGTGCAAAAATCACTCTTCGAGCCAATTTTGCCACACAAGTTTATTTCTCCAAAAATGCCTACAAAGACATAAAATACCAAAATAAGTACAAAAATGGGTACTAACAGTATAGAAAATCAAGATCAAAATAGACACATAAATGCGTCTATCAGGTACAAAGAGAGTTAGGCCGTTGTCGTCTGTCATACTGTAGTAACTACCTCAACCTTATGCTATGTAAGATAAAACTTATTATACGTTTAGTGTTTTGATTATTATCTATCGGTTTTGATTTGTTTTATAGGAGCACGTCGATGTCTTTTGTCGTATGAAGCCAGGAACATCGACGAGTATGATGACCTCTTGACCACTGGAAGCAATAGAATCAACCATAAGAGAAGTACATGACTAAACAATCTAGTCGCTTTTACGAGGTTGTTGGATGCAATCGAAAATTCAGTAGTTGGTTATGACAAACCTTCTGTTTCCGCTTTCGCCGATAAATTTTACGGGGAAACGGATCCTTTCCATCTTCCGGTTGGCGAAATGACGATAACTACAAATGATGCGAAATTGATTACCGGGCTAAGCATAGGAGGTAAATCCGTGAGGCAAAAAGACTACGCAAATAATCTTGAGTGGAACAAGATTTACGAGTTCACCAAAAATATGTTTGATTGGGATGAAGAGACTACCAAGTTAGAGATGCGAGTAGGTGATGAAAAGCATAGGATGTTCCATTTCGCGAGCTTGAGGTACCACTTCATGGGAACGAATTAGAAGCTTCATGATGAGGGAAAGAGGTCACCCAGGAACGTATCTTCCTTACGGCCAATGCATATGTCCTCTACATATTTGGAGATGTTATCTTTCCCAACGTTTTCGGTGCCCACATGAACGAAAACTTTATTCAGTTGTTGCAACCATCCTTGCACACTGGTTGAACGAGTTGAGGAAGGATTTTAGGGCTTGAATGGACCAAATCGGGGGGAATATGACTTTTTTGCAGGTGTGGATATATTTGCACTTCACTGGAAGGGATTTTCTGAACAAGCAATGGGATGGTGAGTTTTTGGAGACAAGTACACCTTCAACGCTAAGTCGAAGTCGCAAGATGAGGAATATCCGAAGTTAAGACGCCAATTGGAAAAATTGACGACAAAAGATGTTGTCCTCCACCCTTACAAGGAGGATTTGCTAAAAGAAAGATAGTTGGGTGCGACGGACAACTTTATTTTGTGCCATTGTTTCACCCTAGAGGATATGTAATGTACAACCCTACGAGAGTCACAAGACAATGCAAATACGTACAAAAAATCCCAGATGAGCGCAACAAGTTTAAAATCGATGATACCAAAATCAATTCCTTTGATAATGATATTGAGGTTGTTCACAAACCTTTACCACCATCTGAATATTTGGAACATCGAAGGTACAACATAGTGTGATGAATGGCCGTTTGGAAACAAATGATGAGGAAACTCTGAATTAGATATCGTGATACCTCAACATTTCACACACTCGAGTGATACGAGCAGAGGAAAGGCCCAAAATCAAGGACAAAGATGCAACTCTCAAATATCTGATGCATATTGTTTCTCAATCATGGTTTTGTTAATGGTTTTAACATGATTTGTTGAATGTTTCTTGTTTAAAATGGAAACAAATTAGACGAATTGGGCATTTGATAAACCAATCAAGGCTATGTATTAGGGAAGGAAAAGATGTTTAGGCCAACAAAAAAAATATTGATATATTGAACAATGTGGAAGATGTAGATGCGCGTGCAAAGTTTGGGAAAGCGGTGGAGAATACAAAGAAAAAGATGAAAAAATTAATTCCAAAAAGGAACTCTCAAGGTGAATTCGAGCACCTCCCAACATGATGCCGACGGAAAAAAAAAACACTAAACGAGAACGAGGTGCTCGTGGTCATGGACATGGACATGGTCGTGGACGCGGTCGTAGTAGGGATGGTGATAGTGATGATGATGATGATGATGATGATGATGAATGGATGGTTTCTTTATTTTGCAAACTTATTGTTAGAGCATTTCTCGGTCTAACTCGCATGCGTTGCTATCTCAAGCATGTTTGTCAATGTTAGTGATCAAAACTATAAGTCTTGATTTCTAGTCTACTATAGCTAAGTCTCGGATTAGGATAGAAAGTGTAGTTGAGCTCAAGGACTTCATGGCGATTCATCATACAAGAAGAAGAACTACTCAAGGAACCGGTGGAACTTCTCGATAAAAAGGTATGTGAAGACTTGAACTTATCTGTCACTCAAAAGTCTATCTACTCTATCTCCTACTTCTTGAGACAAAAAGTCGTATGCTATATATAGACTTATATTATACACATTTGGTATTTCGAGCCGAGTATACCTCGCCTATCTATATCTCGAAATATGTGTTGGTAAGCGTTTTGCTTCGATCATGTTTATCTTTACCTAGTGACGAAAGTCATGATATTTTTAAATCACTTTGAAAATTGCTTTGACGAGAAATGGTGTAACAACTATATAACATCCTCTAAGAATGTTTCAATGATTGGAATGAGAGTTTAGATTACATAACCAATGATGGACATAAGTATTGTTGTGGAAACACATATGTGCATAAGTCCTATCCCTTGAACCAAAGTTTACAAACTTTGTTGATCAAGAGAAACTGGAAGAATGGCTTGTTGCCAAGTCCGCGAACTCAGTCCACGAACTGCCGAACTTCTCATCCCGAGAAATTCTTCTAGAGTTGACAAACTTGTTACGTGAGTACCAGTCCGCGAACCGGCGGAAAATCTGCCCGGTTGCTTAAGTCCGCGAACCTAGTGTGCGAACTTAAGAAGGTTATATATCTGAAGATGATTTCTGAACTTAAACTTAAAAATATTAGGAATGCAGTTTGCAAACCGTGGCTATAAAAGTTCATGAACCGATTCAAGTGAATCAAATCATCTTTGCTTCAATTGTGTCTTTGTAGTACATAAGATTTCCTTGCAATTGAACAACTCTCTAACTAGTTCATTTGAAGTCATTTGAACTAGTTATGGTGAAGAAGAATATGGTTGGTATGAAATGCTCATTTGGCTAACCTTTTGGTTAACTATTGTTGAACCAACAAATGTACATGCTTGGGTACGGTTAACAAACCTAGAAGCGTGCATTTCATTTGTGTATAACAAGCTAAGTTTTCGAACTAACGGTTGAGAAATATTAGCTTGAATCTAAATCAGGTTTTCATCTAAGGGTGGATATTGTTTGCTTTGTGACCAAGGAGAAACCCTGATTTGAAAGACTATATAAAGGAGACATATAGTATTGTGAAAAACTAATCCCCACACTTTACGTGTGATACTAGTTTGCGTGCTAGAGTCGATTCTCCTTTAAACTTTGGTTTTCTTCTTCTAAAACCAGGTTAACGAGTTAAAGACTTCATTGGGATTGTGAATCCAGACCGATACTATTTTTATCGTAGTTGTGTGATCTGATCTTGCATCTTCTATCGTACGAGTACAATCAGATTGATTGGCTTGAGATTAATATCTCTGATAGGCAAGATATAAAAAGTAGTCACAAACATCTTCGTCTCAATGTTTGTGATCCCACAACATCTTGTTTCGCTACCATACGATTAAGATTATTGTGAGGTGATTGATTTATCTAGGACGTTCTTCGGAAATATAAGACCGGATTATCAATTGGTTCTTGTTCACCTTGATTATTATCAAAAGACGGAATAAAAACTTTAGGGGTTTTCTGTGGGAGACAGATTGATCCTTTGATAGACTTGTCTGTATGAGACAGATGTGTTTATTGTCAAAGCCTGCGATTTTGGGTCGTAACAACTCTTAGTTGTGGGTGAGATCAGCTAAGCGAATCAAGTGCGTAGTATCCTGCTGGGATCAGATGCGTAGGGAGTACAACAATACCTTGGATCGGTGGGAGACTGATTGGGGTTCAACTACAGTCCAGTCCGAAGTTAGCTTGAAGTAGGCTAGTGTCTGCAGCGGCTTAATACAGTGTGTGTTCAATCTGGACTAGGTCCAGGGGTTTTTCTGCATTTGCGGTTTCCTCGTTAACAAAATTTCTGGTGTCTGTGTTATTTCAGTTTCCGCATTATATTGTTTTATCTTTATAATTAAAATAATACAGGTTGTGCGTTAGATCATCAATTAGAGTAATCCAACCTTTGGTTGTTGATTGTCATTGATTGATCCTTGGATATTGGTCTTTGGTACCATCCAGGTTATTCCTTGTGTTTGATTAAAGACTCGCTGATTTCTATTAGCTCGAGTAAATCAAAAAAAGAGACAGATACTAACTCCTTGAGATACTTTTACCTAGATTGAGTCTGACTGTCTAGTTGATTCTCTAGAAAGTATTTCGGAGTTAGTCCATACAGATTGCTAAGAAAAATATTGGGTGGTGTTGTTAGACCCCGTTTTTTCACTTATGTCTTTAACTATGGATAATTACGGAGTCAAAACTTATGTCTTGAACTTATGGTCGAATTATGTCAGGTTATGTTCGCTAGTTTATGAAGGAATGAATCTGGTTAGTTTTGAAATTATTGTGTTTGCCTAAGACGCGACAAACTACAATTTGTGTACATAAAATGTAGGATTTTGGTAGTTTATTCAGTCAGAATCAGTTTACATTTACCTACATAAAAACTGATTTTACCTTTTCTTCAGGGTTATAATTTCAGAGTCGGTTTTTACAAGTTCACCACATACATCGATTTAGGGAATTGCATTCCCTTGTTTTGTAAGTGTTCAATAGATACAGTTAAAGACCCGATTCTGAAAAATAATAAATAAATAAAAAATATAATTTTGACAACTTACATAATCGGTCTATGTAGTGAAACATGTAATCCGATTCTTGTAAGGGAAAGTGACACCTTTCCTGTATCTTTTTTTTTTGACAAGAATCAGACTACATGTGTATTATTATAAACCGATTATGGCAAAGTTGATTTTATATGATTTTGCAAGGCCAAAATCGTATATATGGACATTTCAAAAAACCGACTGCGTGAATTGATTTCGAAAAAATAAATGTTGAGTCTTTATCCAAATAAAGACAACTTCTTCGAGCCACTCCTACATCACACGCTACTCAAACAGATCCTAAAAAATAGAACGGGATCCGGAAGAAGATACGCAGCTCGTAAAATCGTTCATTCCCGCCTTCCACGAACGTCCCAACGAACTATATTCAATGTTTTGGAAGAGAATCAAAGAGTTTTATTATGAGCGCACCACGGATCCAAAAGACCGTAGATGTAGAGGCTTAGTGTTTCGATTCGCATACATACAAAGTACAATGCAAGAGTATGTTAAAGTTAGAAAAATAGTGTGCGACCATCATCCATAAGCTCCTCTTAGTAAGAAAGTGAGTAACCCGGTTTTTTTATACCTACGACATCGTTTGATATTTGATTTCAGCTGGAACGATTCAATCATCTACAGAGAATTCTTAATGGGGAATAAATTTCATTCACCGCAACGAATATGGTGTTGTACCGTCGTGCTCGAAGGTTCATTGACGATGTATTGATGTGCGAGATTCAAGAATTTGCATACTAAATTATCCTATGTAACACGCTAATTTCCTAGACTATGTAATGAATATTATGTTTCTGAAAGTATCATATAATCGGTCTATGTATGCATTTATAACATCTGTTTCTAATAATCGGTTAATGTGTACATTAGCAAGAACCGGTTCTGGATTTTCTTCGTTAATTGAAAAAACTAAACCCATAATCCGTTTACGAGTGCACGAACATCAACCGATTCTGGATTGAGTTTTTCCATTAAAAAATCAAACTTTTTCGTGTTTTAGTGATGATTTAAGATTACTTGATTTCTAGATTAGCATAATTAAACATCACTTAATCACTCGAATCAACACTAGTTAATCATGAATAAATTAGCCACCAAATAAAATAATTGAATAAGGGGTTTTCCATTTTACTTCTATCTCCTTTTGTCTTGTAGTGATAGGCCTCCAATAATATAGCTGAGCCTCAAATTACGGTGATAATTTTGTAGGAAACAAGGATCTGATTTCAGTCTCTAAAGAATAATAATAGGTATCCATCCATACTTCGTACACCCAGTAATATGTATAAATGCTTAAAAATAAAAAAATAAGAAAAAGGAATAGCATTCAAGAAAACCACAACTAATTTTTAGAAATAATATCCTCGAATTCAAGTTTTAATAATATGGAAATTTGCTCAATTCCATCCTCCAAAGACCACCAAAATTCTTTTACCCTTATAATAACACTTAAAGAAATTATATGATTCTCCACAATAGAGTTTATTGTTGTACTTTTTTTTCCGGTGCCAATCTATGTCTGAAATTCGTTAAAATAAAAATAAATCGTAATCAACATTCTAACGATGGAATCACTTTATGTTAATAAAAATATGCAAATCAATAGTATATATTTTCTAGCAACAGTATCTCCAACAGTGATATATTCATCAACTAGAATCACCAGCAATCACGAATAGAGTAGAAGAACTAATATGAAAACGTGGAAGATTAATGTTAGTTGGTGGGCTATTATCTTGAAAGGACCGAGCTTGTTTAGATAAAATTAGAAAATAATTAAGAAAAAAAGGTATAATTAGAAAAACAGAAACAACAAAATGGAAGGTAGACTAAATGAACACTTGTTAAAACCTTTCCATAAAACCACAACTAATTTTCATTAGAGGTTAGAATTAAAAAGAATCTTCGAAGATTACAAAGCAACTCTCTATGCATTAATTTAAAAAAGTCATGATATTTTTTGTTTTCTTATTCTGCATGATATGCTTTTGCAATAAGCGGTTTTCTTTGGTTAGGATCAGACTTTCTCCTTCTCTCTCTAAAGATTCCTAATTCCCTGTGGACATTTGGTTGGGTGAGTCCTTGGGTTGGAGGGTACTTGGTTTAGTTGTTGTTTTATCATTTTGGCTTCTAAATATATGTTCTTTTAATTCTTTTAGAAATTGGAAAAATGAAAATAAAAATTAAAAAATGCCACGGTGAGAGCTTGTTTGGCAAGTAGAAGTAGAAGAAAAATAATTCTTGAAATTCAGAAATCAAATAAATTTATTTTAGAAAATAATTGTGTTTTTGGTTTTAAAAGTTATTCTAAAATTTAGTTGCCACGACTTTTTTTTTTCTTATTAAGGAAAAAAGATACTTGTTAAGAGGGCCCAAAAGATCTTCCCAATTTGTGATAAATACTCTTTCGGTTTTTCAATGGATGATTTGGTTCAAATTTGCACAATTCTTAATGCAAGAGGAGATGGAAGTATTTTTAAATATTTTTTAACATTATACCTTTATGGATAGTAATTAGTGAAATCTCTCAAACTATACCACAAATATTCGTAAATTTTATACTGTTGAAAAACATTTTAAAACACCAACTTAACGAATGTAAACATGACTATCAAATTATATATTCTCATACTAACAATAGTCAATTAAAATGGTAGTTTTAGAAATATCCCATTGTTTAATGATATAGATCATCTATTTAGGGACGGAGGGATTACATAACTATCTTTAAAGTTTTCTTTAATAAAATAGGGAAGATTATAGTCGAAATGATCTTACGTGGAGTATCAATGAATTATAAACTGTATTTATGAATATCAGACACGATAATTTATAAAAATTTTGTTGTTCCTGCACTGCTAAATCTGGAAGATATAAAGATATCATAACCGATCATTCGGAAGCGTGAACATCGTCTAATCAGTTTGTTTATTTTTGGTAGTAGGTTTCTCATGCTCTAGATGCTTTTGATGATATTATCACAATGTACATTGGAATTATTTTCTAAACTAACGCTTTGAGCATATACTAAATCTTCAACGATGTACCAGCGCGTGAGCAAATTTTTTTCTATAATTCCATCGATAATGGAAACTGCCGAAGCACGTAAAAACCTATCATTTGTTGTCTTATTCAAAAGAAAAAAAGATCAGAACCAATTCCATGCTCAGAGGAAGTTCTATATGTTGATTTTAAAACCAAATACGATAAGAACCTAAGCTCGATGTAAATATGCGAAGAGCTTATTTCAAACCGAATAACTGATGTAAATTTTATCTGAACCAGTGTTACAAAATTGACCTTTTTTAATGCAATTTTCTACGATTTTATTATAACAATCAGAATATCTGAGCAAATAAAACACGTGTTAGCTTCTGTTAGTTTTCGATAAATCTGACGAATCTTTCCGTTAAATTAGGCAAACTTACTTTTATCAAATTCAAGATACTCCAATGGTATCTCACCGAATTCTGTCCACGATGAAACACGTTGCAGATGACATCATAATGATTAATTATGTTTAACCAATTGACTTTACTACCTAAATAACCACAACAATTCTGATTAAAAGACATCATGCAAATATTCTTTTTACCGATTAAGAAAAATATAAAATCAAGTCTGATTTTGTGCATGTTCTCTAAAAATGCTTACATGACATCTCGATCATATCTTTTGATTTAATTGTGACAATTATGCTACAACAAACTGTTTGAAATTTTTAGCTTAATAAATATTAAGATTAATATTAGTGTATGTCTAAAATCTCCGAAATCGGTTCGTATTCACATATGAAATATTATTCAAAAATTTAAATCGAATACAGCTAAAATATAGTTGGGTATAAACTACAACAATAGTTACATCCCAATTATTTGTATCCCAAATTATACTAATTTTTTGCAAAAATACAATCAATTTATATGAAATAAAATGTACTCATAATTTCAAATCGGAGTATAATTCAGATTGAGAATATTAATTCGTTCGTATTTCTGATTTATGAACTCGTATGTTTACTTCTGTAAGTTACACCGATTGTTAATTACTTAGCCAATCAATTGAGCATCTATAATTTATTTATAAAAATGAAGGCCAATGAGTGAGACAATGTAATAAAAGAGCGAGGGAATTATTCTCTTTCTGTACTTAATACTCCCATTTACGTGCAGTAGAATGTTTTAAAAAAGAAAAAAGAAAAAAGAAAAATAAAAGCAACGTAAATTGTAAAAATCATAAACAAAAATTTATTTTTATTTTATTTTTCCAAATTGTTGTGTAAGAATAGGATAGTTTTTATTGAGACGAGAAAGAGGAAGTCAAAGAAAAGACTTTGTTTTTTTTTTCTTTAAGGAAGGAGATGGATAAAATTACCAAGAAAAAAAATGAAAGGCAGTTTAAGGAGCGCCCACTGTAATGGTTGTTGCTATGGCCCCTGGTTTTCCATCCTCAGAAGACCAAAATATTCATTTCCTTCAAACCCTAACCTCTGTCTCCCTCTTAAAACCCATCCCATCGTCATCCTTAACAGGGAAACAAGATCCTCCCTTTCACCACCACCACCCCACATTCCTCTCTCTACAGAAAAACATAATTAAAAAAGAACCCCAGTTGTTCAGAGCAGTACCAAGTAGAAGTACTATTTTTTTCTCCCGACTTCTCTCTTTTATGGACATATTTTGAAGAATTCTTCGATACCCAGTTCTCAATTTTGCGTTTTTTCGTGATCCCTACTCTGGGTTTCACGATTGGTACTGCTGATATTGTCGAATCCGTGAAACTTATTTGTTTGTCTGAATGAGGATTGCAGCGAGTTTGATAGAAGAAAAGGGGCAAGAATATAGTGAATTGCCAGCTGAATCAAGCAGCAAGAAATCATCATCGAAAAAGAATAGAAAGCGTCAAAAGAAAGCTGCAGCAGCAGCTATGACGCCTCCTAATGTTGTTCAAAAGCTTTTTGAGACTTGCAAAGAAGTCTTTGCTAATGGTGGACCTGGTTATGTTCCACCTCCCCCTGATGTTGAACGCCTCCGTTTGGTGCTCGGTAATCCTCCCACCCTTTCTCCTTGTAGTTTTTCATTTGATAGTGATTGATTTTCCTGGTCAATTGTATTGGAAAATGAAATTTTATTCATGGGGTTTTGCTAATTGGATTGAGCAAGTTCGACTCAGTTTTAAAGATAAGATTTTTAATCATTTTCGGCCCATCTCTAATTTGGGTTTTTGAAATGGATAACCTTTACTCCATCCAAAAAAGGAAATGGATAAGCTTTAACATGTTGCATTCCCAATTTGATTCATGTGATACTTCCTATGTTGTTCTGAATTCAATTTTTGACGTTTTGAGCTCTTTGCATGACTGTTTAGTTAGATTTGTATGACTCTCCTGGGGACTAACCTGTAACGAAGATGCATTTGCAATATGACCAAGTAAACCTTTTTTTCTGTCAAGACTCAAGAGTATGGTTTTGTTTTGCCTAGTTGTGCTTATTAAAAAATACCATTGCTTAAGGATTTATGCGTTGGTTTACCCAGTTACGTTCTTCTATTCCATGTGGTTTCCAATGTATGCATGTAGGAAGTAGCACAGTTGAATGTGTTATGCTTGAGTACTAAGATGCTAGATTGCTTTTTCTGTGTTTTGCATGCAATTTTACTTAGTCTTGACGAAGGCAGATTCATCTATAGTTCAGTATCTTTGATCCTGTGCATGCCGTGTTTTTTAGTAACTGAGATTCTCTCTGTGATTCCCAAAATGTACATTTGGGATCATTGAATTTCTAAGCATAGAGTTGTTTTTAATCATTGGGTCCAGAAACAAAACTAAGTGGACCTTAATCTGAACTTCCTCCTTAATAACTGCAATCTGATATTCAAGGAGACAGGTTAGATTAATGATGCCACTTTTCCTGCTAACATATTGAACTCAATTGTTCTCTGTTACCATACGGTTAGCTGGTAGAACGAACAAGAAAACCGTTAGCCGGTGAAAACGAACAAAATGAGGATCATTAGCCGGCGAGATTTATGAGACACGTGGTGTCCGAAGGAGTTTGGTTCGCCGCCAAACTCGTGGGGTTTTAAATTTTGTCATTTATCGAAAATGGAAAGAAAATACTCACCTCTTACCACAGTAGCAATTTCCATATCAGATTAGATTTCCTGGCTTCATGCCCGGTTGGATAGGCTGTATATATATCAACTCCGGTGTACGAACATGCGTTCCTTCACTTCCATCAAAAAGATATCAACAAAATTCTGGACTTTATGAAACTCTTCTCGGTGGATCCTCTAGTTCCTTTTTATTTTTGTTATTTATTTCTTGAGACAAGGGAATAAGCGTTGTAGCACATGAAGTATGATTTTCCACCAATTTTTAAAATTGAAGAGACTCCTGCATGTCGATGACTTGGTAGATGGTAGAGTAAGCATACGAAAGAAAATGGTTTTGGCATGTGACCATTCTATAACATAGGCTGTTTAACCTTCTTTTTTTGGTTGAGAACTTCCCCTCTGATGCTTGCATATGTTTTACCTTTTTGGTGTTGTAGATGGCATGAAACCGGCAGATGTTGGTCTTACTCAGGACATGCCGCATTTCAAGAAAACCAAAGGATTCCCTTTAATAACTTATCTTCATCTCTATGAATGCGACAACTTCTCGGTATAGCACCTTCTCTTGGTGATTACACGATATACATATTGTTTTACTTTATTGCTAATCTCTTACTAGCTATTTCTGTCATTTACAGATTGGGATCTTCTGCCTGCCACCCTCAGGTGTCATTCCGCTTCATAATCATCCAGGCATGACAGTTTTCAGTAAGCTCCTCTTTGGCTCAATGCATATTAAGTCGTATGACTGGGCAACTGATGTACCCCGTATCACGCAAGAGAATCTCAACCCAACACACTGTAAGCTTCTCTTTGCTAACCACTTTTTTAGGATTGTATGTTTCCCTTTCAATTCGATTAACTTATCTTACGAAACCATGTGGAAGCTCTCGAGTCTTAGAGCATATCTAGCACCCAATTCTTAGTGGGGTTCTTGGATGTGGTATAGATGCACGCTTGTAACTGAAGTTAATATTTACTCTGACAATTGTTAGTGCCAAAAAGTAGTAGTAAACCCTCTTCCTTTGATGCTATTGATCTTTGTAAATGGGTTGATTGGTACCTACTCTAATAGTTAGAGATACTGTTAAGTAAGCACTTGAGGTTAATTGTGGTTGCCATAAACAATTTTACGTGCATTGCATGCCATCCATGTTTAACTGGTTTTGGATCTAGCGGCATATCTCATGCCAAATATGGAATCTTTTGTATAATACTTGTGGTGCATGTCATAATCTGAAACTCATCAAACATTTTCCATTACCTTTTTCTGCTTCCTTTAGAAGATTATAAATTTACAAATTTCACCTTGTTTTGGTTGATGCTTGCAGGCCAGCCACCTGGGATCCGTCTGGCAAAGGTTCAGGTCGATTCTGTCTTCACTGATCCATGCAACACATCCATACTGTACCCAGCTGCAGGAGGCAACATGCATTGCTTCACTGCATTGACATCCTGTGCAGTCCTAGATGTGCTGGGACCACCTTACAATGATGCCGCTGGTCGGCACTGTACGTACTATCAGGAGTTCCCATATGCTAGTTTCTCAGGTGTGTAATTGGCTACTTGCTTTTCAATATCTGGGTTGTAGTTCAGCATCGCTTACCGATGATGTCCTAAAATGCACGGGATTTAACCTTTATTATTCAAGTTTTCATTGGCTGGAAATTGATTGCCAACACTATTGCATTGACACACATGCACACGGCAATTGATGAGTGAATTACGGGCTGTAGTGGAGGATCAGTCCCTTTAAAACTGGCATCGGAAATTGACACAGAAGTATTCTAGAGCCTTTATCGTATTTAATATCCAGAAGTTAGTAGGCGTTCTTGTTTTGATATTTTTTTTTTACTTACTTCGAACAGGTGACGAAGAATCCATGCCGAAAGAAGAAGAAAGGGATGCGTACTGGTGGCTTGAAGAGAAAGAGAAAATTGAAAACCTTGTTGTTGTTGGAAAACCATACGGAGGTCCAAGAATCGTGGAGACTTGATTGTCATTCTGTCTTAATGTTTCAGCGGCCTTTCAAGCTGTTGTTCCTTTTCTTTTTTCCCCCTTGTCCTTGTCTCTCTTAAGGGTCCATGGACCTTAGGTTTTTCCCTTCCTTTTCCTTTTTTTTTTTTTCTTTTCTTTTTTTGTTATCCGTTGCTTTTACAGTTTCTGTACATATATCCCCCACCAAAAATGAAATGAAAGGAAAAAAAAAAAGTTTTGGAGTTTCAAGAATTTGTTTTTTCTTCTATTGTAGTACATCTGTTGCTGTCCATCATATGGTTCTATACTTGCGAGGTCATGACAATTGGTGGCAGACAACACAGCAACAATCTATCATGGAAAAGGCTTGATGACAAGTTCTCACTCCCGCCAACAATTTCGCCATTGGACTTCACTTCGTCCCTGTACGCAAACGGTTCCATTTACTGGCTGCGCACTGGCTCAAATTCCGCTACAGAACCATTGATTTCGAATTTAACATTGGGACCGAAAAGTTTAGAGTGATTTCAATTCCCAACTACATCATTGAAGAATTTCGTTATCCTTATGTTAGTCAGTTGATACAAATTGATGGTCGTTTATCTGTGTTAGCTAAGAAGATATGCAAGGATATCTACGGGGCGCGAACAATAAATAACGCTTCAATGAAGATGTGTGTCTTATATGACAATGATGATGACATTATCAGTAGTGCTGAAACAACATCTACAAGCAGCAGTGCAGACAGTGTTGGCAATATTAGTGATTTCTGTTGGGTAGAAGACACCTTCATGATGCCGCCTTTTGACTGGGACGGGCTAAATTCTGGTTCTGTCCAAGTTGTTCCCGGTACAGATTTGTTCATAATAAGATCTGAAGGAGACGCTGGTTCGTCATTCTATTTTTAGGAATGGAGGAAAAAAAGATTCAGTAAAGATGAACAGTTTGTTATTGAAAAAAGAAAAACATCCACTCGTGAACCTTTTTCGTTTGTGTATTCCCTTTACAAAGAAAGCCTCTTGTCCTTAATATGATTTATACCCCTCCGTCCCAAATTAATTGAGCTAATTGGTCTTAACTCTTAAATTTTGTCACACATAATTGAGCTATCTCATTAATCAAGGTGATATTTCTAAAACTACCATTTATTGTTACTATAAGAAATATGAATTTAATAGCCATGTTTATATTCGTTATATAGGTGTTTTAAAATGTTTTTCTATGATATAAAATTTACGAAAAACCGTGGTATAGTTTAAGACATAAATCATTTCCAAGTTCTACTAATTATTATCCATAAGGGTATAATTGTAAAAAATACTTAAACATACTCTTTTTTTCTCCTTGACTTAATAATTGTGCAAACTACAAATAGCTCAATTAATTTGGGACGGAGGGAGTAACATCCAATAATGTACTTCACAAGAAAACAGATCATAACATAGACCCAGTAAACACCCAATTTACACGTCCTAGGAATATAGCGACAATTGAAGTTTTCATTATAGGAAATTTTATACAACCTCCGTCCCACTATTAGATGACCTATTTAGTTTAAAATTTTGTCCCACTATTAGTTGACCTATTTCATTAAACAAGGGAATATTTCCAAAATTATCCTTTTGATTGATTATCGGTAGTATAAGAAATATGTATAATTTGATATCCATGTTTATACTCGTTATGTAAGTGTTTTAAAATGTTTTCAATGATACAAAGTTTACGAAAATCCATGGTATAGTTTGAGAGATAAATCATTTCTAAATTTTACAAGTTATTATCCATAAGGGTATAATTGTAAAAGATACTTAAAAAATACTCCCTTCCACTCCTTGCCTTAAAAATTGTGCAAACGTCAACTAGGTCATCTAATAGTGGGACGGAGGGAGTATAAACTTTCTTCCACCAATCAACATAGGGACTTGTTCCATTGAAACCTTCCAAGGAGATCTTTTCTACAAGAGCACGAGCATCACTTTCAAGTTGCAAGAGAGTTGAAAAAACAATATTCTCATTAAGATCGTCTTCATGTGTCACCAAGTTTCTCGCTGGTTAATGATGCCCGCTTAGCCATCTAAAAGAAACAGCAAAAACTTTTAGTATTTTTTATTAAATGCAAAACGACAATGTTATTTGGCTCCCTAATCTCCATCTCCCTATTCGCCTCGCTACAATCTAAACCCCACATTAAGAGAATGGTGAACCCACCTGAACCTGAATGCGGATCTCGATATGGATGTGGGGCTTAGATTGTAGGGAGGTGAATAGGAAGGTGGAGAATAAGGAACCAACTAGCATTAAATGACAGACAAAAGGAGAAACTGGAAACTAAACAGACAAATAAAGACCACGGAATTAAATGACAACCAAGGCTAATATAGTTCAGATAATGACCTCCATGATCTAGTTGCTTAAATAGAGTATACCATCTTTAGTAACTGACATTTGAAGTTCCAAACGAATCTGATGAGGAATCCCATCTTCGCTTAATAACTTACAGACTTCACAGGGAATTGTGTTATGCATATACTTTCTTTTCTTTCTTCTTTTGGCGAGAAAATCAGCTCCTCTGTTGGACTTCTTATCAACTTTAGCGACTAAATCACCATACCAATAACGACTGCCCAACCTAACGATTTCCTTCAATACTTTGGCCACTATACGACCTTCCACATTAAACTCCGGGTAACAACATGAAATGCAAAATATGTCGAAGTCTGGGTTACGAGGGAGACCAATTCTCTCGTTGAAACAACCTATTTTACTTGATTGCATGCAACGGTTAACATCATGGGAAATCCCGTCATTGTTGCAGGCCATAAAAAATTTTGTGATGCCAAATTTAGTAGCAAATTTTAAACCAGCTCTAATTCCCTCTAAGGTATGGTAATATTCAGAGATTGCTCCATCTTTAAAAACACCAGATAGAGCACCAACAGATATACCGGTACGATCAATAACAACAACTCCATAGCCTCCCTTATCTACATGTTTTCTGTAGAAACCATCTACAAGTACACCATAGAATTGTCTCTCGACGATCACGGGCTTCTTAGGGATTATTTTCAACAAGTTCAATCCATCAGTGAGCTGCTGAGCAGTAGATATCTGAGGTGGTAGATGAGGTTCTGAGTTTTCATCAGAAAAGTCATCCTCACCCCAAATATCACGAGATTTGATACAATTTTTGCTAGACCAATCAATCCCAAGATCATTCCCATGACCTATACTAGGATCGAATGGGCCCAAAGACATATGATTACCATATTGATAGTGAGCATATTCTGGATGGACCTTTGTATATTGATTAATGTGATCATAATAGACGATTGGTTGACGGAAACAATAGATATGGCCATCTTCATTAACCGACATCTGAAGTTCCCTTTGCATTTGAGGAGGAATTCCATCTTCACTTAGTAACTCACGGACTACACGAGGAATTGTGTTATACTTATACTTTTTCGTCTCACCACTCTTGGCCAAAAAAATCAGTTGCTCTGTTTGAGCTCTTATCAACCATATTGACTAGATAACGACAGTAATACGGACTACCCAACCATATGATATCCTTCAACAGTTTCACCACCATACTGTCCTCCACTGTAAACACTGGGCTACAACATGTAACACAGAATGTATCAAAATTTTGGTGATCAGGAAAACCCGTATCTTTACAGAAACAACCATGCTTACTTGATTGAAAGCAACGTTCAATGACGTCGCAAATATAGTCATCATTGCATCCCTTACAAATTTTAGTGATGCCATGTTCTCTAGAAAATTTCAAACCAGCTCTAATTCCCTCCAAGGTATGATAATATTTAGAGAAAGCTCTATCTTCAGAAATAGCAGATAGAGCAGCAATAGGTGTACCGGTAGCATCAACAATTATAACTCCATAGCCTCCATGATCTACATGTTTTCAATAAAAACCATCTACAAGCACACCATAGAGTTGGCTCTCTACAATTACTGGCTCCCTATGGATTTTATTGATTTCATCAGAATATAATTTATCATCATACTTAGAGGTGTAAAACGTGCCGTCCCGTCACAACCCATCCCACGAAGTCGCGTGCTTAGCGTGCTGCGTGCTGGGCTGGGCTGTGCCAGAAATTCAGACGTGCTGTGTTGTGCTGTGTTAAATGGCGTGCCGTGCTGTGCCAGAAAAATAAACGTGTTATCCCGTGCTGGGCTATGCTAGCACACTTATTTTATGTTCTCCAAAATAAATATTTTTGAGATATTTTAGTTAGTACATGTATTATTATATAAATAAATTAGCATAACGAAAATAAAATGTTAGAAATTAGCTAAAACAATGATTTTTTTTGTGAAATATGCATCAAATGTGATGTACTGTGTAGTATTTTGCGCATGACGTGGCGAGCTTTCTTTGCGTGTTGTGCTGTTCCGCGTGATAACACGTGCCGCTTATTGTGTTGTGCCGCTGTGCTCGAATTTTAACGTGTTGTGTTGTGCCATAAACGTGTTGTGCCCGTGCTGGACTGGTCACGTGCTGTGTCGTACTGTGCTCAAATTTTAACGTGATGTGTTGTGCCATAAACGTGCTGGCCCGTCCCAATTTACACCTCTAATCACACCCATCTGGTGATATGATATGGTTTTTGCTGGACCAATCAATCTCAAGACCTAGACTAGGATCAGGTGGGCCCCAAGTGTAAGAATATTTCTTTACACATAAAAATATTCCATTGGGACATGTAATAATTTTGGTTGATTATGGATTATTGCTAAATTATGGCGGTTACCATTTATGGGATTATTTCCTAATATCTCTTCTTTGATGGACGGTCGATATCCAATGCTATAACTAAACCCTAGGAAGTTGGTCCTCCTTCTACCTATAAAAGGAACACAATAACCATAAGTATTGGGTTCGGGAATTTACAATTCATAACATAAGAGGTGAAGAAGGAGAAACCATGACCTCCACAAGGTATCACGGCTACCACTAATTGATGAGCGACGAGCTACGAAATAACGTTATAAGGTATTTCTCATAAATCATTTTATGTATATTTATTGTGTGATTATCATGAAGTTCAACGATCCTAATTAACGTATCTATAAAATTAAAACTTATAGTTGGCATCTAGAGCGAGTCTTTAGAACTCGTGATCGTTCGTTGATGATATGCAATAACGTGTTATTTTATGTTTACGACTATATTCACATCAAGTTCATTTCACGGCCATGATGTTGTATTAGTCTCTCTGTTCGTAAAACCTAAATTGAATTATAAATTACAGATAAGAGTTGCGGCTTTATTAGTGATTAGGTTTCTTTTCTCTCTTCCGTATGTTTGGAAGGCAAAAGAGAATATCATCATGTGGGCTTGTCGGCACTGGACTAATAATGGGTATGCGGGCTAATGATGATAGTAGCCGTAAGTTAAAATATGGATTGTTTTCAGCGTGTGAGTGAACTATTAAATAATTAAATGGTTAAAATTTTTCATCCTTTTCCTCTTAATTGGCTGAGAGATAAGAGCCATAATGTTTAATGGGGTCGTAGCTTATGCTCTTCCCAAACTTTACCAGATTGATTATTTTCTTAAGCAAATAAGCGTTGGAGTTTGTGCGATAATGTAAAGGCATGTTTTACTTGTTTAAGAAAATGGGCTCTTGAAACTTTTTTAGGTTGTGTGTTTAAATAATTTGGTTTTTGCTTAAATGGTTCATTCTGCTTGTTTCATTTTATTTTGGATAGTTAAAGAGGTCATCTCGATTGTCTCTCATCATCTGACCTTGACTGAATGGGTTTTCAACTGATCTGGTTCTGATTTTTCACGATTCAAACATAATTTAGTTTTAAATTTATTCGTTATGGTACCATGTTATAAACAGTACCGTTCTATAATTAAAACCAAATTTAAATTATAATATTATGAAGGTGGTCTTTATCTAGATAGATGTAGGATAATCGTTATTACGCTTCCGCTTTATCGAAACACTGAAACGTTTTCTTATTGAATTTCATTATAAATTTATGATCAGAACCATTTTTGATACCATTAAATTTGTGTGTGCATTTTGATATGGTTTGTGCGCTTGTACGTTATGTTATAGTTTCTTTCATATTATTGTTTTTTCTTTGAATTTTATGAGATTATACTTGAAATTATTATGTGGCTCTTTAGTTATCACCACAGTAATACTAGAGTGTTATATCTCAGTATAATCATAATGTTATTATAAGCATGAATTTGCAAGCCGTAAAGTATAGGTTTTGCAGTCATCGACATCATGTGATAATGTCATTATTTTAGTTAATTGGTTATCACCACAGTGATGTCAAATCACTTCTGGACATGATCACAATTTTTTTCAAATGCTTGTAATCTTGTTTTTCTTAAATATATTAGAACAGAATTTACCCACAGGAAATTGGAGTTCATGTATTTAAGAAAACATTGACTGATGTGATTGTTGATCATACATTATGGATATGAACTGATTTGAATCTTGAGGGTGTCTAGTGTCATTATGTTTCACTTTTCTCCCAATGCTGATGATAATTTCAATTGTACGTATAAAACTATTGCGCTTAAGATTCTTAGGTCATAATTCTTTAGTTATCACCATAGTGATACTAGAGTGTTTTATCTTAGCAATAATAATAATTTTATTGTAAGCACACATATGCCAAGCCGTGAAGGCAAGGTTTAGTAGTTACTATGGCATTATTTTTGAGTTGTTGGCAATCATCATAGTGATGTCAAATAATTCTTCCAGTCATAATCGTTATTATGTCAAGTGCTTATAATATTGTTTTGCTTAAATGTATTAGAACAACAATTACCCACGGATAATTTGAGTTCACATGTTTAAGATAATATTGAAGTGTACAATATCTGATTATATATTATAGTAATTAAATAATTGGCACGAGATTTTACGTTATTTCTTAAAAGTGCATAAAAGAAAATTTACATAATTAAACTCATTATCGAGTTGAGTAACCCATTATGGATTTTGGTTTTCAGATCTTCATGAATATATTATTATGTTGTTTTGTCCAAAACTTATTGCATTCTCTATATAGAATTGAGGTTTTAATTTTGGATAAATTGCTCCATATTTGTGAAAATTTATGATCTCCATTGCCTATTCTAACACCCTTCATTTTAATCCACTATTCCTTATTCATTATGATTTTTAAGCTTGCATCAAATTAAACTAGTAAGCATCAAAGAAATTTTCTTCAATGAAATTTCATTATTGAAACATACTTATAGATTTGCTCAATGCTTGTTTTGGGTTAATAAAGGTTCGCCATGTTTGGATATTTTTTCAATTAAAGGGAGTTGATGTATTCATAATATGTATGCCATGCTTTTGAATAAATATTTGTGATTAGTGTTTTGGGGTTACTCATAAATGTTTTATAATCGACTAAATTTATGATCAGATCAAGTATGTACATATCATTGAGTGGGACTGTGCAATATCACAGGAAAAATTAGTTTGATCTTTACAATTGTACATGTTTGCTGGGTACTTTAGTTATCACCACAGTGATGCTAAACTCTTATCTTGTAAGTGTTGTATGTTTTGAGTCCTCTTAGTTTGATTAAATGATTAGAACAATGCTGCTCGCAAGTAGTTTTGGTTCACACGTTTAAACAAGCATTAAGTTAATCTAAATATTTTATATACATGTAAAATAATAGCTAACCACAGCTGACTATTATTTCGATGTTTTAGGTTGAACATTAGAATTATTTGAGTTTGTTAATACATGATAGGACGAGATTCTCCCACAGGTGATTCTAGTTGTGATATTAAACACACATAATGTTGTTTGTATGAGAAGATAAAATATGTACTGATGTTTTTCATGTCTCACATTGTTCCTTGATAAGGTTTTACCCACGGGAGAATCTTATTGAAGGTATTTAACTGTTGTAAGCTTAATTGTCATTTATCTCTAATATAAATTTCAACTTTTGTTCTTATTAATTGTAGATTATGATTATTTTGTAGACTTTTAATGATCTAATTTTTGGAAGATAAAATTGTTTATCACCTGATGATTTTTTGCGTTATTGTGTAAATCTATCGATTGCATCATGAATCTCAATCCATGGATGTTTTATCGAACATTCATTCTTGAAATTGAGAGGCAATTATAGATAAAGTTAAAAATTATAAAGTCTGACAAAGATGGTGAATATTGTGAAAGGTATGACAAAATAGGATAATATCCTAAATCTTTTGCATAGTATCTTCAAAAGTTTGGAATTGTTGCTCAATATACAAGAACAACTTATCTTTGGCATAATGGTGTATATCAAAGGGCTAAATCATACTTTTATGAAAATGGTTAGAAGCATGATGAACCATGCATAATGGCTATATATTTGTGAATGTTTGTTCTTTCTGCAACTGTGTAATTTAAATAGATTTTCATTAAAGTAGTTTCAAAGACACACTTTAGACTAGAAAGGCTGGAAACCTAGTTTAAATCACGTTTAAGTTATGGTTGTTCAGTTGGAGGTGAGGGCTTACATTCCAAAGAATGAAAATTGGATTTGGAAACTATTATTGGTTCATTGGTTTTCCTAAATAATCCAAATGGTATTCTTTAACGTTCTAACCGTATGAGACCTATTGAAACCGAAAATATAAATTCGTTAATGATGGCATAATCAGTGGGAGTACATGGATATATGTATTCAAGAAGTCATGATAATGATCCCTTTATTTAATATTTCTACAGATATTGTGAATCTTATCATCATCAGAATGTTAGATAATGAAAGACCACAAATTATTGATTCAATACTCCATAATATAACTAATGCCAATAAAGAATTTTTTTTATAACAACATGAACCAACATTAAGAAGGTATCAACAGAGATGGAAAGAAAGTTATTCATGTTGTTTCAGTGATTTTCTTACAAGAATTTATTACATTTTGATATGGAATGACAAAGACTCGGTTTTCGATTCACAAATATTATGTGTAATAATTTTGATTAATGGATTGATGCTATGTGAGTAAAAATCATTGGTTGAAAGTCAAGTCTCGTATATTGTTTAATTGCTCGAAAGACACAAATCAGTTGTATGAAAGTGGGTCTTTCTGACCTAATACGACTGTAATAACAATTTTAAACGGTACAAAGCAAGACTTATTGCCAAAGATTTTACTCTGAAACGATGCATTGATTATAAATAAGTTTCTCTCTCATGTCAAAGAAAGACTTATTCAGAATTATCATAGGATTATTAGCAGCTCAGTATGACCTAAGAGTTGCATTAATCAAATGTGAAAATAGCCTTTATTAATGATAAATTTTAGTTTACAAATTTTAGAAATCAAAGTATGAAATTTAAGCAGCTTCCCATAATGGTATATGAAATTCAACAAAACTATAAATGTTTCAAGTTTTGGAAGAAATTATTACAGATTTATTCATATACCTCAAGATCAGTGGGAGAAATTCATACCCTTGGTCTTGTATGTTAAGACATACTACCTACGAGTAGTGATCTTGAATTTATGCATATCCCTATATTTTTTGAAATAAAGGATATCAATGAAGCTTACCATATGATAGTAATATCATATGGATTACACAAGCTCTCATATAAGGCATATATCGAATATTCAAGGAATTTTGAGATAATAACATATTTAACAGATTTATTTCATGTTGGATATAAGATATAAATTTAATCTTCATTACATCTTAATTCTGATATGAAACTTATAACAAGTTGTTGATATGTTAACTAAATGCATAAAGAATCGAAGAACAAATTACAGGAAAGCTATCAAGAATTTTGAGATACTATTTTAACTTATGTCTTATAATTAGTTAGCAAACCCAACAAGATTTGATTGGGTTTTCAGACTTCAGTTTTTGTGGATGTATGGATTCTATAAAGGAAGAATCCATTAATACCAGTCCCACAATTGAGTTTGAATATTTATGACTGCGATACTTAAAGACTTAAGGTTTGTCTCTACATTGCTGAAATTTATCGTCTTAGCTTCGCAGCATTAAAGCACGATATGTATACGAAGGGAACAAAACACATGAACCTTGAGTATATATGCTCGAATTAGGAAATTCAGAAACAATAGTTGTTCATTTATCGCTTAAGCACAATTGCATTCGGAGATGCACTTAATGAATAATTATCTTTTATGACCTCTTAAGAAAAGATTAAAATCTCAGGTCTGTGGGAGTAATTGATTATTGAACTCAGCTAATTTATGTGCTTACTTTTGGACACTTTTTGAGCTCTTATTAATGTTATTCTAAATTATTTTTGTATCCATGTTTAGTATACACTTATGTGAATGGATGAATGTTAACAAAAATAGTCTTTCGTTTGAAGACATCACTGGACTATTATGATATCCCAATATTTAAGGCCTGATTAAGTAAGTTGTTTGTGTTGTGGTGCATGGAAGGGAACATGTTGATAACAAGACAGCGTGCCACCACCATGACTCGCATAAGTGATTTGCTTGGTTAAGGTATTATGTTTAAACCATTAAATTTTATTTAGCAATTACACGCGCTTATGTTTTCTACGCTTAACCATTATATAAATTATCTCATGGACTAGTGGGAGAATGTAAGAATATTTCTATATACAGAAATATTCCATTGAGCCATGTAATAATTTTGGTTAATTATGGATTATTGCTAAATTATGGCGGTTACCATTTATGGGATTATTTCCTAATATCTCTTCTTTGATGGACGGTCGAGATCTAATGTTATAACTAAATCCTAGGAACTTGGTCCTCCTTCTACCTATAAAAGAAACACAATAACCATCAGTATTGGGTTCGAGAATTTACAATTCATAAAGAGGCGAAGAAGGAGAAACCATGACCTCCACAAGGTATTACGGATACCACTAGTTGATCAACGACGAGCTACGGAATAACGTTATAAGGTATTTCTCATAAATCATTTTATGTATATTTATTGTGTGATTATCATGAAGTTCAACGATCCTAATTAACGTATCTATAAAATTAAAACTTATAGTTGGCATCTAGAGCGAGTCTTTAGAACTCGTGATCGTTCGTTGATGATATGCAATAACGTGTTATTTTATGTTTACTATATAATATAAAATTGATAGTGAGCATACTCTGGAGGAACTGTTGTATATTGATTAATTTGATCGTAATAGTTTGACGGAAACAACTAATACCACTAGAGGTAGAAGCACTTCCCCGCTGCTGGTAAGACACGGTAGGAGTGGAGCTACTACTTGATCCGTAATCAACCCTACGATCACTGGTTGCAGAGGGTCTCGTTAGACGACCGCTATTGTTTTCAGCCATGGCACTATTACCAAAATCTAATTAGTATGTTTCAAAATTGAACAACTAAACAATTAAGTATATGAAAATCACATAATGATGAAAAATCTAATAACACAACCTCCCAAAAATCTCCTAGCTCCACCGGAAAACAAAAATTAAATCGGAAAATGGGCCATTTGTCCAAATATTTTTAAAACATGGTTCAGATGGACGAGTAAAATTTAGTATGGGTGAAATGAACACCAAAAAAATAACAAGGATGAAACTGGATGCATCTTGATTTAAATTAAAAATAAAAAAGTATTTGAAAATGGATAGGATGAAACTGTTTACATCCTGGCTATTTTTACATTTTTTCCATTTAAACAGTATCAAAATATAAATGTCATTTTCACCCAGAAATATTGATTTTGGTCTTTTTAACCAATTTTGTGAAAATTAAAACCAAGTTTTTCCTTTCAACAGTTTCAAAATCCCTAACACTAACAGCCCTTCCAAAAATTAAAAACTAAATTACAAAAATTAAAAAACAAAATTGCATATCGAATTTACAGAGTGAGAGGTTTTTCTTCTTCTTCTTCTTCTTTTTTTTATGGTGTCCGGACACGCGATACACCTATAAAAAGCAGCGAACCCTAATGACCTAGAGTTCAATTGTTTAGTGGTAACTTGAGGATTGTGGTCGCTAAACTAATTTCATGGGAGGTTTAGAGCCACTTCCACCCGCTAAAGCTGGAGTAAATCCAGTGCAATCCCACATTGTACCATTTGTTTATTCAAAAAAGAGTCGGGATCCCATTTGTACATGTCCAACTGACGCTTCCACAGCCTAGCCACACAACTACAAACGGGTGCCTGGCAAGTGTATACCGTGTAGGGCAGGTGGGGTAATTTTTTTGGCTTTCATGTGCATTATTATATGCAGAACCTAATTCTGCAGCTTATCTTATGGTCTCTCGGCCTCCTTCCGTTTTTTCACTCATTTCTTAATTTGTATCTTCTATTAACAACAATTTCGCAGAATGATAATGATCAAGTCGGTATTGTTTGGGAAATACTCCCTCGTCCCATTCCTAAATGACCTATTTGATTTTAGATTTTGTCCCAATGATAAGTGACCTATATCACTAAACAATGAGATATTCCGGAATTATCCTTTTAGTTAATTATAAATAATATATGAAATATGTATAATTTGATAGGCATGTTTATATTTGTTACGTAGGTGTTTTAAAATGCTTTTCAATTGTATGAAATTTGCGAACATCCGTGGAGTATTTTGAGAGATAAACCATTTTTAAATTTCACTAGTTATTATTCATAAGGATATAATTGTAAAAAATGATTAAAAATACTATTTTCCTTGCTTGCCTTAAAAATTGTGCAAATTTCAAATAGGTCACTTAGGAGTGGGACGGAGGAAGTATCAATGAAGATCCACCTTTGGTTCTGTTGTTTCCAAGTTCAAGTTCTTATTTCAGTGAGTTGTAAAATAAATTTATTTTGTATAAATTTGAGATGATTAGAAAAATGTAATCAGATAATTGGAAGCTTTTACTTGAGATGCGAAATACTTATTAGTTCAGTTCCATGGTTTTGAACGATCGAAAAAGAAGATGCAATGGCTGCTGTATCTGCTGTATAATCGAAAGAGAAATTAGTATGAATTGAAATCGAGGTTGTTATGAAGACCAATTTTGACAAATCCAATTTCAATTCCATACCAATTTTTTTATTTCGATTCTAGTCATCTATATAACGATGTTGCTTGTTAGTAATGGTGGAGGAGAAGGGTGGTGGTGATGACGACCATGGGAGAAGGCAACAGAAGAAAAAAGAATAGATGGTTATATCAATTTAGGGCATGAAATTGAAAATATATCAAATTGAGAAGGTGGGAAAGTGTTGATGCTACTGATGATGTTTTTCTGTAATGACGGTTGTGGTGTTGCTGGTGGTGGTTGTTTGTACCATCAATAAAATTGATAGTGCTCGTTAATCAAGCCCATGAAGGAAGATTCCAGAAGATTCTAAAAGACTTGTTGTCCAAGTTGTTTGCATATTAAGTTTACACCATAATTAGGGTTACATAAACATTATAAATACATGTATCCTAAATCCTAAAGGGATATGAAATTTTAGGTTAATTAACCCGGAGAAAATACTTTGTATCATCATAGTTAATAAAACATATCTACGTTCCTCCGTGGATGTAGGCACAACTTGCCGAACCACGTAAATCCATGTTTTCTTATTTATTTTCTAATTTTATTTTCTATCGTCTTCTAGCCCTAATTCATCATCAAATCATCGTGTTTAGTGCCTAAATTAATTTTGGGTACAAACATTGGCGCCGACTAAGAGGGTTCGTGTAAAAAGATCGTGTTTTGTCATTGAGAAAGGTGCGGAAGAAATCACACGGATTCCATGCAAAAATCAGCAAAAGAAGAAAAATTTAGGGTTCTTGCGTAACTGTTACAAGTTTGAAGAAACCGTTGCGAGGTTGAAGAAACCGTTACAAAGGTTGAAGAAACTTTTGCGAAACAGTTAAAGAAAGCGTGGCGAAATAGTAGCAGAAAGCATCACGTGGGCGTAACAATCATAATTGTTGCGGAAAGCGTTGCAAAGCTTCTTCTTCATCACTGCACCAAATCCGCAGATCCATGAAATCTGATCCGTAGGATCTGTCCAACCTCGGGTACACCAGCGATCCAGTGCTTCTCAACGACACGTGGGTCCACCTCAGCAAAAATTGTCCAGTCACCTTGTGCCACGTCACTTATACATCAGCAGCAAGGTCCAGTCAGCATGGACGCCACGTCAGCGTCCAGTCAACATACAATTAACATGGCGTTTCCACATCAACACTATCTGAGTGCCACGTCAGCAGAGACCATACCACATCAGTAATAGTGATCCAGTCAGCGACAACCATGTCATCTATACGCCACTGCCATGTCAGCACTATAGTCCAGTCATCAATTCCACGTCAGCATATTATGCACTGTCACCTGCTGCCACATCAGCACCACTCGTGGACCACGTGTCTCCGCCACGTCAGCGACATTCACCATCGTCTTCCACGTCAGCAATTTCTGAAACGGGCCAATTGGGAACTGCCACGTTAGCACCACATGTCCAGTCAGCAACGCCACGCCACCTCTCATCTGCCATGTCAGCAAATTGTGCACTGTCAGCACTGCCACATATGCAACAACACGCGTGCTTCGTTCAAATCTTGTTTTGTCAATAACTTCTTCGTTTTAAGGCCAAATTGAGTGATTTTTGGCTCATTGGAATCGTCTTCCAATTCCCTACAACATAGAAGCAAAAATTACAGTGATCGAGAAACTTTTATGTGCACTTGGAGCAGCAACATGATCGAGTTCGAGGTTCGTGGATAGCGACATGATCGAGAGTTCGAGATGAGGATTGCTTAGACCCTTCAATATTTAGCCTTGCATCACATCGCAAGCACCTAAAGCCTCACCTTTCACGTGAGCACCTAAGTCTTGCTTTTATGGCAAGCATAAAAATCTCATCTTGCACGCGAGTATGAAAGACTTGCACCTTGGCAAGCATAAAGTCTCGTCTCCACCACGATCCAAATGCCCGATATTGGTCTAAAGACCCGTACTCAACACAAGCAATACATCTAGCCTTCCCGAGCAGCGAGCGCTACAGCCTTGTTACTTTGCGAGCAAAAAGCCTTGCCGCAACCGCAAGCACCCTACATTCTATTTAAGTCTCGACCAGCTCTCGAGCATCACAAGTCCACCACGTGGAAAAAAGTCTCGCCTAGCACGTGAGCAAATGTTTTTGCAGGTAATTACAATCGGGGGCGTCTTTGTAATATCTCTACTCACGCTTGGAGGAGAGTTACGTCATCAACGGTCGAAGCAAAAGAATAGAGGAAATTCTTAACCCCCAAAAAGTTGGAGCTTAAGAGGGGGCGATGTTTGTACCATCAATAAAATTGATAGTACCCGTTAATCAAGCCCGTTAATCAAGATTCTAAAAGACTTGTTGCCCAAGTTGCATGCATATTAAGTTTACACCATAATTAGGGTTACATAAACACTATAAATACATGTATCCTAAACCCTAAAGGGATATGGAGTTTTAGGTTAGCTAACTCGGAGAAAATACTTTGTATCATCATAGTCAATAAAACATATCTATGTTCCTCCGTGGATGTAGGCACAACTTGCCGAACCACGTAAATCCATGTTTTCTTATTTATTTTCTAATTTATTTTCTATCGTCTTCTAGCCCTAATTCATCATCAATCATCGTGTTTAGTGCCTAAATTAATTTTGGGTACAAACAGTGGTTTCTGTGGGAGAAGATAAAACTGAAGGAGATCTGGTGTGTAATGGCGGTAATGGTGTTTCGCTGGTTAAGGTAGAGGAAGAAACAACGACGATAGCGCTAATTGAACTGTTAGTTTTTGTGCTGGTGGGTGTTGTCAAATGTTGGTGGTGGGGGTGCTGGTGATGGTGGTGGTGTGGAAGGTTGAAGGAGGTGAAGGGAACATCGAGGTTCAATTCATATTAATTTCTTTATGTTATTACAATGGCCCAGGTAGGAAACTCAAAAACACGGAGGGATAATCGCGTCATTTATTAAGTACATTAGTCATTTTCCCCCATACATATGTTAACATTTACGGCAGTTTCAGTGAAGAACTAAAACCCGGAAGGGAAGTTTCGACAGTTCATCGTTGAACGAAAAAAGTTTAGTTACACCAGACAAATCATTTTGTGTTATATTATAGATTTCCAGCAACTTCTTCTTCTTCCTCCATATCTTTATGTTTCTTCATCAACCAATAAATCTTTTCATCTGATATATCTACTACTCACCATTTCCTTGTTCGATATAACGTTGGGGTTTTCCAATTCCCAATTTGATTGTTGAAAAATTATTGTTCCCAACTGACACTTTCCCTTTCTTTTACTTGAAGATATCTCACTCAACATGCACTTTTTTATAGCTAAGTTCACTTAATATACACTTACTGTTTGATGACAAGGTGGATATGAGTCTGACCACCCATTATATATAGGGCAGGTGAGGACGACGTTTATGGTTTACTTTAGATGAGTAGTATCTACATTTCACTAGTTCTCGTGATAATGGAGCAAAATGTACCATGGAAAAGTTTTTTGATACGGAGGATATGCATCTTTATATCAAAACAATAACATGAGAACAAATGTTACATAAAAAGCTAGTTGGATAAAGAATCACCCCTTGGAAAAGAAGATATCACTAGATTCACTACCGTAACTCAATTATATCTTATGCGCATGCCCAATGTAGTTAATCTCGCCCAAAATACCGCCGATAATATCAGTTTTGATGTTTATCCGATATTCACCGAAATATAGTATTTCGGTCCCGACCGATATTCATCAAAATTCGATATTGACTACACTGCGCGTGCCTACTCCAGACGGGGAAGATGATGTTATGAAAGAAAAGTTCCTACTTTCATAAAGAACCATCTAAGGTGTACTTAACGATGTGGGTTGTGGACTAGTTCGACTCGGGATAAACTTAATCATGTGGGAGCAGAAAATATGATCGCCAAGTGGAACCATCGGATTGCTCGGATAAAACTTAAGAAAATAGGAAAGAAGAAACGAATAATTTCCCGCATACCACTGAACCCTAAACCGGGATATCCACCACTCTCTTAAGGACAAGCACTATGATGATCCTTTTCCCTTAGCTATAGTTTATTTAAAGCTAAGAGAAATGGGCTGAAGTCAACCTTACTATGGCGGCTTTGCATTCTTTAGCTATACTACATGGAAACTTAGTTTCCGTATAAATAGCGTCAAACGGATATTGAGTAATCCGTATAGTAAAGAAAAAAAAGTATAAATAAAAAAAAATTAAAATAAATAAGAAGAGTGAAAAGGAGAAATATTAGCGTAAAACAGGGAAAACTGGAAGATGTCGAGAATCCGGTGAATATTACATGGAAACTCAGTTTCCGTAAAGTGAAACATGGAAACTCAGTTTTCGTAAAGTGAAAAAGCAAACAGATATTCAGTCTCCGTGTGTTTCCCTTCTCTACTACCCGGATCAGTTGTGATTCAGTTTTAAATGTATCTAAGGAATATCGCTACATTCAAGCTACATGAAAGACCATAGTGGTTGAATTGCGCTACAGTTAAGCTATAACAAAGGGAAATCCCTCACCATAACACTTGTCCTAAGGTGAAAACATGTGTAAAGGTGAAATAATATTTACATCCAAATTTGAAATGGACATATGTGCATTTAATGAGAAGTCAGAAAGACAGATTGATAGAACACAGGGTCGGCCAACCAAATGGTATGAAGAGATTCGTCGAGGAATAAGCTGATAGTAACAACTCTAGAGAAGATGAATTTTTATGTTACGCAAGTATTGACTCTCCAATGAAGATGAACCATTTTGTAAGTAATATCGTTGGTAAGAACTACTCTAGAGATCTCTCAAAAGGCCAGCGAACGAGGTTAGTTGTCCACTGTACATTTATCCAACACTTGAGTTGATCCATCTAGTTGTGTTCGCTTTCGAACTAATACTATATACCAAGTGTATACCTTGTGGTTTGTTATCTTATTGACAGTCTTTGTCTATATTACATTACGTAAGGTATCGGATTTATAGGTTGATATCGAAAATATTTGTGGTGTACTTGGTATCTTTGTCATTCCAAATGGCTATATGCCCATCCTACCTATATAAATCTTCTTTCATCCACCAATAAACTCACACAACTTTTATTTTCATAAAAATTCATCAAATTTCTTCAATATATCCTTTATTTTCAGCCGTTTCAATCAACAACAAAAAACTCTTATGGATCCTAGTTTGGAAAATGAGGAAGCGTAGACAGTTGCATTATTCTTTCTCCAAAAACAACAACAATGGATGCCTCAGTTGGATCAAATGGATGAAGATTCAGATGATTACGAATGCAATGATTTAATTATGCACAGGAAAAGTACCGCGAGCTCCAAAACCTAAGAACAATATTGACAAGATGATATACGTGGAGATTTCAAGAATAAGGACAACAACAAATAATGGATGTGTGTACTCTGATGAAGATTTTCAACATCGCTTCCATATGTCGCAACACTTGTCTGTAGGATTATTGGAGAGTTTTTTAGGGATAAACCTTAAATTCAAATATCAATTTGATGCATGAAATATATGAGGATATAGTCCTGAATAAAAGGTCGCAGCATTCTCAAGGATTCTAGGTTATATATGTCGGCAGATGCCTGTGATGAGTATATTCGTATGGCAAAAACAATAGCATATGAAAATCTCAGTATGTTTTGCGAAACTGTATAAAACCATTTTGGTCACGTTATTTTGACAACCAACGTAAAATGATCTCGAACTACTGCTAGTTAGAAATGTGAGTAGATTTTTTCCGGTAGCCTTGATTGGGAAAAAAAATATTTCAACCCCTTGTCTTAATGCAACAACTCATCAAATATCTTTTACCAAAAATTGATTAGAGTGGTTACCAAACAGATTCATTCTTTTGATATGTGGAATACAATCCAAATGAGTAGTTATCCATGTGCGTGACTCTAGAAGTCTAAGGCGCATGGATACTGAGGAAACTAAGTAGATAGGGGTGGTCTACTTGGTCTCAACTATATGAAGTTGGTATTGGATTTTTTATAGTGGCTTAATTATGAGAGTATTCCAAACTGGACTAGGTCCCGGGATTTTACTGCGCTTGCGGTTTCATCGTTAACAAAATCTTGTTGTGTCATTTACTTTACTTCCGTGTTATAATTGTTATTATAATAAGTAAATTACACTTTTACGTTAGTCCGAACTACTTAAAATTAATCCTAATAGTCTATCGGTTTTTACCGTAACTATTGTCAAGTAAATATCTTGTTGTCGTATTGTCTCGACCTAGTCCATAGACAATCACACAAGGTGTTTGTGGGTAAAAATTGTTTCTGCTGGTTTTGGTAAATTTGGGTATGTGAATGAGAAACGAATCTAAACCTAAAACAAATTCACTACAAGGGAGTACTTTAGATTCGAGAGATCAATCTGTACAATCCTGGCCTAAACCAAGAAATGGTCGTTCCAGTCTTGCTTCGGTCACAAAGTGAAGGAGAAGGGTTCGTCTTAGGGAGTGAGGCGAAGAAGGTGTTGAGACCAGAATGGTTAATTCTGGGGGTGTGGTTATTTTATAACTTGTATCAGAATTTGGAACTGGCTTGCAGAATGTAAGCTATTGGTTCTTTGGTATTTTCTGGATACTATGTTGTTGTTCTAACCAAAACTTGTTGTTTGGTCGAAATAGGTAAAACCTATTTATACAAGTCATATTGAACGCACCCTGATCTCGTAGAAAGTGGGAGTGATTGAGTAATGGAGAAGTGAGATTATGTGTAAATGCCAGAGACCACGTTCCCACCATGGAGGAAACTGGTTAGTTTGCACCCACTACTTCTTACCGCCACTAACTGCCCTGCTTCTGACACTTTCTTATAATGGGCGTGTTGCACGCCGCACGCTGTAAATCGCCAGACCAATACCCTGATGAGCATCCTCCAGTTTGTGACATGTTTGATGTCTCGAGTGTTTTCATGGAAAACATGTAGCAGGTTTCTATGTGTGGCAAGTCAAAGTCAGGAGACTTGCCACAGGAGAATAGCACGTGATGTTATTTGTCTTGTCTTAGTTGGTCGCCCAAAACTTTCCACAGGCCTGTCAATTCTGTGGCGAATTCGGACGGCTGAGATCGTAACTCATGAGAAAAGGTGGCCATTGATTATGGCCACATTCTGTTGGCGCATGATGACATCACAGTGGCGTCATTGACACATGCCAATGGTGTAGTGGCATATAGCGGCATGCCAATGGCATGGTGGCGCCTGGCGAGGCCATGGCAGCTATTTCGGCATATAGATGTTAGACCCAAATATGGCCCTGTCAACATTGGCCATGTTGCTATATCAAACTTAAAGCCTTAGGATAATTACTTGACTTAGTTGGCGTGGACACTTTATCTAAATTAGGGTTTGGAATATTGAAACCCTGATTAGCGTGTACGGCATGGCCGCGGCACGGTGGCGCCTTATGCAGTCGGTGCCATGGCCATATTAAAGGAACTATGGCAGGCTATAATATGGTAACAACCACAGGCGCAAGGATGGACACGGGTGATTATAGAATGGCACCGTTTTTAGGGTTTGGCGGGTCCCACATGGCTCGTGGCATGTTGTAGGTCCAAAGTAGCGTAATTGGGCCATGACTGGAAATCAGAGTTTCGACTAATGCCACTAAGGCAGAGACGTTTCGAATACCCTAATTGGAATATGTTATGGCGTTTGGTCACGAACAAGAAGTGGGTTATCACGTTTGGCGCGTTATTTATGGCATGTTGACACGATCGGCATGCTACTGCGGCAAAGTGGCACGTTTGGCATGCCAATTAGCGTATTGGCGCGACATGGTATGTTCAGCATGTCACTAGCATGCCGGAGTGGAATAGAACGTTTGGCATGCCAATTAGCATGTTGGCGCGGCTTTGGGAAAGCCAATTTGGCATTATGACCTTCTGGCGCAACTTTGCCTCTTTAGATACTGTAGCAGGTTTAGAGCAACCTGATTGGTCGAAAAAGAGGGGCCGGCCAAGCATGGGCGTGGCCACACTTCTGGTGTGCGTGTGGCGGGTTTAAAGCGACCTGATTGGTCGATAGAAAATAGGGCCGACAAGTATGGCCCAGCCACAACTCATGTGCGTGTGGCGGGTTTAAGGCCACCTGATTGGTCGACAAGAAATAGGGGCCGGTGGAGCAAAATGGGGTGTGGCCACTTGCAAGTGGCGCCGGCTGGCCTATGGCATGGCCACACCTTCCTTTGTTGCTGATCCTATTCCGCGGCTCCTTTTATTCCTTGTTTTCTGATTTTAGGTAGGATTTTGCACCTACTAATCCATGGAGGATTAATTACCTAGTCCGCATAGGCTTAATTTTGACAGGCAAGGTCTAATATACTTCGCAGCGCGCAAAACCCTAATTTTTACAAATTAGTCAGGGTAATATCTGAATCTCGTGAATTATCACAAAATTGAATGAATTCTATGTGTTGACACAGAGTTCTTTAAGTTCATTTCCAGAGAGCAGTATGCTTTCTGATTAAATACTTTATGCAAGGACCTTAACCTTGATACTTGGAAATTCGTGCTACTCTGCTACGAGTGAACACAAATTGTCATGCCATATTAACATTAAGGGTTCAGCCGGGGAACATAACACAGAAAGCATTCAAAGAAACTTATATTAATTGAGTAATACAGGCAAGGTGCCAAAATTTACAGAGTATCTGGGATTGTTGCTACATGCACCATTCTGGATAAATTTCAATATATGTTGCTAAATAAATGCGCCAGTGAAGAGGTTGAACACTCATCACTTTTACATGGCTCCATTTCTTTGCAGAGTGACGACATATTAAATGCAAGGTTTTACAATTTTAACCCTAAACTAAAAACCACCGTCAACATTAAGTCCCCTGCTTAGCACGTAACAGTGGCATTGTTGCGGGGTAAGCATTAGATGGTGACAGACAAGCGATAAAAGACCAAGCTAGAGTAAGTAAATATTACTAGGAAAGTGGATCCCTCATATCCTCAGGATGTGTTTTTTTCCAGGGCTTCAAGCTGGAGAAACACATCTATTCTTTGAATATCTGGCCGTTTCCTTTCGGTCTTATTTAGGGTTTCGATGAGAAACGTTACCCAGTCATATTTGAATCCTTGGCTATCGGATAAGTCCCATTGGGGTTGTTCGGCATCCGTTTCTTCTTAGAGTGTCCTCAATATATATGCAGGTGAAACTAGATTGTTCCTCTCAGTTCAGAATAAAGACTCTTCTCGTTGAATTCATATCTCTTCATTATGTCGAACAGAAGTGAATCATCCTCGAGCCAGCCAGATTCTTCAGTCAAACGCAGGCGGCTCGCTTCTAGAGTATGATTCTAATTACCTCCTGATTTTGAAGTGATAATTTCTCTTTTCCTCATAACATCGTTTTTTTTTTTTTTTAGAGTGGGCAAACTCCTGGGTCTTGTGACAACTCCGCCACCTGGATAATCCGAGTCAAGAAGATCATCCCGGTATGCTTTCACTAAAAAATAGATATTTTCTTGCCACCATCAGTAGTTAACAAAGAGAGATTTTCTTTTGTGTAGAGGTATCCAGTTAGAACATGCGTGACCGTGGTTGATGACCACGATCTGGCCATACCTCTTCCTTCAAATTCGAGTACGCCAACTGCTGCAGACTTGGAAAATGCTGATTTGGGTATTTCTTGCTACGAATATCCCAATGCAGGTTTGCCGTTCCATATCCACATGAAGTGTTTATCTTCTAGCTACCGAAGTGTAGGTAGATTCTTAGTGTGGAAGGAGTTCGTGACTTTGTACACGAAAATATGGAGAAGATACGGCCACGTTGCACCCAGGAACGTGGTGCAACATTGCTGGTCTTCGTTGGTCACCACAGTGAACTGCCTTCTGCCCATGATTGATGAAATGGAAGGCACATCTATTCGCGACGTCACTGAAGCAATTGTTGAAAAGTGGGAAAACATGGTATCTACCTGCGAATCCCTGAAGTTTAACGTAAGCTGGCTGCGGCACCGTCTTGACATTGTTAAAGTTGATCGAGCCGGCATCTTTGCCAACGTCGTTCCTACTACAAAGGCTATTTTGGAAGAGGAAAAAGCTCTGACTGCTGAATCTCAAAAGGTGGAACATGCAATCCGGGATTTGAAGATTAGGACTGAAAGGTACCAAAAACAGGCTGAAGATGATGCTTTCAAGAAACTACAACTTATTGGATGATCTTTGCTGAGTTGTTATTTTGAATGTGCAGGCATGAGAATGTCTGATTTTTCTTTTGGGTTCTGAACTTTTTTTTTAAAAATTCTATTGGTTTTTGGGAAAAGCAAATGAAATTTTCATTAATACATTCTGACTAAATGAAATTTTTTTAACTCAAATACGAGGAAAACGGAAAAATGCCTGGCTGGCCGTGTCGTGAAACGACGAGAGATAGGGTGATGGTCACGCGTAGTATGACTTGAGAAAATTTTTATTGATGATCGCTTATAATTTGCCCCCATCTTCTTTGACAATCTTGTAGTGCCCACTGTTATATGCTTTGGTAACATTTGGAGAGAATTTCGGTGCAGACATGTCTTGTTGAATATGCTTAGCAGTCTTCAATACCAGATCTCCTGTTTGAAAAACTCGAGGTTTTACGGCCTTATCATATGCCCTGGTAACCTCATTTTTGTATAACTGAGCATGTTCTTCCGCCTTAGTTCTCTTGGAGTCCAGAGTATCTAGCTCTGCTATTTTGGAACTTGACGCTTCGGCTTCATCCCATTGAACTCCACTTAATGCTGCAATTCTGGTCGACGGAATTTTAATCTCTGCTAAGAGAACTGCATCCGCTCCATAGACAATTGAATAGGGGGAGACGCCTGCGGAGCTTCTAGGTGCCGCTCTATATGCCCATAGTGCCATAGGCAGTTGTTCGTTCCATGTCCGTGAATTATCATGCACTGTTCGACTGAGAATTCAGATTAAAGTCTTGTTGGTACTCTCGGCTTGCCCATTCCCTTGGGTATAGTAAGGAGTAGAGAAGACTTGCTTAATTCCGTATTCTTCGAGTAACTCTTGTACTTGCTTGTTGATGAAGGGAGTGCCATTATCATTAATGATGTGCTTAGGCACGCCAAAACGACAAATAATGTATTCCTTAATAAATGCTGCAATTGTCCTTCCAGTAGTTCCTCTTAGAGGAATGGATTCAACCCGTTTAGTAAAGTACTCTGTTGCGGTTATGATATATTTATGCTGCTTTGATGATGGTGGGTTAATCTTCCCAATGATGTCAAGTCCCCAACTGTAAAATGGCCACGGACTACTCACCAAGTGCAGGGGAGTAGAAGGTACGTGGATGAGGCTTCCGTGAATTTGGCACTCGTGACATCTTTGAACAAACGCCGCTGCATCATCTTCCATAGTAGTCCATTAATATTTCTCGTGTATATGGAGGAATAGTTTATTCTTCCCTTGGTATTCACCTTCACGCGTCTCTTTCAACATAATTGGGATTTCCACCTTTTCCAGACATCATAGCAGATCACCTCCAAAGCTTTTACGGTACAGAGTTCCTTCATGAAACACAAATATTTTGGCTATTTGCTTCATCTTGGCTGCGTCCTTCTTATTGGCAGGGAGTACACCTTCACATAGGTAATTAATGTATAGCTCTCGCCAGTCCCCAGCATGGCCAATGTTAAAGACCTCCAATTGATGTGGCGGTGCTTGACAGTTGGGGAAAGACCCTTGGAGTAATCGAGATTGAGTCTCCATATCTGGCCAATAGTAGCTGAGGCGTTGAAGGCGACAATAAAGAGCCACCACCAACGTTTGTACACAAATTTCGCCATGAACACGGTTAAGCCGTAGCTGTGCTTCTTCGTCTCCCAGACATCTTGACAGGGGGCCATCCGGGTATTGGATGATATAACACTCCGTGAAGCATGAAGAAATTTTGTAGGATTTTGAGACTAACCTTTCCTTGGGAGAGCGAACTGTTAAGCTATTAGATAATCGGGGTCCCCTAATCATTGGGTTCAGTATCCTTAGAATGCAAAAGCCACGTCGACGCCACAGTCTGTCTCTTCACCACTAAAGTTTCTTCTAAACCTTCGAATTGCAGGTTCGAGGCTAATGTGGCTAGGAAATCGGCGTGTTTGTTGTTTCTTCGACCGACATGAGTTATGGTTGCACCAGCGAAATAATTCAATAACTTTTGTACCTCAGACCTATATGGCGCCAGTGTTACCTCTTTTAACGCATAAACTCCATTCATTTGGTTAACCAGTAATTTAGAGTCGCCTCTCACTTCCAGGTGCGTAGCGCCTGCTTGTTTGGACAGTGACAACCCTACGAGAAAAGCCTCATATTCCGCTGAATTATTGGTGTACTGAAAGTCCATCTTGAAGAAATGCGAAAAGACTTCACCATCTGGAGACACCATAACTACACCCGCTCCTCCAGTATTATTTCTAGGGGTGGCGGAGCCATCAAAATAGAGTAGCCACGCTTCTTCTTTGACAAAAGAGATTTCCGGAAATTCCCAGGGAGGTCTTCATGTAGTGCAGTGGTTCCTTCTCCCGGGAAAGCTGCTAGTAAATTTGCGACTGCTTGTCCTTTGATAGCCCTTGGGGAAGCGCATGTTATATCTTGCTCTGACATTTGGAGGAGCCATTTGGCCGGCCTACCTATCAAGGCGGTTTTGAAAGCAAAAATTTCACAGGATCAACCTTAGATATCAGCACCACTTTGTTCGACAACAAATACTGCCTAAACTTCTGAATGAAGTGAATTGGGGCTAATCACGCTTTTTCTGCTTTGGGATATCTGAGTTCAGCATCCCTCAAAGTTCGACTGAAGTAGTATAAAGGATGTTCAATTCTTCATCATCTTCTTGGGCAAGGAGATCTCCAACGGCAGTATCACTAAATCAGTGTAGAGGCACAATGGTCTTCCTTGTACATGAGATCTCATGACGGCTGGGGATGACCATATTTGTTGGATCTTCCGAAACGCCTCTTGCTGTGGTGCGGTCCAGACGAAACTTTCTCCCTTCTTAAATAAAGGGGTGAATAAAGCAATAAGCTGGGCTAAACCAGGTATAAAACGCCGAATGTAGTTTACCTTGCCCATGAAGCTCTGGAGTTCTTTCACAGTTCGTGGAGGCGGCATCATGGGGATGGCTTGGGTCTTGGAAAAATCAACTTTGATTCCCTCAGCAGTTACCTGGAATCCTAGAAATTTTCCCAAGGAGACCCCAAAGGCACACTTCAAAGGGTTAATTTTCAGTTTGTACTGGCGACATCTTTCAAACACTTGCCGCAGAACCTCTATGTGGGCTGCTCGGGTTTTTGATTTGACTACTATGTCATCTACGTAATCTTCAACTTGCTTGTGCATCATATCGTAGAAAATTGCAGTCATGGCGCGTTGGTAGATTCCGCCGGTATTTTTCAAACCGAAAGGCATCACAGTATAATACAAATTTCAGAGAGGAGTACGAAAAGCGGTCTTACTTGCGTCGTGCTCGTACATCTTTGTAGTCGTTGTACCCGTCCATGAAGGAGAACATGCCATGTCCACTGGTGGCGTCGACTAGCATATCAATGTTGGGAAGAGGAAAATCGTCCTTGGGGAAGCATTTGCTCAGATCTCTAAAATCGACACAACACCTAATTTGACCGCTCTTTTTTTTTTTACAGGAACCACATTTTCCAACCAAGTAGGATGGTGAATAGGTTTGATGAAACCGGAAACTAGCAACTTCTGAATCTCAGTCTTGATTTGTTCTTCCACGTCGTGTCTGAACTGCCTTGGGGATTGCTTGACTGGTTTGGACCCATGAGTGACCAGTTTTTCATCCAAGCCAGGCATTGCATATACATCTTGATATTCCTTAAGAAGGTCCACAAGTTTTGTGCGCTCATCTGTACATAGAGCCGAGATGATGGAGACGGGCCGTGGAGATTCTTCAGTTCCGATGTTGACAACTTCTAGTTCATCTGTGGTGGAGTTGGTTCCGTCTTGTAATTGTCGTGGTGCGTCCGGCACTTCTTCTTGTGGCTTGCTGTTGTGGTTGCACTCTATTGGACGGAGAGACTGTGTGGCAATCTCCCCTGCTAATAGCTAACAGCAGCGCCGATGTACGGTTTTCCCTTTTTCGTCACGACTTGCAACAAAAGCGCGTTCTCTCTTGGTTGATGAGGGAGAATTAGGGTGTCTTGTCGCCAGAGGTGTGACATAGGATTGGGTTCATTTTTTTAGCAATGCAAGTCTGTCCTCCTCTTCAATGGAGGTCCATGCGGGGAGCGAAATTCAGTGAACCTTTCCTGATGAGTCTCGTGAATTCTCTTTCGGCTCGAATAGCTCTACACCACAAATTGGTGCATAAGGATACAATGACGCGGGGATGCGGACAACTTCTTCGTTCAGCGTGGTATTCAGGCATTGGTGATACGTTGAAGGGACGATTCGGTTATCATGGAGCTACAGACTCCCCAGTATCATGTGGTAGTCTGGCTACTTCTCTATCACTTCGAATTTGACCTTCGACTGGACTGGTCTCACTAACAGATTCAGACTGATGTATCCATACGTGTTGGTTCGGTTTCTTTCGAAATATATAATCATGGTAGGCTGCCATACGATTTTACTTGGTCGCACCTTGGATGTCTTGAGTGTTCTAAGGGTGATAACATTTGAGTATGCTCCCGTATCAATGAGAGCTCTTTTGAATTCTGAATCCTTGATGCAAGCAGTGACATGTATGGGTTTTATGACCTTCTTCTGCCATCATGTCCTCTTCAGTAAATGTAACATTGTTGACTGACATCTCTGGTATTCTTGAAGTCTCCGGTCGTGAAGGAGATAAACGTGCGTCTAGGGCTATTTGATTGATTGTAGCAAACGTCTCTGCTCGTTGATCCTTTGAAAGGTGTAGAAGTTCACATAAATTTTCTACCAAAGAGGCTGCTTCATGGTCCACCGACCTATGGTTGGTGGTGATACTGTTGATCTGAGGACGATCATCCGGGGCATCAGTCCCCAACGCTGGAATTTCTGGAACAGGTGAACCGCTCCAATCTGACGTTAACCTGACAAGAAAACTGAGTATGTTATTTATCGTTTCCTTCATCAGGTCCATGTTCCTTGTGTGGATCTCCTGGACTTGTGCCAGCTCGACCAATCTTGGGATTTCTTCATTGAGTGCACCACTAGGTATAGCATTGGGAGGAGGGACGCCACCATTCGTCAGGCTCTGAACGGAACTTTGAATTTTTGGAATCAATTCTAAGACCGACCATCTTTTAAAATTGGATTTGCAACCGAGAGATTAATCTCCCACTGTGGTCGCCAATTGTTTGTGGGTAAAAATTGTTTCTGTTGGTTTTGGTAAATTTGGGTATGTGGATGAGAAACGAATCTAAACCTAAAACAAATGCACTGCACGGGAGTACTTTAGATTCGAGAGATCAATCTGTACAATCCTGGCCTAAACCAAGAAATGGACGTTCCAGTCTTGCTTCGATCACAAAGTGAAGGAGAAGGGTTGGTATTAGGGAGGAAAGCGAAGAAGGTGTTGAGACCAGAATGGTTAATTCTGGAGGTGTGGTTATTTTATGACTTGTATCAGAATTTGGAACTGGCTTGCGGAATGTAAGCTATCAGTTCTTTGGTATTTTCTGGATATTGTGTTGTTGTTCTAACCAAAACTTGTTGTTTGGTCGAAATAGGTAAAACCTATTTATACAAGTCATATTGAACGCACCTTGATCTCATAGAAAGTGGGAGTGATTGCGTAATGGAGAATTGGGATTATGTGTAAATGCCAGAGACCACGTTCGCACCATGGAGGAAACTGGTTAGTTTACAACTAGTACTTCTTACCGCCACTAACTGCCCTGCTTTCTGAAACTTTATTATAATGGGCGAGTTGCACGCCGCACGCTGCAAACCGCCAGACCAATACCCTGATGAGCATCCCCCAGTTTGTGACATGTTTGATG
This sequence comes from Papaver somniferum, assembly GCF_003573695.1. Taxonomy (NCBI): domain Eukaryota; kingdom Viridiplantae; phylum Streptophyta; class Magnoliopsida; order Ranunculales; family Papaveraceae; genus Papaver; species Papaver somniferum. Next base: position 20,963,266 of record NC_039367.1, on the reverse strand, counting down.
TCTCGAGTGTTTTCATAGAAAACATGTAGCAGGTTTCTATGTGTGGCAAATCAAAGTCAGGATACTTGCCACAGGACATTAGCACGTGATTCTATTTGGCTTGTCTTAGTTGGTCGCCCAAAACTTGCCACGGGCCTGTCAATTCGGTGGAGAATTCGGACGTCTGAGATCGTAACTTATAAGAAAGGGTGGCCATTGATTATGACTACATTCAGTTGGCGCCTGATGATAGCACAGTGGCGTCATTGGCACATGCCAATGGTGTAGTGGCATATAGCGGCGCCTGGCGTAGCCATGGCAGCTATTTTGGCATATTGGTGTTAAACCCAAATATGGCTCTGGCATATTGAAACCCTAATTGGCGCGTACGGCACGGTGGCGCCTTATGCAATCGGTGCCATGACCATATTAAAGGAACTATGGCAGGACATAATATGGGAACAACCACAGGCGTAAGGATGGCCACAGGTGATTATAGAATGACGCCGTTTTTAGGGTTTGGAGGGTCCCACATGGCTCGTGGCATGTTGTAAGGCCAAAGTAGCGTAATTGGGCCACGACTGGAAATTAGGGTTTCGACTAATGCCACTAAGGCAGAGCCATTTAGAATACCCTAATTGGAATATGTTATGGCGTTTGGCCACGAACAAGAAGTGGGTTAGCACGTTTGGCACATTATTTATGGCATGTTGACACGATCGGCATGCTACTGCGGCAAAGTGGCACGTTTGGAATGTTCGGCATGCTATTGCGGCAAAGTGGCACGTTTGGCATGCCAATTAGCGTATTGGCGCGACATTGTATGTTCAGCATGTCACTAGCATGCAGGAATGGGATGGCACGTTTGGCATGTTGGCGCGACTTTTGGAAAGCCAATTTGGCATTGTGACCTTCTGGCGCAACTTTGCCTCTTTTGATACTGTGTCAGGTTTAGAGCGGCCTGATTAGTCGAAAAAGAGGGTCCGGCCAAGCATGGGAGTGACCACACTTCTGGTGTGCGTGTGGCGGGTTTAAATCGACCTGATTGGTCGATAGGAAATAGGGCCGGCAAGTATGGGCCCAGCCACAACTCATGTGCGTGTGGCGGGTTTAAGGCGACCTAATTGGTAGACAGGAAATAGGGGTCGGTTGAGCAAAATGGGGTGTGGCCACTTGCAAGTGGCGCCGGCTGGCCTATGGCATGGCCACACCTCTATTTGTTGCTGCTCTTGTTCCGCGGCTCCTTTTATTCCTTGTTTTCTTATTTTAGGTAGGATTTTGTACCTACTAATCCATGGCGGATTAATTACCTAGTCCGCCTAGGCTTAATTTTGACAGGCAATGTCTAATATACTGCGCAGGGCGCAAAACCCAAATTTTTGCAAATTAGTCAGGGTAATATCTGAATCTCGTGAATTATCACAAAATTGATTGAATTCTATGTGTTAACACAGAGTTCTTTAAGTTCATCGCCAGAGAGAAGTATGCTTTCCAATTAAATACTTTATGCAAGGACCTTAACCTTGATACTTGGAAATTCGTGCTACTAAGATGCGAGTGAACACAAATTGTCATGCCATATAAACATTAAGGGTTCAGCCGGGGAACATAACACAGAAAGAATTCAAAGAAACTTATATTAACTGAGTAATACAGGCACGGTGCCAAGATTTACAGAATATCTGGGATTGTTGCTACATGCACCATTCTGGATAAATTTCATATGAATATATGCTGCTCAATAAATGCACCAGTGAAGAGTTTGAACACTCATCACTTTTACATGGCTCCATTTCTTTGCAGAGTGACGGCATATCAAATGCAAGGTTTTACAATTTTAACCCTGAACTAAAAACCACCATCAACACAAGGTATAGGACTTAAATTGCATTGTCTCGACTCTGTCCATAAACGATCACTTAAGATACCAGACTTATAGGTTGATATTTAAAAGATTGTGGTGTATCTGGGTACCCGCGTCTTTTCATACCGACAACTGAAAATTTTAATATAGGATATTTAAAATTGAGTTTCTTCCCAAATAACCACGTCAATTGGTAACCGAATATTCGATATTCATCCAAGTTAGTTCCGAAAATTTATGATCTTATTCGAGTTTCGGATAATAGATATGGATATATCGAATATTTATATTTTAGTAAGACAGATAAGGAAAAGGCATTGTCCTATTGAATAATATTTGATATCCGTGAAAGAATGCATTTGCAAATAGATATTTTTTGGTAGAAAAGTTTTGGGTTTTGTTAAAATCTAAGTTAATGTAAGAAACACATGAAAAAAATTTCACATCTGATTAAGTTATTTGGTTTTATTTAGTCCAATTTACTTCGGATTTTTATGTTTGTTTGTAATTAATGAAGTGTACGGGAAACACTAATAAACAATTTAGACTATTTTTTTCTTTTAGGGAAAAATGTTATCAAATACTACCGGATATTATCGGATATCAGGAGTTGTTATCGGGTAACACCGGAATTCTCACTAATATCATCTTCATGTGTTACCATGTTTCTCACTAATGATGCCGCTTAGCCATCTAAAAGATATAGCATAAAGTTTTATTTTTTTATTAAAATTGAAAACTAAACAGATAAAAAAAATATTACAAAATTAAATGACAACTATGGCAAAGAAAGTTTAGATAACGACCTTTATGATCTAGTTGTTGTTTCGATGGATCATACCATCGTTGGTAACTGACATTTGAAGTTCCAGGTGAATCTGATGAGGAATCTCATCTTCACTTAATAACTTACGAATTTTACAGGGAATTGTGTTATGCATATACTTCTTTTTCTCTCTACTCTTGGCGAGAAAATCAACAAATCTGTTGGACCTCTTATCAACTTTAGTGACTAAATCACCATAGCAATAAAGACTACCCAACCTTACGATATCCTTCAATACTCTGGCCACCATACACCCTTCCACATCAAACTCTGGGAAACAACAAGAAACACAAAATGTGTTGAAGTCTGGGTGACAAGGGAAACATGTATCCTTGTTCAAACAACCCTGCTTACTTGATTGAATCCGACAATCCTGCTTACTTGATTCAATGCATTAAAGTTCATGTTACAAGATTGTTGCTTTGTATTTATGGCTAGATAAACTCACAAGAGAAGGGAAAAAAATTCCTTCCATAACTATCACAAAAATATTGTTATATTTTCCGATAAGTATTACTAAAAAATATTTGAAGGAATAATCTTGAAAAATACTGAAAAGCATTTACAACATCTAAATTTTCATGTGATAAAAATACTAACTTAATAATAAAAATGTTTTGATGTGTTAAAAATACAACGTATTGAAAACATTATTAAAAGAATGGGAAGAATAAAAGTCTTGAAATGAAATAATATTAGATGTAGGTGAATATTCACAGGAGGGCAAGACAATATACCCATTACATTTAATTATAACTACGATATACCTAAGATTGTGACGCCTCGTATTATTAGTTGATATACGAAGAAGGAATTGAGGATTGGGTTGGAGATTTGTGATCCAAAATGAGCATTGGGATTTATTAATATATATTTTTATTGTTATTGAGAGTGTTTTTTATTTTTTTTGTTCCTTTTCTATGAACTCAGATAAGCTCATTTGTCCATAGATGAAATGAAGAAATCATAGATAACCTTTAAAATAAAAATAAAATAAAATGATAAGTCATGTTTTTCTTTGCATGTTTGCACCAGTTCTTGATAAAACATATTTCAATTTCAAAGTATTCAATATTTTTGACTACTAGATGTGGCCTTGATATGTTTTGAGTATTTTTCTCCTTGTTAACCCCTAGGTTAACTGTACCCCTTTAAGTATGTTGAGATTTTAAAGAAAGTCATTGCTAGTATTATTATATATTTGAATGTTATATATTCACGAAGAATGTTAACTCATGTATAATCGAGAATTTGTTCATATAGTTAAAATACATGTCTTACGAAGTAAGATAACTTGCGTGTTTGGAGCATTTATGGGAAATAATACATTTATCGATTTGAGTGTGCCTATTTTAATATGTACACTGGTGATGTCGAGGTTGGTGTGTTGGTAATTAAAGTATAACGATCTTTTTCCAAGGATGTGCTTTTGCATAACTCTATTGAACTTATCTACGAAAAGTTTTTTTATGCCAGCGTTGAGGTGTCTTACTTCCAAAAGTTCTATGTATTCGGTCAAGACTAGCATGTTTTCTTAATATTCTGATATCATGATATTTTTGAAGTATTATGCACAAAAACTAACTCCTTGGAACTATATCTAAAGAAATCGGCATGTTGAAGAATCGAACGATTTTAGATTTGGGGATGTGTTGATTGATAAGTCATATCCCAACGAAATTCGGAAAAATTTACAAAAATATGGGTTATCTTTAGTAATATATATATTCATTAACTTGAGTTGAATGGTAGTGAAACTGTCACTCAATATGTCTCAGGCTCGAAAGATATTGTTCATATGCGTGAATACGTAATCATTTATTTAGTATTTGCACATTTTTGTGTTGTGATGAAAGATGTCCTTGTTGGATCCCTTTTTGAGAGGTTCGATTATATATTTTGAATGTTTGGCATTTATATAGGTGAAAGATCTATTAGTTGAAAGATACCTTAGTTGGTTTTGAAAAGGAGAGTTTACCTAGTACACTACCAACTTTTTCGTTCATGAACCTATATAGACAAACTCCTTGGATGATATCAAAAATAAATATCTGAGGTCAACCTAATAAGTAATAGAACTATAGAAAATCCGAAACCCAACAAGAATGAGTTTTTTAATCTATATTTTAAGATGCGAATTAAATAAAAACAAGTTTTATAGGATCTTGACAATTAAGTTAGAAAAAACTTTCCAGGTTGACTAATGTACTACCTGTGATATTTCAATTATAAAGATAAATAACATAATGCGGAAAACAAATAACATAACACACCATAAATTTTGTTAACTGAAAAACTACAATATTTTAGAAAAACCTCGGGATGTAGACCAGATTGAATACTCACTGATTTAAGTTGTTATTGTTAGAGCGATGTTCAGTTGAACCCACTAGCATTGGTATGTCAAATTAGTTTTCAAATTTAGATGGCAAAACACATTCTTGATTTAGTTTACTAAAGTTAGTTTCAGACTAGATTAGGTTTAAGAAGTAGAGTATTGAAAAGATATCCTTGGAGAATGGAGATTGAAGACTACACGAAGACATATATGGAGAATTTCATTAAAGGTTAGTAACAAATACTTGATTCTCCTGTTTATTATACCTCTCTATCTATGGTAACAAGTGCTCACCCTTTGGAACAATTCATATGACAATAAATATATATTTATATATACACTCGAGGATATTTGATCCCATGAATTTTGTGATAATTACCTTTATCACTAGAAAGGTCCTCATGTTGTAGTGAATGAGAATACGAATTGAAAGAGCCAAGAATCACGCAATACCGAGTTATAATGAAGAAGTTATGAGTGATTTATTAAAGAAACACTTACTATGTGTTGCTAAGGCAATTCGTGAATAATAAATTGTACACGAACTTTTTGCAACAGTTCGCGAACCTAAACCGTGAATACGTGACTCAAAACTATTTTGGTCAAGTATTTGGGTGCTAACCTAGACAAGGTAGCTTTCTTTCCAAGCAACCTAGCCTTGGTCATTCATTATAAATAGAGGTTTTATGTAACCATACAATTGGAAAATTGTGTTTGGTTGGATAAGGTTGTTTTTCATATCTTTGTTCTTCACGGACAAGAGTGAGGTTTCAAAACACTTTTACTTGGAGATTGTAAAGCACATGGAAGCAATCTTCTTTGATAGTTATAGAACCTGTTCCTAGGTGTTTTTCATAAACCCTAGATTTGACAAAGCAAGATACCCTAGTATTTTCTAGGTGATCTTGTAAGGAAGATAAAATTAGGGTTACAGTTCCGTAACCTAATTGTTGGGGAGTATCTTCTAAACAGAATTGGTGTTCTGCCAAAAGATTTTCAAGAGTATCTTCTAAAGAGTATTGGTGTTCTGCTAGAAATTTTAAGAGAAGAATTCCTAAAGAGAATTGGTATTATGCTAGGAGATCTACAGGCACGCAAATACAGCTGAAGCATGTATTACATATAGTTCGAATAGGTAGTAGGTAATTGATGTAACAACTTATAATCGGTGTGTGTTCAATCTGGACTAGGTCCCAGGGTTTTTCTACAAGATTGTAGTTTTCCTTGTTAACAAAATCTCTTGTGTCTGTGTTATTTCTTTTTCGTATTATATTATTATATCTTTATAATTGAAATATCACAGGTCAGACGTATTAACTAAATCGTAAGGAACCTACAAGGTTATTTCTTGTTGAATTCGTATCTTGAAATATAGATTACAAAACTTTTTCTTGTTAGAATTCGGTTCGTGAACAGTTCAGGTATATACTAGGTTTACCTTGTTAAAACAATCTTAAATACAGTTTCGTAACTGAACGTATAGATTGTACAAGGATTGTTCATATAAGTTCCCGAACGAAAAAGTTAGTGGTGTATTTGGTACCCCCTGCGTTTTTTGTTATACCTCTTTTCTATCATACTTCAGACTAGATGTAATAAAGACATAATATATATACTCACGAAATTTCCCTTCTTCAGTAGTGTTCAAGAACCTGTAAAACTCCTAGCAGAATCTAAATTCTCGTTAGAAGTCATTCTTGTAAATTTTCTAGCGAAACACCAGTTTTCTTTATAATATGCTCCATAGTTATTCGACTAGCACATGTGTTCCGACTACTACTTTGTAAAATTTGGTTGTATTTATCCTAAATATGGGTTGTAATTAGTCATTGCCTTATGGATATCTCTGTGTGTGTGTGTGTGTGTGTGTTTCTCACTATGAGCTTATAGGCCTGTTAATCTGGTAGTTGTTTAAAATCCTATTTCCAAACATAACAAATGATGCTGAAGCCTTGTGTTAGAGCACTGCTCGGTCGAACTCGCAAGCCTTGGTATCTCAAGATTTTTTGTCAAGTTTAGTTTCCAAAACTATAAGTCTTGATTTATAGTCTACTTATAGCTAAGTCTTGGATTAGGATAGAAATTGTAGTTGAGCATTAGACTTCACGACGTACATCGATTAAAGACGAAGAACTACTAAGGGGGGCTTACGAAACTTCATCACCAAAAGGTATGTGAAGACTTGAACTCATCTATCACTCAAAAGTCTATCTACTCTATCTCCTATTTGAGACAAAAGTCGTATATCTATATAGACTTCAATTACGCGCATTTGATATATCGAGATGAGTTTAACTCGCTTACATATTTCTCGAAATATGTGTTGTTAATCTTTCACTTTAACCAAGTTCATCTTATATTCTTGACGAAAGTCAAAAGATGATCATGTGAAAATCGCCTTGTAACATCTTACATGATTTATATGAGACGGTCATTTGATGTAGACTCAAAATGTTTCGTATTGATCATTCAATCACTTGAAAATTGCTCTGAAGCTAATAGTTTGTGTGAGACAGCTATTGTCGTCTTCCAAGAATGTTTCAATGATTGAAATAAGAGTTTAGAACAACTGGATATAAGCATAGTATGCGTACTTGCATATATGTAGTCCAAGTCCGGGAACCATAGTATGCATACCCGTATGCGTACTGGTTGGTTAATGAAAGTCCGGAAACCATAGTATACATACCGGTATGCGTACTGGTGTGAGGTTTAGGTTCCGGGAATTCTGCCGAGTTTGGAGGTATGCGTACCCGTTCGCATACTGGCGAACCCAAACTTAGTCCGGCTACTTAGGTATGCGTACCCGTATGCATACATAAGTAAGTTAAGTTCTAAAATCGGTTTGTTCATGAACTAATCTTTTGCAAACCGTGGCTATAATGTTCATGACTTGATTCGAGTGAATCAAAATCGATTTTGCTTCAATTGTGTCTTGTATACTTCTATGAGAATATAAACAATTGAACAACTGTAGAACTAGTTTATGATTAAGATGAATACGGTTGATATGAAAGTGTTCATATGGATAACTTTGGTTAACTATTGTTGAGACAACAAAGGCGTAAACGTTAAGGTACGGTTACTGATATCTAAATGAAGTCACTTTTCATTTGTGTGTAACAAGGTAAGTTCGATCTAACGGTTGAAAGATATTAGCTTGAGTCTAATCAGGTTTTTCATCGAACGATGAATATTGAATGCTTTGTTACCAAGGTAGCATTGATTGCAAACCCTGATTTGAAGACTATATAAGGGAGAACTCTAGCAACTGGGAAACCTAATCCCCACACATCCTGTGTGATACTAGTTGCGGATAAAATCCATTCTCCTTTAACCTTAGGTTTTTTCCAAAACCCTGTAGGTTAACGACTTGAATACTTCATTGGGATTGTGAAGCCAAACCCAACTATTTTCTCTATAGTTGCATGTTCTGATTTTGTTGTTTTCTATCGTGATTGAATACTACCTTCTATCGTGATTGAGTACTACCTTCTCTAAGATTTGCTCGAGATTTAATCTCCGATAAGCAAGATAAAAAGTGGTCACAAACATTTTCGTCTCATCGTTTGTGATTCCATAATATCTTGTTTCGCTACCATACGATTAAGATTATTGTGAGGTGATTGATATTTCTAGGCTATTTTTCGGAAATATAAGTCCGGTATATCAATTGGTTCCTGGTCACCTTGATTTATCAAAAGACAAACAAAACTCATAGGTTTATCTGTGGGAGACAGATTTATCTATTTAATAGACTTTTCTGTGTGAGACAGATTGGTTTATCAAGTCTTCGACTTTGGGTCGTAGCAACTCTTAGTTTTGGGTGAGATCATCTAAGGGAATCAAGTGCGCAGAATCCGGCGTGGCTCCATAGGCGTAAGGAACACGAATGTACCTTGATCAGTGTGAGATTGGTTAGGGCTCAACTACATTTTAGTCCGAAGTTAACTTGGAGTAGGCTAGTGTCTGTAGCGGCTTAATACAGTGTGTTGTTCAAATCTGGATTAGGTCCCAGGGTTTTTCTGTTATGCGTAAGTTCAATCAATTGTGAATCCAACCTTTGGTTGTTGATTAAATTAATTGATACTCGGTTTTGGTTTTTGTTATTCAATTGGGTTCGCGAATTTCTATTTGTTTGATGGCAAATTGAATTGAGAAATTGAGATATAACTCTTTGATATATTTTTATTAAGATTGAGACTGACTGTCTAGTTGATTCTCTTGAAAGTATATTGGAGTTAGTCCATACAGATTGCTAAGAGAAATATTGGGTGTGGTTGTTAGACCCCCGCTTTTTCAATTGGTATCAGAGCAGGCAAACACATTTAAGACCTTATAAGTCCGTGTTTGTAGCGATCTGATTCTATGGACAAAAGTGTTATCTTTATAAACGTACCGCCAGTCTTCGATGGATAGAATTACTTGTGGTGGAAAATTGTTGTGCGTTCCTTTCTTCAAGCGTGTGTCAATCATGGGTTTACGTTGTTAATGGCTATGATCCTCCTGTTGTTACAATAGGCACTGTAAATGTTCCAAAGGATATTGGTGATTATGATGTTGTCGAGATTCTTGCTGCAAAGCAAAATTCTGACGGATTGAATGCAATCATCCATGTCATCACCCCATATCTTCAGCACCATGTGACTACGTGCACTCGGTCTAAAAATGCGTGGGATATCTTAGAAACCATATTTGAAGGGAATACCTGTGAAAAAGAAGCTAGGCTTCAAAACCTAAATACTGTTTGGGAAAACCTTCATATGGCGGATGAAGATTCATTTGATGAGTTTAATCACAAAGTGTCTGAAATTTTTAATGCATCTTTTGCGTTGGTAAGACTATTCCTGAAAAGAATATTTTGATGAAAATTCTCAGATCATTGCCATCTAGATATGATTCTAAGAAACATGCCATCTTTGAAGGAATTAACCTTGATACACTTTCCATAAATACTCTTGTTGGAAATTTAAAAATTCTTGATCAAAACACAGTAAGAGCATCTGCGTTCAAAGCTGTGACCAACACAAGTGAATCTTCTAACTTGTCTTAGGCTGATGAATATTGTTCCTATCATGTTGATTTTGATAAATCACTGATTACACAAATGATCAAGGATATTGTAAGAAGAAGCAAGAGATGCGAGAAAATTCCCTCTCTGTTAATGCTTTAGATAATTCAATACAAGAAACATCTTTCCAGGTTGTCAAAATCGTGCAAACTTCCAATGTGTGCAATGAACTTTCAGCTCTCGCGGCAGAACTTCTTCCTACTCATATTCGGATTCAGAGATTGAGTCTGACACTGAGATTTTTGAATTCTTAGATAAGTGTGGAGAATTTCACCAAGAAAATCTCCAACTAAAGGCTTCGTTGGAGAAACTTGAATCATCACTTCAGGTGAAAATCTTGAGATAGATTGTCTTAATGATGAATTCACCAGAACCCTTTCTCTGAAAGAAAAAGAGATTAATACCCTTAAGTGTGACCTGCAAAGGTTGTCTGGAATTTCTGACAAAATATCAACAATGTTATTCGGCCAGAAGTCTTTTAGAAACAAAAATGGTTTAGGGTTCGAAAGTAAAGCTGTGAGCACATACAACTCATTTGTTCCAACCGGTTTTGGAATAACTAATGACGAATGTTATGATAAACATGAGGCAAATAAGCAAGACAATAAATCTTCCTTGATTTGTTCGTTTTTTGGAAATGCAAATCATGTCCAAGATAAGTGTTGGAAATTCAAAAGGAATAACAAAAGGAATAACAAAAGGATTGTCAAACTTCATAAATGACATGCAAAGAATGAATCTGGTCATGGGTAATCAACAGGGTACTCCTGAAGACAAGAAAAAATCCAAAAGAAACAGATTCAGACGGGGTAAGAAGTCTGTTTATACAACGAACCTTGATATGTCACTATGTGATAAAAGATGTGAGCATTCGACTCACTCCGTCACTATTTAATATTAGTGATGTCTGCATCCTCATATTTATCTTGAGAAAATGAGGATTGCATCAAGTTTGCTCAAGTTTTGTATTTTTATTAATTTCTTATTTATTTATGTTAAGAAAATATCTTCTTGTTAAAATAGATAATGGATCATGAACCGTAAAAGACTTGTTCAAAGTTCTTCTAGGGTTTGGATGTCCATAGGTAAGGCTCCACATGGGACGGGACGGTACGAGTTTTTTCCCAGCTCAGTATCTGTACCTCCCTATGGCCGGTACCTGTACCTTGTACTTGTACCTGTACCCGTGTAGTACGGAATGAGATGGGACTTGTACCTATTTAACTCGGTACGAGACGGGACCGGTTCTTTACCTGTACCATATGTTAAAAAAATCCAGTTTTTCCTAATAAGCTAGAAATTGAATGCATTGCAAGAATTTGAATTCACATTTTACCTCAAAAACATTGGAAAGCTTGCGAAGAAATAAATTGCGTAAGACAAGCATCCCACTTTGTACATTGACTCCCGGTCGAAAACTCATAGTACAGGAACTGCACATATATTGAAAAAGAAACACTAAAATTAGTTAGCTGGAGACAACGAAGGCATTGCAAAGCTACATTAACAAAATACTAATATTCACAAGAAACAAAATAACAACGGTAAAAGGATACTTAAGCAACCACGTACACTGGCGATGGCTACAATCTCGAGATATGCTATGAAATAAGAAAGAGCTAGAATCCAAACAGGCTCAGTAACCCGTCGAATTGAGTCTGGTAGGTCAGCAATAGAATGTCGTAGTCGGCGAAGCGTCATAATTGACACCACATGGTAAAACAAGAAGCAAACGTGAGTGAGGAGGAAAGTTGTGTGCGTTACCTGAGACATGATCTTGAATATCAATCAGTACAAGAAAAGTTTAATTAACCAGAAGACATGCATATATACTACACCAAAGTTCATGCAGAAGGATCATAATTTGTAGCCTGCGTTGATCATCTTCCATGAAGGAAAGGTATATGAAGCTCCCAAAACAGTCCAAAAGTAGTGTTGCACCTAAAAGAAGTATGAATAAAAATCCTCGGTACTACGGGAAGGGACGGGACGGGAATAGCCTAGAACCGTTACTTGTACATACTTTAGGCACGGTACCAGTTTTTGGTACTTGTACCTGTCCCATCTGACCGCGGTTCCGGGACGGTACCGGTACAGTTCCTGCGGTTCCGGTACGGTTCCATGGGACGGGGCGGTTCCTGTGCAGCCCTATCCATAGGTCTATTTATATTCATTGTGATCAAAATTCCCTTCACTTCTCTTATCTTTGAAAAGATACAGTTTCATGGCTCCTGTGACTAGAGGTACCACAAAAAGGGATGTAGTTGAAGCAGTTCATGTGTATCTTTGTGAAGGAATCATTTCCTCAAGGAAGAAGAAGGAGAGATCCACAAATGAAGAAGAAGGTTCTTCCTCTAACTTCCTCTTGTCTGTTTGTCATTTTGATAATAACATTAGAGGTATGGTGAGGGATTTCATCAACAAAAGAAATGATTTAAAATCTGAAATCATTTTATCTTTAGAAAAGATAGCTCACTATGAACGTATATTGTCTCTAACAAAGAACACCTTGTATGGACTAAAAAGAGAAATTAGTGAGTTTACTGATATTTCTGAAGATCTGGAGGAACTGAACGATCCCATAATCAATGGGTTTTTCAATAATGAGAAGGAGTTCTAAGTAGATGCTCTGAGAAAGATCTACGATGTCTAGGAAACTTCTTATGAGAATTTATTCTTGTGTTTTAGATGGATAACTAGGGTTTGGAATAGCAATTATTGTGAGTACTCATAGATATTTCCAACGATTTTCATCTTGCAATGTTTTTAGATTTATTTATTTAAATTGTAAAGTCTATTTGGAAGATGATTTTGCAATATTAATATTTATGGTTTTATATATTGCAACTTGTTATGGGATATGTGTGTTTGTGTCCGTGATTTATGATTGTCCCATATTTGCTCAAAAGTTAAATCTTTCATATGTCTTTATGCAACTATTGATAAAAGATAGAATGAACTTTTGACAACAAAAGTTAAGCCTATTATGTCATTATGCAAATATTGATGGAAGATAGGATGAACTCTTGTCCACAAACATTAAGTCTATTATATGTCTCTATGCAAATATTGATGAAAAATAGAATGAATCTTTGAATATTCCGCAGTATTGGTCTTTCCCTGATCCACACAAGTACTGTGCGGCTCCGTAAGTTCTCTTATGTGAGCATTTCCGATTAAATTAACCATGGGTTCTCTTGTGGTTAATTTAATTGAGTATTTTGGATACAAATTCATGTTTCATGTGATTTGTTAATGTCCAAATAAATCCTTCTTTTCTTGTGAAAGTAAGGTCGCTCTTGTTGTTCTTTCGGGAATGACATTTTATGGGGGAGAGTTCTTAATTGAACTTGTGCTTAATTTCCAAATCTTTGTGGGGAGTGCAGCTGTGGAATATTGTAGGAGTTTTCTTGTATGTTTATAAGTTCCTTCATGAATACACTAGTTTCGACTATGTGAAATCATCGAAACAAAGTTGATATGTTCTCTTTTGGTCATGAAGTATCTCTATGTAAATTTCATTAGGATCCCACTAGTTTTCGTACCTTTGCCAATTTATATTGACAAAAAGGGGGAGAATTAATGTGTAGTTCACACTACAAATACATATGGTTTACAGATCATTATGTAAGGGGGTGTGGTTTTCATGTGAGATGAAGTATTGACTATGGGGAGTGATACATATCACCATAGTATTGTTGTCAAATTTGTGATACAATTGGAATTTGATGTTGTGTAATAATATTATGACACTTTATAACAATGATTGAGAGAAACTGTTTTCTCATTGTTATAGCTACAGATCTTCAACAACTATAATGGTGAATTGAGCACATTCAGAATCACTAGAGTACTTGGAAGTGACGAAGATTTCGAGTAATGTTGAAGAACCTAGGAAATAAAGCATTTGGATTGAGAGCTACAAAGTTCATTTATTTTTGTATTCCATATGTATTGATAGTTTTGTTACTAAAATTGACAAAGGGGGAGATTGTTAGAGCACTGCTCGGCCGAACCCGCAACCGTTGCTATCTCAAGCTTGTTTGTCAAGTTTAGTTTCCAAAACTATAAGTCTTGATTTCTAGTCTACTCATATCTAAGTCTCGGATTAGGATAGAAAGTGTAGTTGATCATTAGACTTCACGGAGTTCATAGATTGAATACGAAGAACTACTAAGGGGAGCTTGTGGAACTTCATCAACAAAAGGTATGTGAATACTTGAACTCATATATCACTCAAAAGTCTATCTACTCTATATCCTATTTGAGACAAAAGTTGTATAGCTATATAGACTTCAATTATGCACATTTGATATTTCGAGCTAAGTTTAACTCGCTTACATATTTCTCGAAATATGCGTTGGTAAGCTTTCGCTTTAACCAAGTTCATCTTATATTCTTGACGAAATTCAAAAGATGATCATGTGAAAAGCCTTGTAATATCTTACATGATTTGTGTGAGATAGTCATTTGATGCAGACTCAGAATGCTTCGTATTGATCATTCAATCACTTGAAAATTGCTCTGAAGCTAATAGTTTGTGTGAGACAGCTATTGTCGTCTTCCGAGAATGCTTCAATGGTTGAAATGAGAGTTTAGAACAACTGGATATAAGCATAGTATGCGTACTTGCATATATGTAGTCCAAGTCCAGGAACCATAGTATGCATACCCGTATGCGTACTGGTTGGTTAATGAAAGTCCGGGAACCATAATATGCATACCGGTATGCGAACTGGCGTGAGATTCAGGTTCCGAGAATTTCTGCTGAGTTTGGAGGTAATAGGTATGCGTACCCGTTCGCATACTGGCGAACTCAAAATTAGTCTGGCAACTTAGGTATGCGTATCCGTATGCATACCTGAGTAAGTTAAGTTCAAAAATCGGTTTGTTCATGAACTAATACATTTATATATAATAAGGAATGCAATCTTTTGCAAACCGTGGCTATAATGTTCATGACTTGATTCGAGTGAATCAAAATCGATTTTGCTTCAATTGAGTCTTGTATACTTCTATGAGAATATAAACAATTGAAGATTTCTAGAACTAGTTTCATTTGAACTAGTTATGGTTAAGATGAATATGGTTGATATGAAAGTGTTCATATGGCTAACTTCGGTTAACTATTGTTGAGCCAACAAATGTGTACATGTTTAGGTATGGTTACTCATATCTAAATGAAACCACTTTTCTTTTGTGTGTAACAATCTATGTTCGATCTAACGGTTGAAAGATATTAACTTGAGGCTAATCAGGTTTTTCATCTAACGGTGAATATTGAATGCTTTGTTACCAAGGTAGCATTGATTGCAAACCCTGATTTGAAGACTATATAAGGGAGAACTCTAGCAACCTGGAAACCTAATCCCTACACCTCATGTGTGATACTAGTTGCGACTAGAGTCTATTCTTCTTTAACCTTAGGTTTTTTCCAAAACCCTGTAGGTTAACGACTTGAAGACTTCATTGGGATTGTGAAGCCAGACCCAACTATTTTCTTTGTAGTTGCATGTTCTGATTTTGTTGTTTTCTATCGTGATTGAGTACTATCTTCTCTAATATTTGCTCGAGATGTAATCTCCGATAGGGAAGATAAAAAATAGTCACAAACATCTTCGTCTCATCGTTTGTGATTCCACAATATCTTGTTTCGCTACCATACGATTAAGATTATTGTGAGGTGATTGATATTTCTAGGATGTTCTTCGGGAATATAAGCCCGGTATACCAATTGGTTCATGTTCACCTTGATTTATCAAAAGATAGAACAAAACTCATAGGTTTATCTGTGGGAGACAGATTTATCTATTCAACAGAGTTTTCTGTGTGAGACAGATTGGTTTATCAAGTCTTCGACTTTGGGTCGTAGCAACTCTTAGTTGTGGGTGATATTAGCTAAGGGAATCAAGTGTGCAGAATCTGGCTTTGTTCTAGGGGAGTAAGGAACGCGAATGTAACTTGATCAGTGTGAGATTGGTTAGGGCTCAACTACATTCCAGTCCAAAGTTAACTTGGAGTAGGCTAGTGTCTGTAGCGGCTTAATACATTGTGGTGTTCAAATATGGACTAAGTCCCGTGGTTTTTCTGCATTTGGGGTTTCCTCGTTAACAAAACTTCTGGTATCTGTGTTATTTATTTTCCGCATTATATTTGTTTGTATAATTGAAATATCACAGGTTGTGCGTAATTTCAATCAATTTTAAATCCAAACTTTGGTTGTTGATTAAATTGATTGACACTTGGATATTGGTTTTTGATGCCGTCCAAGTTATTTCTTATATTCAATCGGGCTCGCAAATTCCTATTTGTTTGATTGCAGATTGAATTGAGATATAACTCTTTGATATATTTTTCTTAAGATTGAGTCTGACTGTTTAGTTGATTCTCTTGAAAGTATATTTGAGTTAGTCCATACAGATTGCTAAGAGAAATATTGGATGTGGTTGTTAGACCCCCGCCTTTTCACCTTGGGAGTCATCCTTGTAGCAAAAAATATCTTAGTCTTTTCCAAAGGAACAAGAGAGGGCTTCGACATCTCAAGGATCTTTTGGGGAGATATCAGCGTTCCCCTGGTCATAAAGTTATAGACTAATAAGAATTTTTTTATTTTGGTGTTTGTTCTAGCGCTCGGAAGATAATGATATTGCTGAGTACGGTAGTGGTGACATTTTTTTACTGTTATCTTGGAGTCAAAATCATGCCTGGTGCATGTAACGCTTCGCATGTTATGGATGTTGCTGAAAATATTAAGAACAAGATTGACTGGTTCGGAGAGTAAACTTTCATTTCTAACTTTTCTGTCCACAATACGTCAGTCTATCATTGGCCTATAAGGATTATAAGGCATGTGAATGTGCGATACAAAATTTCTTATAGTCTGGGGATTCCCTGAAGTGCAAGAATTTTGTGGTAGCTTCTGAGAAAATTTGTTGTCCTTATTATGAGGGTGGGTTGGGTCTGAGATAAATGCGTTCCTATGGGCATGTCAAAGTCTCAAGTTTTCCACTTTTACACCCACTATGGGTGTGGCAAAGTGGCAAACAGACCTGTCTAAGTGGCTTAGCCAGGTGAGATGCGGTCTCTACCGAGCGGTGGAGTCTCGACTGGGTGATCAAGTGTTGACCGAGCATATAGTATCCATCGCTGGTGGTTGAGTGTTGTTCGCTCGGTAATTTTTTAATATTTTAAATTTTCTTCTCTCGTACTTTCTGTTATTCTAATATAAGTTTTATTAGATAAGGGTCCCACTAAATATATTAAAATCTTATAAATGCCCCATCACACCCACACAAATAAATTTTTTATTAACAAGGGTCTCACTTATCACAACATATATATTATTTTGTCTAAAGTTTGTCAGTTTTATCTAATATTTGCCACTTTTACCATATTGGGAAAACGAGTTTGTCATGCCACAAAACAACTTTTATTCCCATTGTCGTAGGAACCGGCCTAATGAATCATGTTTTCAGGCATACTCAATAAGGAAAAAATAGAGTCACTAGGTAGTAAAACTACCGTAGATTTTTCAATTTAAACCTAAACACCCTAGTTTTTTCGATTTAAACCTAAACTATCAATCAAACACAAGAAAATAAGATATCGGTTTGTGAGTACTTTCTATTGTACATTTCCTTGCAGTGAGGATCTGGTTCTTGCTCTCCAACTTCACTCAATTCGATTTCTATTTCAACTTTTTCTTCTTTTTTCACTAATTTGCAGATCAGAGAAACGATTAGAGCATGTACATTTAGTCGAATGCGATGAAAATTGTAGGAGGGTTAGCATCGGTTGGAGAAAATAAGAGAGAAAAGAAAAAAAATAATTAAGAAAAAAATATAAAATTTGAAGGAAAATAAAATATGTTTTTTTTCAAGGATCCTCAAGGTAAGCTTTTATTGTTGAGAAGTTGTTCTGGTGTCTCTAGATTATACTTTGCTATGCGAACAACTAAACCTGAATATCTGGAAGAGGCACAGGTGGTTTTTGATAATCATCTTAAACAACTTCTTAGAAATCTTGTTACGGGAGATGGGCGGGGTTTCGGTCTCCTGTAACAAAGGATTTCTACCTTTCCCATCAAGTATGGTGGACTAGGGGTGTATACTATAGAGGATACCATGCTATTTGGCATCTTGTTTCCATACCAAGGCTCAACAGGAGAAGATTTTGAGGCTATCTGGAATGTCTGGTATGAGTCCTAGTTTTGGCCGTGCACTTATCTTATACAAACAGGTATGTGGTATTGAGAAATCTTCAATTTTCACTGATGAAATTTCCCCAAATTCCATGATTTTTGGCAAGCAAATGCTTTGATGCGGTTAAGAAAGATTTACTCAATCGGTGTGTTATGATGGCGCGTGATTCATCCTTGTGGCAAAGTAACAGGATAAAGCATGCACAATACTATTTGATGGTCATCCCGATTGATGGGCTTAATCAAAAACTTGGACCTCGATATTTTAGAGCTATCTTGTGTTATAGGCTTGGGATCCCTCTTTTCAAAAAAGGGGAAACATGTTCCTGTTGTGACAGGGAGATGGATATTTTTGGTGACTATGCTTTGCATTGCTTTCATGGGATTGGTCTCAATTATAGACACAACATGGTTCGTGATACCTTTGCCGATATTTGTTATTGTGCGGTGTCCCAGCTAGGAAAGAAGTGGATTTGGGTTTCCTCTCAGACACCGGCTTGGATTTGAGACATGTTGATATTTTAGTGTAAAACTGGGATAATGGGCACGATGTGTGTATGGATATCACAGGTGTTTTCCTTTCACATCCGATGGAGTGCGCACTTTTGTCCCTGGTCAAGAAATTGATAGTGTTGTTGGTCGGAAAAGAACGAAATATTTAGAGAATTGTATAGCTCTGGGTTTTGGTTTTGGCGTGCTGGCATTTACCACCTTAGGAGAGTTGGGGAGTGATACAGTGGAGTTTCTGAAAAGATTGTGCAATTATATGGCTAGTCATGATGTGAATGTTATATTTGGGATTTTTTCTTTCATAGGATTAGTGTTATTATTCAAAAAAGGATTGGAGCCCAGCTTGCTGCCATGCTTCCATCTAATTCTCGTAATTCTACCTCTTCCGAATAATAGAACTTCATTTCAGGTTGAAAAAAATAAATAAAAAAATTGGAATTATTCCGAGTCCTCGATGGTGCATTATTGCAGAATTTGATACGGAAGGTAGAGTTCGCTTGTCCCCCTTGCGACATAATCAATCCCCTATCCGCTTCGGCTTCCTTGGATGGTTCATCATGAGGCTCGCTGGTAGGCTAGCACGACAACCTGTTCAACTGAGCAATAGTACGTTGTTGGAGCTTAGCTTGTTAGGCTTCCAACAAAAAATATAACTTATAGGGAAAAAAATAATACTAAAATAAGAGGAGTATTATAGGAGATACAATGATGGTCTCTAAGGCTTTTTACATCATCAAGAGTGAAGGTGTTGTTGTAGGACTTGACCTAAACATTCAAAAAACTGAACTTTTTTGGTCTTCTTTTGATAAGAGGAGTACTCAGGTCGGTGTTTTTCCAGCTGACATTGGAAGACCTTCTGTGGGGGTTAAACTTCTTGGTGCTCCTGTAAGTTTGGATGTTTCTTTTTGCAATCAGCTCGTTCTTGACAAGGTGCACAAGACTACTCAGTTAATGGATAATGTTCATCGGCTACATGATCCGCAGAGTGAATTGTTGTTGCTTCGAAATTGTGCAAGTGTGTCTAAACTTTACTTTAGTTTGCGTACTACTGCCCCTTGTTATGTGCAAGCTGCTTAGGTTGTTTTTGATACATATTTGTCCAAGTACATGAGGGAATTGGTAACTGGTGATGGTCCAGGTTATGGTTTGTTACAACATAGGATTGTCTCTTTACCTATACGAGATGGTGGCTTAGGGATCTATTATATGTTCGATACTATGGAGTATTGGTACTTGGCATCTTGTTCACAAACCTTACATCTACAGGAGAATATACTGCAAGGTTCAGATTTTCCGGTTAAAGGGTTAGCATATCAAACTTCCTTTGACAATTTCCTTCAGGTTAGCAGTATTACATCATCACAGTGTTGCAATCTCATTACTTCCCCCCATCCTATGCATGCTTTGGCAGTTCAGTACTTTGCAGGTGTGACTAAGAATATGCCGTCTCTTTTCAGTATGTCAAGGCGAGATTTAGCATTATGGCAATGTAATAAAACTCCACATGCTCAGGATTATCTTCTTGCTATTCCAGTTGATGGACTTGGACTGAAAATTGGGACACGTCAGTTTAGTGCAGTACTTGGTTATCGTCTTGGTATTCCTTTGTTTGCTGTTAATAGTTCTTGTATTTGCTGCAATAGGAGTATGGATGTTTATGGTGATCATGCACTTATTGTGCTAGTGAAGTTGGTTATAAATTTAGACATGATCTTGTTAGAGATACCTTTGCGAATATTTGTTACCGTGCGAGTGTACCTTCCAGAGTTGAAGCTTCTTTGGGGTTTCTTTCTCATGATGGCGGTGATGCTAGGCCGGCTGACATCTTAGTCTACAATTGGGAGGAAGGGCGTGATAGTGTTTTGATGTGACGGGGTTTGCCCTTTTGCTGGGGGTGGTGTGCAAGCTTTTGCACCGGGCCTCGCCTTGGCTAAAGCCATTGAGCGCAAGAAGATTAAGTGCCTTGATGTATGTAATTCCAATGGTTATAATTATGGTACCTTAGCTTTTACTACTTTAGGTGAACTTGGTATCGAAACTATTGAATTTTTGATCGAAGCATTACATAGATAGGCATGATGTAAATATAAATGTTCGTAATTTTCTTTTTATTAAAATTGGTTTAGCTATTCAAAAAGGCGTTGGAGCCCAACTTGTGGCTAGGCTCCCATCTAGTTTCTTGGATTTAAATACTGGTTCCATTGTGGGGAATGGGGAGATGACGTTGCTGTGGTTTGGTAATTGGCAGCGTTGCTAATCAACTTGGGGTTCTCGTGTTCTGAGAAGGCTAGGCTGACTTCTAAGCTGCTTAGTTCTATGATTGGTGATGGGAATTGGAGCTTTACCGATGCCATGCTTGGGATTCTGGATCCATATAGGTGTAAATGAGGATAGGATTTCAGAACCTACTGGCGGGGAAGATATGAAAGTTTGGTTGCCTGACAAGTTGTGGAGCAAATTGTCTATCAAGGCTGCTGTGGAGCGAATTCGTTCGCATCAAGTTGCTGAATTTGAAGGGTCTAGTCTGTTAAGGAGAAGACAAGTGCATCCGACTTTGGCTGCGCAAAACTGGAAGCTTTTGAACAATTTCAATAGAGGATGTCTTTACCGATGAAAACAACTTAATCCTCGAATGCGATAGTGATTTGAACAATTTCAAAATTTGGTTAAGATTTTGTAAAACTACCATTGAGGTTCTAAATTTGAAACACCATTTGGTCTGAAATGATTGTAAATCCTCACAAGAAAATGAAAAACAAAACGAGAGAAAACAATAGACCATATAGGATGACATCCATGCAGATAAAAGCGTGGGAATCACTCATACATTCACTCAGCAAAGTTTTATGATTTAAAGTAATGTACTTGCAACAACAAAAAAAGGAAAAAATAAATAAAATATTACTCTGTTAATAATTTCAGTAATGCTTAAACTTCAGGGAGCTCCCAAAATTTGGAATCATAATCATCCTCATGACTTGGAACAGGGACTTCAGCATTACTGAAGTCCCTGAGCCATACTTGTTCTGGTTCCATGCCAAAGTTGGCAGTAACTATACGACAAGCATCTACAGCCATGACGGAACAACCAGTTTCATATTCATTTTCGTTGTCCGTTCTACACGAGAAAGAATTTGTAAACCTACCAGTGTTGGTTTCCCAGACCCTAACAAGCGGATCAACTCGGCTTCCGGTGACAACTTTGTATGGATCCATGTATAAATGTGAAATTGGACCCTCATGTCCACCCAGAATAGCAACTGGTTCTGATTTCCCTTCACAAGCTTTCCTGATGTCCCATAGCATAGCTCTGCAGTAGAAATATCGAATAAAAAACGCAAAATGTTTTTCAGAGTTTACAGTTGTATAGCAAAACAAGACTTGGTTCTTGATCCCGATAATAAGGAAGCTTTTGTACTTGGGAGTACCAAAATTTTGATTATTCAAACAGAAAAACATTCTTACTTTTCATCTCCACCAGTGCAAACTAAGAATTTGGAGGGAAGCATCTGGAACGAGCAAAATTTTGGTCGATGAACAGCTGCAGTGAAAACCTTCCGCATTGTTCTCAAGTCAATTGTTGTAACTGATGAAGCAGCAGCCACGTAGCATAACGATTCATGGCATTTCATATCGATGGGCAGGCCAACCATTGAAGTCATTCCAACGCAACCAGATTGAGTTGCATTTGTATCCCAAACTCTCACCTATCCAAGACAGTTAAAACAAAGAGCGCACATTTAACTATAAGGGGTAACTACCAAAGGAACAATGGGCTGAATGCTTTACAGCAAACCACAATTATATTTTAGTGAAAAAATATGGCATACCAAAGTGTCTTTGGAGAGGCTCACTAAGAGAGAATTACTGTGCCTGAAAAATAGAAAGACAATGGAAATACATAAATATACTGGCACAAACCAAATAAAGGGGACGATTTTCCGTTTCCACCATAGAAACTTATGTCTATACTCTACAGAATCGCATAGTAAAAAAATAGCAGTTTTATGAAGAGACTGGATCGTAATACATAAAATCACCAAACCAGCATAAATTCAATACCCTGGAACTGCTAGGGACTCAATTGGTCTTTCATGCCCAAAAAATGTTTTTCTCAAAGCATGCTGCCCCCGTTTACCACTTGAAGAAATAGACCAAAGACGTACAGTTTTGTCTTCTCCTCCACTTGCAAGTACTCTTACGTCAGTATCGCCCAATAGTTTATCTGCAATGGTGGTAACTGTGCCATTATGACCTTTAAAACATCGCTGACAACGGTCCTACATTTAGAACAGACAAAATAAACCGTTCAGTGGGGAGATGAAGATGAGAACCTTGGAGATGCATGCCATATAAATGACAGTCCACCATATAACAACCTAGAGACACTTTTTTTTCTTTGGATGATAGAAATGAAAGAACCATGCTACACAATCTTACAAATGAATCTTTACCTCCCACCAAAGACGGATTGAGTGGTCGCTGCTAGAAGTTACCAGTAAATCATCTCCTTTTCTTCGAAACAAAGATGTTTCATTGAGTGGGAAACATCTGTAGATCAAATAGAAAACTCCAACCATCGCAGGAAACAGAAATACGTTCAAAAACCAAAACAGTTTTTATGCTTAAGTAGGATGGAGATAATCGAAGGATCAAAGACTAGTAATAATTGATGCCACACGATATTTTGTAGTGTCATGAGATATCAAGTCACTTCATACCTCACACACGTAATCCGAGCATTGTGATCCTGCAGTGTCACGGAAACAGCTGCATCCTTCTTGTCGGTTTTGAAAATCTGAATCCTTGAGTACTAGTAATCAATTAAAAATACATCAAGTTATTTAGACTGCGAGGAAGGTAAAATTACTCAACAGAAATGCTCCGTTATGAGCATCTGCAATGGTAAAAGTTAAATGCTCTAAACCAATAGCTCAATTCAGATTTTGGATTGACAGTTGCTAGTAAGAATTACAGTGGCGTTTATATAAGCCTATATCTATTCCTCTTGGAAGTTAACAATCAGGTGCTTGCCTGGGCACATGCACTATCCAAAGTAAACCTTGGTCAAGCACATTGCTAAAGTGAACCTGCAAACTGAGCGCAATTCTAAATCTCTCCTAGGTAAGACTCACTTGAAAGTTAAGAGACCCACACCCCAGGTTCCTTTGCAAAGTCAGACAGGTTTAGCTCATAACTGTAGCCTGATATATGGTTGTACTGTATGAAACCCACCTGGTCCAAAATTTAGCTCATAACCGTAAGCCCGATATATGGTGGTACTGTATGAAACTCACCTAGTCAAAAGGGTACAAAGTTCCATCCAATCTTCAAGAGAAATCTCAAATGATGGCCATTAAACAGCAGGGTCCAAAGTTGTACCTAGGTTCAGGCTCAGCTTAGTAAATTTAACATTTCTTCATGTGCACAAGTCCTCATTCAAGAAATCGCTTCTTAAACTATATTATTCTAGTCATGTGACCACGGCATATTCTATGACAATGTCCGACAGAGCTAAGGTGGGGCCTTTAATCCTTACACCTAAACCGCATTTCTCAGTTCAGGCTAACTGGTTCTTGTCAGAATTTTTCAAACAAAAGCTAATTTGGATGAATTCTGCAGCTAATAGGGTGTTGGATAACAGTATATTGAGTCTGATGTGTCATTAGACTGGTTTTAGAACAGGCTCTTCTCAAAGTGATCAACCAAGGAAAAATATAAACATAATGAACCATTATATCTCCGTTACCAGAACCGTATAGTAAAAACGGACACATACATACATGTAGCAGTCAAGGCACGGTCCATAACGTTGCAAAGAAGAATATGACACTAGCATAGAACAGATCAGATTATCGTTCATAGACACAACGTAGAAACCACTGTCATGTCATATGGTATGGTAACCCTTCAGTCACCCAGTTCTTTTAAATGGGTCATGGAGTTATAATATAAGCAGAAACGACAATTTTCTTTCAAAGCATGTGTTACGGACTTTCAAACATTCCTATGTGCACTTACGATCTTTCGCATAACAAAAAAATGGCAAATGTTTACTCAGTATCATGTCAGTATTCAAGAAAAGCTTCAAAATTTAGTACTTCGGTCATACCTGAGAAAGAATAATGCGATTCTTGTTGAGTAAAATATGGCTGTTAGCTTTTGGAGATGCAACATATTGACAAATTGCAGGATCAATATATTTAAATCCTCGCACTGCACTTCGTCTAGCCAAATACGCTTCCCTGGAAGTTCCTGCGGTATGTAGATAAGTAGATGAAATTTGAAATGGCCAATGCTCCCTGAAACAGCAAAAACCTAAAATTCATTAAAAAAGAGTAATTTTTCTAACAAAACAGTAACTATTTTGCAATAGTAAAATTAGATCAAATTGAAAGAAGAAACAATACCTAAACCATTAATTCCAGATAGAATCAGAATAAGCCACAGATTTGAACAATTTACAAGTGGTTGCGAAATTTGAAAGGTCTTGTAAGTTCAGATACTTAGCACAATGAGCTAGGGCATCAACATCGACATCTTGTAACGTTGTTTTTGTTGTTGTTGTTGTTGTTGATGATACACCATTATTATCATTATTATCCTTTGTTGTTGTGTTCATGGTTTGAAGAGATACAAAGAGAATCGCTTCAAAGAGGAATAAGAGAACAAGAAATTGGAATGAGTAAAAATATTCCTTGAGAATATTATGTATGTTGGTTGTGGTGTTCAAATATTGTGAAATTGGGGAATCAGAAAAAGTACATCATCTTAAAGTGAGCGCCAAATTGTGGAAATTGGATGAAGGCGGTGGTTGTTCCCTGATCAGCTTAACTGAGGGGATGAAAGAGAAACAAAAACGGTATTGATACTTGATAGTGATACACGCGACGCGGGTGTTTGGGACAGACACGTAATTACATAATTTTTTATTTATTGGGGTATAAGATCCTTTGACTTGGTTATATTGACATAATCTTCACATTTTAGTGTCATTTCTTTTATTGAACACAACCGGTAATACATTTGAAGCTATTTTTTTGGTGAAATGTTCTTCTTATAAGTCTTTACATTCCAACCAAAAATGAGAGTATTCCGAAATATGAAACTTCACCATCCACAAATTTTTATTTCAACCGTTAATCTTCAACGGCTAATATTCAAAATCGTAGATGATGGCTTTATACATCTCGGAATGCTCTCATTTTGATAATAATGACATAAATAGAACATGGTGTATTTGCACGCATTTGCCAATTTTGAGCCACTATAGGGTTGCTCAAACGGGACCAATATCGATTGCCAAATGTGCATCACGGTCGTAAAACTACTGCCCAACCTAGTAGCGTCCAAGCCGTAGTGTTGTTGCCCATCCATCTTGATGCCGGTACAATTCAATCTCCGGTACATCTAACCTCAATTCAACTCACACCTTTTCTCCACTTCTATTTTCATAAAAATCTCTTCTAATCTCGAACAAATCTATTCTTGGTCCAAAGTATACAAAAGAGGAAGAAGATGAAGGAATTTTGTAGGTTTTATGTATTCAACGCGCTTGTTCCAACCAATGGTATACAATAACCAGTTAATTTTTTGGATAATCGTTTATGAGAAATTCTGCGAAGAAACTAACAACTCCAGATTTCGTACTGATAATGGCTTGTCAAGTCGTTTTCAAACAGCCAACAAAGATGTGAGCTAATATTTACTTGTCGTAAATCGAACGATTCAACTGGTAAGAACAATTCAAACAATCGAACTTGAAAGTTGAAATTGTGTAACTTGTCGTGATATTTGGTTTATTTTGTTTGACAAATTGCACCAATTACGAGCTCGAGAGGAATAAGAAAGAAGATATGGAAAAATTTCTGAATACATAGATTTCTTCCACTTCAATAGGTGTTGAACATATTCAACCTTTATTTATTTGATGGTTTTGCTCCACCAGCTACATCAGTATGAATTCGAAGTTTCGGTTTACAATTAGTTCTAATTAAATGCAATGGTTATAAAATTTTATTCGGCATTTGAAATGTATATCTTAAGCTAAGTTAATTCACTATTTCATATATTTATTAATTAGAAATAAAATTAGATTTATATAACATAATCTTATATTATTAGCAAAATATTTGTTATATTTTGTTGATTAAGGTCCCCAATAAGGTACCCATAAAAGAAGAAGAAGGAGTTGTTAAATGGGGTTGATTAATCCCATAACCTTGATGAGTAAAAAAGAATAAGACCTTGATGAGTAATAAAAAATAAGGTTGTCCAAACTCAGGTAATGTGATTGTGGTTGCACAAGATAGACATTAACTCGTGGTTGAAATTCAGCGGGCGATTGTTGTTGTTGCTATTGTTGAGTATATTGAAACGTCTCTTCTCTTCCAACTGACTTCCATCGAGATTTGTTGAATCCAATGGGCTCAATATCATGTTTTCACTTGTTTAGCGGGTCCCAGGACACACCTTTCATTCTTGAATTTTAATATTTGAATCTGTTGTATCTGTCCTTTTATTAATTTGTACCTACCCGTCCATTAGAATTAGTCTGATCGATACCTTGTGATACAGTTGGGATCATCGCAGTTTCCCCTTTGGAAATTATACTCGGTACTTCCCAAAGATTGGGTGGAAAAACTGAACAAAAGATGAAAAGCCTCCCTCCGTGGGATATGTATATAAGAAAGGTTCTTTAAGAGAAGGTTTTCCTTGGAAATACCTTTGATGTAATGAAAAATGTTCTTTCATATGAACATCGTCTTGTTCGTACTCTTTATACCTCTGCTACGGGCGTATATCAATATTTTTGATGTTTTATTGAATATGTTGGAATCTCTGTATGATGATGTTTCCACATCCATCGTAAAATTGGTCTAGTACGAAATTTGACTTGTCGTACTTCTCAATAATAAAAAAACGTGCGTGTGTTGTCCAAAAAAGTTGGTCCACATGTACCAAAATAAAAATACCATCAATATTAAGGGTAAATTCATCTATTAGAAAAAATTGCAAACTGATTGTGATATTTACCTTAGAAATGTCCCAAAGACTATTGATGTGTTGCTTAGAGAGACTACATCTGTTAGTTCGTGAACTGGTAGATTTTGAGATAACTCTGGATAACCTTTCGTTCAATAGTACACAAACTGATTTATCCAATTCGCGAACTAGTTGATTTTAAATTTTCCTGGATACTCTTTGTATTGGAATCCAGTTTCTTTTTTTGACATTTCTCGGACTTATCAAATACAAAAAGATTTTGACTTACGAGGTGACTAATTATTCATGAACTGATTTTGTTCTTGTGATATTGAATTCCAAGTTATGCTTGTCGGTTTGGGAAATAATTAACCATTGTTCCTCGGCAAACCACTTGGTGCATAACGTGTGTTTCGAGTAATATACAGTTGGATATTTATTCTTTGTGATTCAAAGAATACTTCTCACATACTTACATGAATAATTTACATGAAGAAGTTAAGCGTGCTTGGTTACTCATACACATGGAAACTAGTTACATACTTACATGAATAATCTACATGAAGAAGTTAAGCTTGCTTGGTTACTCATAACATGGAAACTAGTTCACAAACCTAGTTTTTTTTGTAACATACCAAGCCATGTTCATCAATATAAATAGAGGATTTTCTGCAAACTATAATCCCAATCGTGGCACTTCTGTTTCTTAGTTGCGGCTATAGCAGTCTTCTGACCTAGATTTCCTACAGTGAAACTGTATTAGGTTACGACTTTGTAAGGATTCACTAAGGTATTCGTGAAGCCTGGTGATACTATCTTTTACCTGATAGTTCTTTGTATCTGGATATTATTCTTATTGATTTATGTAGTTTCCGGACTATAGATCAGAAACAAGATAGATATGAATCACAAAGTAGTTTTCGTTTCAGAATTTATGATTCCACAAGATAGAAATATAAAATACTTCATTTTTGATTTATTTATGATCTTCCTAGTGACGTAGAATTGATTAGGCATCTCTATAACTTTTGAAGACTAAGTTGTCCCAATTGTTGAGTTTGCCGAATATCTTCTTTTCCTTGAAGATCCTTCATAAGCATATATATTTCCATTATCTTGATTGAATATCTTTCTAAAGGAAATCGAATGGGCTTTCGATTAGAGGTATAATAGTCAAAAGTCTTTATTTAGGGTAAAGCAGAATCCTAGGACTACAAAGGATGCTAGATGGGGAATCAAGTTGCATGTGGTTTTGAAAGATCCAAGAGACGTAAGAAGCACGAGTTAAGATAAATTGCTCTTAGGGACGATTTGGTCTCAACTACATTCCAGTCTGAAGTCGGCAGTAGGATAATGTTTGTAATGGCTTATTGCAGTATGATATTCAAGTTCTAGACTTGGTCCCTGGTTTTTCTGCACATTGCAATCTGAAATGACGAGGGTACCAAGTACACCACAATATTTTCGATATCAACCTATAAGTCTTATACCTTGCGTGAACTAATATGGACAGATACTATCAAGAAGATAGCTGAAAAAGCGGGGGTCTAACAACACCACCCAATATTTCGCTTAGCAATCTGTATGGACAAACTCGAATATACTTTTAAGAGAATCAACAATACTCAATCAATTAAAAGTATATCAACGAGTTTATATATCTCTTCTTGATTTGATTTACTCAAGCAAGAACTGCGAGTTCTACTCAAATACAAGGAATAACTTGGATGGTACCAAAGACCAATATCCAAGGATCAATTAATGACAATCAACAACCAAATGATGGATTACTCTAATTGATGATCTAACGCACAACCTGTATTATTTCAATTATAAAGATAAAATAATATAATGCGGAAATTGAAATAACACAGACACCAGATATTTTGTTAACGAGGAAACCGCAAATGCAGAAAAACCCCGGGACCTAGTCCAGATTGAACACACATTGTATTAAGCTGCTACAGACACTAGCCTACTCCAAGCTAACTTCGAACTGGACTGTACTTGAACCCCAATCAATCTCCCACTGATCCAAGGTACAGTTATGCTCCTACGCCTCTGATCCCAATAGGATAATGCGCACTTGATTCCCTTAGACGATCTCACCCACAACTAAGAGTTGCTACGACCCAAAATCGCATGCTTCGACAATAAACAAATATGTATCCCACAGACAAGTCTATCAAAGGATCAATCTGTCTCCCACAGATAAACCCTAAAGGTTTTGTTCCGTCTTTTGATAATAATCAAGGTGAACAGGAACCAATTGATAATCCGGTCTTATATTCCCGAAGAACAACCTAGAGTTATCAATCACCTCACAAAAATCTTAATCGTATGGTAGCGAAACAAGATGTTGCGGAATCACAAACAATGAGACGAAGATGTTTGTGATTATTTTTTATATCTTGCCTATCGGAGATATCAATCTCAAGCCAATCAATCTGATTGTACTCGTACGATAGAAGATGCAATATCAGATCACACAACTACGATAAAAGTAGTATCGGTCTGTATTCACAATCCCAATGAAGTATTTAAGTCGTTAACCTGGTTTTAGAAGAAGAAAACCAAAGGTTAAAGAAGAATCGACTCTAGTATGCAAACTAGTATCACACGTAAGGTGTGGGGATTAGTTTTGTACAATACTAGATATCTCCTTTATATAGTCTTTAAAATCAAGGTTTGCAATCAATGTTAGCTTAGTAACAAAGCATTCAGTATTCACCGTTAGATGAAACCTGATTTAGATTCAAGCTAATATTTCTCAACTGTTAGATCGAAAACTTAGCTTGTTATACACACTTGACAATGCACGCTTCTAGGTTTGTTAACCTTACCCAAACGTAAGCACTTGTTGGTTCAACAATAGTTAACCAAAAGGTTAGCCATATGAGCATTTCATATCAACCATATTCTTCTTTACCATAACTAGTTCAAATGAATTTAAATGAACTAGTTAGAGAGTTGTTCAATTGCAAGGAAATCTCATGTACTACACAAGACACAATTGAAGCAAAGATGATTTGATTCACTTGAATCGGTTCATGAACTTTTATAGCCACGGTTTGCAAACTGCATTCCTTAGTCTTTTTAAGTTTAAGTTCAGAAATCATCTTCAGATATATAACCTTCTCAAGTTCGCAGACTAGGTTCGCGTACTTAAGTTACCAGGCAGAGTTTACAAACTCCAGCAGAAATTCTCGGGTTTGAAAACTTCGTCGGTTCGCGGAATGGGTTCGCGGACTTAGATTCACGCAAGTAGTTTGTCAACTCCAGCAGAAATTCTCGGGTTTGAGAACTTCGGCAGTTTGCGGACTTGGATCACGCCATTCTTCCGGTTCTCTTGATCAACAAAGTTCGCAAACTTTGGTTCAAGGAATAAGACTTATACATAAATGTGTTTCCACAACAATGCTTATGTCCACCATTGGTTATGTAATCTAAACTTTCATTTCAATCATTGAAACATTCTTGGAGGACGTTATGTAGTTGTTACACAATTTCTCGTCAAATCAATTTTCAAGATGATTGAAACATATTATGACTTTCGTCACATGGTAAAGATAAACTTGATCGAAGCGAAAAGCTTATCAACACATATTTTGAGATATAGATAGGCGAGGTATACTCGACTCGAAATACCAAATGTGTATAATCCAAGTCTATATATATAACATACGACTTTTTGTCTCAAAGAGTAGGAGATAGAGTAGATAGAATTTTGAGTGACAGATAAGTTCAAGTCTTCATATACATTTTTGTCGAGAAGTTCCACCGGTTCCTTTAGTAGTTCTTCTTCTTGTATGATGAATCGCCATGAAGTCCTTGAGCTCAACTAGACTTTCTATCCTAGTCCGAGACTTAGCTATAATAGACTATAAATCAAGACTTATAGTTTTGATCACTAACATTGACAAACATGCTTGAGATAGCAATGCATGCGATTTCGACCGAGCAATGCTCTAACAATCTCCCCCTTTGTCAATTTTAGTGACAAAACTATCAATACATATGGAATACAAAAAAGATAAAGAAACTTTAGTAACTCCTATTCCACATGTCTAATATTCAACATTCCTCGAAATTTTCGTCACTTCCAAGTACTCCAATGATCCCAAAGGTTGTAAGTTTAGCATCACCGTTATTAAAGATCCGTAGCTATAACAATGAGAAAGCATCGGTCTCGATCATTCTTATACAGTTTCATAGTATTATTACACAGTGTCAAAGTCCAATTGTATCACAACTTCAACAATAATACTATGGTGATATGTACCACACTACCACTGTACCCACCACCGACCCCCCCCCCCCCCCCTAGTCAATACTCCATCTCATATGGAAACCACTCCCCCTTACACAATGATCCGAAAACCATATGTATTTGTAGTGTGAACTACATATTAATTCTCCCCCTTTTTGTCGATAAAATTGCAAAGGTACAAGAAAGGGATCATAATGAAATTTCCGAAAGAGACATTTCATGACTAAAAGAAAAAAGATACATACCAACTAATTTAGATGCAATCATAAATCTGAAGCTAAATGCATTCATCAATTAGTTTAAAGATACAAGATAACCCCTCTAAAGTTCCACAGCCGCATACCCCTCAAGATATGACCATTAAGCACAATTTCAAAAGAACTCTCCCCCTCTAACAATCTCCCCCTTTGTCAATTTTAGTGACAAAACTATCAATACATATGGAATACAAAAAAGATAAAGAAACTTTAGTAGCTCATATTCCACATGTCTAATCTTCAACATTCCTCGAAATCTTCGTCACTTCCAAGTACTCCAATAATCCAAAAGTTTGTAAGTTTAGCATCACCATTGTTGAAGATCCGTAGCTATAACAACGAGAAAGCATCGGTCTCCATCATTGTTATAAAGTGTCATAGTATTATTACACAGTGTCAAAGTCCAATTGTATCACAACTTCAACAATAATACTATGGTGATATGTATCACTCCCCCTTAGTCAATACTCAATCTCACATGGAAACCACTCCCCCTTATACAATGATCCGAAAACCATATGTATTTTTAGTGTGAACTACATATTAATTCTCCCCCTTTTTGTCAATAAAATTGGCAAAGGTACAAGAAAGGGATCATAATGAAATTTCCGAAAGAGACATTTCATGACTAAAAGAAAAAAAATACATACCAACTAATTTAGATGCAATCATAAATCCGAAGCTAAATGCATTCATCAAGGAGTTTAAAGATACAAGATAACCCTTCTAAAAATCCACAGCCGCACACCCCTCAAGGTATGACCATTAAGCACAAGTTCAAAAGAACTCTCCCCCATTTGATGTCATTCCCGAAAGAATAACAAGAGCGACCTTAATTTCAAAAGAAAAAAAAAGGATTTTTATTGGACACCAAAAAACATGAGAATGATTTTCTATATCCAAAAACTCAATCAAATTAATCACAAGTAAACCCATGATTAATTTAATCGGAATACGCAATCAAATTAAACACAAAAAGTGATCAGTTCAATTGATTGTGCTCAACATAACATAACTTACGGAGCTACGACTAAGTTAACCATGAGGTAATGATTAGCTTAACCATTCATATACTCAACACAAGAAAACTTTATGGAGTCACGAAAATACTCAACTAGATTAATTACAAGAGAACCCGTAATTAATCTAATTGTAATACACAACCAAACTAATTACAAAAATAATCAATTTAATTGTCATTTGTTTTGCTCGACATAAGAATACTTACGGAGCAATAACTAAATAACCAAACAAGATGATTAATTTAGTTTAATATGCTCGACATAACATACCTCACGGAACAACAACGAAGCTAAGAAAATCAACTTGGTTGTATAATGCTCAACATAAGATACATTACGGAGCCTCACAGTAATACATAAATATGGATCAGGGATGATAAATACTGCGGAATACACAAGGATTCATTCTATCTTCAATCACTATTTGCATAACGATAATAATAGACGTAATCCTTGAAAACAAAAGATTTCAACCTATCTTCCATCAAATAATTGACAATATAGGCTTAACTTTTATATTTGCCAAAAGTCCATTCATTATTTTACCAGTACGTGAATACCAAACACGAACGACTTTACTTTTGACAGAGTATGGGACAAACATAGTTCACGGACGTAAACACCAATATCCCATAATAAATTGTAATATATTAAATCATAAAGATTAATACTGCAAAAACATCATCATCCAAATATTTTTAGAATTTAAATCAATAAACCTAAAAAAGAACAAGATGATGAAAATAATAGCTATGTGTAGTCACAATCATTGTTATTCAAAGCACTAGTTATTCTTCCAACTAAACCAAAAAGAAGACATACTAGGCAACAATATCTTTGAGAAATTCCTTATCATTCCCGAACTCCTTGTCGTCAACATCCATTGGAATATAAGCTTCGTTGAGGAAAGAGTTAATACCAACAAACCGTCTTGGCTGATGATGTCGAACCAGGGCCTTATGAATTTCCAAAGATCTTAAAACGCAAGCCTTTATTTCACTAATCTCATTTCTTACTTACTTCAACTCACCAAGAACATCGGAAAACTTCTGAGAGTTAGAAGGGAGAACCCTTGGCTTTCTTGTATTCCTCCAGTTAGAAAGGACAGCCCTTGGCTTTCTTGTATTCCTCCTCTTTCTTTTCAAGGAAGGAGTTACTGGAGATTTCTCTTTTTCCTTGATTGATGGCTTAACAATCATATTGAAATCTTTTCCTTCCAAAGACATGATTCTTAGAGAACAGTTATAAACAACTGGTTTTTGTGAGTGGAATTCACAATCTCATCAAGCAGTCTTAAGATATAAAAGATATCAGAGAGGAAAAAGGAATGTAGGGTTCGCAACCTTTAAACAGGTTCGTAGACGCCCAACTCTAAACCCTATAAAGAGTAGAATTGTCGATAATAACCCTTTCTTTTATTTTGATAGACAAACAACTAAGAAAAGAAGAAGAAAAACTTTTCCTAAAGCCTGATTGGTACACAACCTTGTCTCTTTTGATCAGGCACATGAGACAAGATTTACCAAACAACACAATCAATTTGTGTTGTGGTGAAAAACAATCTGTCCACCATTTTCCTATAAAGAGGAATCCTCAGACTTCTGACTATCAAAGCGATTTGACCGTAGCTTCTTCTATGATGGTTTTATTTTGTATTTGGAGACCAACTTCTTAGACGAAGATAAGATCCTACATACCTCAGCAGTCTTCTGAGAAAGTTTAAGCTTCCTTGCCAATCGATTTGCTCTTTGTTGAAGTTTGTTGGCGTGCCTCACTTGAAGTTTGTACTTATAACATCTTGATAGTTCATGACCCTCTTGAGAACAAAACGAGCACGTCAAAATTGGATAGTATTCAGGCATCTGTGGTGTGAAAGCAGCCAAACACATAGTAGATTCTGAAACATTACAAACAGAGTTTCCAAAGGATGGGTCAATTTATTATTCCATCTTGATTGGATTATCTTCTTCACTGAAACCATCAAAGTTGATATATGTATTGCTACAATTATCAAAATCAATGTTTTCACATAGAAGACCAACACTTGATTTCCTATCTTCATCAGAATCATAGATCTTAGACATCTCATCAAGTGTTACAGCAAGACCTTTGTTCCCAGTGTATTTTCTAACGATTTGGGCACTCGTTTGCAAAATGACCAAAACCTTTACACTTAAAGCACTGTGGCATGTCCTCGTCATCAGCCTCGTCAGCATCCCTGTTTTTAGGAGGGACGTGATTGTGAGATTTATTTGATGACCTAGGTTTGTCTCTTGAAAACCGTTTACTTCTCTTCAATAGAAGATCCCTAAACTGTCTTGTGATCAAGGAGACTTATTTGTCAAGATCTTCATCCGAAAAATCACCCTCAGACTGATCATCCTCAGAGACATAAACATTTTTACTTTTATCAAGTAACTTAATGTTCTTTTGTGCTTTAAAGGCAACATCCTTTCCGATTTTGGATGTATGATCATGATCAAAGATCTTTAGATTTCCAACCAATGTATTTCTGGAAAGGTTATCAAGGATATTTCCCTCAACAATGGCATGCTTCTTAGACTCGTATCTAGATGGCAGGAAACTG
This sequence comes from Papaver somniferum, assembly GCF_003573695.1. Classification (NCBI taxonomy): domain Eukaryota; kingdom Viridiplantae; phylum Streptophyta; class Magnoliopsida; order Ranunculales; family Papaveraceae; genus Papaver; species Papaver somniferum. The sequence goes on along the minus strand of NC_039367.1, from coordinate 20,927,357 downwards.
AGAATTTTCATCACAATGTCCTTTTCAGGAATAGTCTTACCCAATGCAAAAGATGCATTAACAATTTCATATACTTTGTGATTAAACTCATCAAATGTATCTTCATCTGCCATACGAAGGTTCTCCCAATTGGAATTAAGGTTTTGAAGCCTACCTTCCTTTTCACTGGAGTTACCTTCAAATACGGTTTCTAAGATATCACAAGCATCTTTAGACCTGGTGCAATTTGACACATGGTGCTGAAGATTTTGGGTTATGGCATGTATGATGGCATTCAAACTGTCGGAATTTTTCTTTGCAACAAGTATCTCGGAAGGATTATATTCACTAATATTCTTGGGAACGTTTACATCTCCAACTGCCACAACGGGAGCATCATAGCTATTAACAACATATACCCATGATTGAAAATCACGCGCTTGAAGAAAAGCTCGCATAGAAATTTTCTACCATAAGTAATTAGAGTCATCGAAGACTGGTGGTACGTTAATAGAGATAGCACCTATGTCCATAGAGTCAGATCGCTACAAACACAGACTTGTAAGGTCTTAAACGTGTTTGCCTGCTCTGATACCAATTGAAAAAGCGGGGTTCTAACAACACCACCCAATATTTCACTTAACAATCTGTATGGACAAACTTGAATATACTTTTAAGAGAATCAACAAGACTCAATCAATTAAAAGTATATCAACGAGTTTATATCTCTCTTCTTGATTTGATTTACTCAAGCAAGAAGCGAGTTCTAATCAAATACAAGGAATAACTTGGATGGTACCAAAGACCAATATCCAAGGATCAATTAATGACAATCAACAACCAAAGGTTGGATTACTCTAATTGATGATCTAACGCACAACCTGTATTATTTCAATTATAAAGATAAAAAAATATAATGCGGAAATTGAAATAACATAGACACCATAAATTTTGTTAACGAGGAAACCACAAATGCAGAAAAACACGGGTACCTAGTCCAGATTGAACACACACTGTATTAAGCCGCTACAGACACTAGCCTACTCCAAGCTAACTTCGGACTGGACTGTAGTTGAACCCCAATCAATCTCCCACTAATCCAAGGTATAGTTATGCTCCTACGCCTATGATCTCAGCAGGATACTGCGCACTTGATTCTATTAGCCTATCTCACCCACAACTAAGAGTTGCTACGACCCAAAATCGCAGGCTTCGATAATAAACAAATATCTCCCACAGACAAGTCTATCAAAGGATCAATCAGTCTCCCACAGATAAACCCTAAAGATTTTGTTCCGTCTTTTGATAATAATAAAGGTGAACATGAACCAATTGATAATCCGGTCATATATTCCCGAAGAACAACCTAAAGTTATCAATCACCTCACAACAATCTTAATCGTATGGTAGCGAAACAAGATGTTGCGGAATCACAAACAATGAGACGAAGATGTTTGTGATTACTTTTTATATCTTGCCTATCGGAGATATCAATATCAAGCCAATCAATCTGATTGTACTTATACGATAGAAGATGCAAGATCATATCACACAAGTACGATAAAAGTAGTATCGGTCTGGCTTCACAATCCCAATGAAGTCTTTAAGTCGTTAACCCGGTTTTAGAAGAAGAAAACCAAAGGTTAAAGGAGAGTCGACTCTAGTATGCAAACTAGTATCACACATAAGGTATGTGGATTATTTTTGCACAATACTAGATGTCTCCTTTATATAGTCTTTCAGATCAGGGTTTGCAACTAATGTTAGCTTAGTAACAAAGCATTCAATATTCACCGTTAGATGAAAACCCGATTTAGATTCAAGCTAATATTTCTCAACCGTTAGATTGAAAACTTAGCTTGTTATACACACTTGAAAATGCACGCTTCTAGGTTTATTAACCGTACCCAAACGTATGCACATGTTGGTTCAACAATAGTTAACCAAAAGGTTAGCCATTTGAGCATTTCATATCAACCATGTTCTTCTTCACCATAACTAGTTCAAATGACTTAAAATGAACTAGTTAGAGAGTTATTCAATTGCAAGGAAATCTCATGAAGCAAAGATGATTTGATTCACTTGTATCGGTTCATGAATTTTTATAGCCACGGTTTGCAAACTGCATTCCTTAGTCTTTTTAAGTTGAAGTTTAGAAATCATCTTCAGATATATAACCATCTCAAGTTCGCAGACTAGGTTCGCGGACTTAAGTTACCGGGCAGAGTTTACAAACTGCAGCAGAAATTTTCGGGTTTGAGAACTTCGCCGGTTCGCGGACTTAGCTTCACGTAAGTTGTTTGTCAACTCTAGCAGAAATTCTCGGGTTTGAGAACTTCGGCAGTTCGCGGACTTGGTTCTCACTATTCTTCCGGTTCTCTTGATCAACAAAGTTCGCAAACTTTGGTTCAAGGAATAAGACTTATACATAAATGTGTTTCCACAACAATGCTTATGTCCACCATTGGTTATGTAATCTAAACTCTCATTTTAATCATTGAAACATTCTTAGAGGACGTTATATAGTTGTTACACCATTTCTCGTCAAAGCAATTTTCAAGATGATTGAAACATATTATGACTCTCGTCACATGGTAAAGATAAACTTGATCGAAGCGAAAAGCTTACCAACACATATTTCAAGATATATATAGGCGAGGTATATTCGGCTCGAAATACCAAATGTGTATAATCCAAGTCTATATATATAGCATGCGACTTCTTGTCTCAAAGAGCATGAGATAGAGTAGATAGACTTTTGAGTGACAGATAAGTTCAAGTCTTCACATACCTTTTTGTCGAGAAGTTCCACCGGTTCCTTGAGTAGTTCTTTTTCTTGTATGATGAATCACCATGAAGTTCTTGAGCTCAACTACACTTTCTATCCTAGTCCGAGACTTCGTTATAATAGACTAGAAATCAAGACTTATAGTTTTGATCACTAACATTGACAAACATGGTTGAGATAGCAACGCATGCGAGTTCGACCGAGCAATGCTCTAACAATAACTACAAGGTATACACTTGGTATACATTTTCTAGTTCGAAACCGAACCTTAAACTATAGGGATCAACCCAAGTATTTGGGATTAACGTACAAGTGAAATTACTTTAATTTATAACTTAAACAAATTATAATGTGGAAAGTAAAGTAAAAGCACACAATAAAGGACTAATCTGTTTGGTAACCACTCTCCTATCTCAGGAAATCATTCAGAGATATGTGTATTGAGTGTGACAAAGGCTTTTCTGTTTAAAATCAATTAAACTCCTTTGTCGGGTTTTAGATCTGGATTAAACAAGTTTACTAGGTCGAGTCAAACATAACTACCAGATTCAGATATTGAAGAGTACCACCAAATCTTGTCGATCTAAATACGTGTAGTCAATAATAAGTGTATCAAAAGATAAACTAGATCTGATCGGATTCCGATCGATCAAGTTTGTTCCCGAAGCAAATCATAAAGTTACAAAACCAATAAGAAAAATCTTCTCGTCTTCAATCTTCAATAGTCTTCTATACCTGCACAGTAACAAACTTGATTCCTGACTTATGGTCGATCACGCACAGAGCGGAGTCTGTTAACAACTGATGATCACAAGTCAATGTGAAACTCTTGATATAGTTTGAGTGACCTTATGTAAGAAGAGAAGGTTCTAAAAAATAATAAAAATAGGTGCAAATCAAGAGCTAACCACCGTTAGTCAATCAAATCAATAATCAAAAATTAAAATAACAATGCAATTCTAGTTTCCCACCAATAGTACTAGTAGGCGATTCTTCATCCCAAAGAAGTCTTTAAACTAGCGGACGTAAGAGATTTCACCAAATAAGGTTACTCTCATCTCCAAGATAGTATTACGAGAATATTATTAGTCGGCTACACCAGAAACAACAAAGATGTAATTTTCTTGGCTCATGATAAGTTTGTATGAATAACAAACTTCACTATTTATAGACCAAGGTAGTTTGGGCACCAAGGAATTTCTATAACCGAAGATATTCTTAAGATATGGAATAAAGCACCTAAATTCGGGTTTATGAACTCCAACCGATATCCAACTATATAACCGAAATCTTCATGGAAAACTCAATATTAGCTAGTACTTAACTAATATATCTTTCCATAGATATGTTTTGATTGATGATAAAACAAAACATATTAATTTCGAAAATCTCAAAAAGATCCTCTACTATTTCAGTTTGGGATCTCACCTTGAGTATCAAGGAATATCTTTGAATAATTAAGAAATAAGATTTCTGAAAAAGCGGGGGTCTAACAACCACACCCAATATTTCGTTTAAGCAATCTGTATAAACTAACTCCAACATAATTCCAAGGGAATCAACAAGACAATCAGACTCAATCAAGGAAAATATATCCAAGAGTTATATCTCAATTTGTCAATCAATCTGTAGGCGAACAGATAGAAATCTGTGAGTCGTATTAATAAGAGAAATAACTTGTATGGTATCAAAGACCAAAATCCAAGCGTCAATCAATTTCAATCAACAACCAAAGGTTGGATTCACCAATTGATTGAACTATGCACAAACTGTGATATTTCAATTATATATAAAATATAATGCGGAAAAGAAATAACACATACACCATAAATTTTGTTAACGAGGAAGCCGCAAATGCAGAAAAACCCCGGGACCTAGTCCAGATTTGAACACCACAATGTATTAAGCCGCTTCATACTCTAGCATACTACAAGTTAACTTCAGACTGGAATGTAGTTGAGCCCTGACCAATCTCAAACTGATTAAGGTACAGTCGTGTTCCTTACGCCTCTGAATCCCAGCAGGACTCTACGCACTTGATTCCGTTAGCTGATCTCACCTACAACTAAGAGTTGCTACGACCCAAAGTCGAAGACTTGATAAACAAATCTGTCTCACACAGAAAAGTCTATTGAATAGATAAATATGTCTCCCACAGAAATACCTACGATTTTTATTCCGGATTTTGATAAATCAAGGTGAACATGAACCAATTGATACACCAGACTTATATTCCCGAAGAACAACCTAGTACTATCAATCACCTCAAAATAATCTTAAATGTATGGTAGCGAAACAAGATATTGTGGAATCACAAAGAATGAGATGAAGAGCTTTGTGACTACTTTTTATCTTATATATCGGAGATTAAATCTCGAGAAAATCCTAGAGAAGATAATACTCAATATGATAGAACAAAGTAAGACCAGAACACGCAACTACAGAGAAAATAGTTGGGACTTACTCCAGAATCCCAATGAAGTATCTAAGTCGTTAACCTATAATGGTTTTAGGAAAAACCTAGGTTAAAGGAGAATCGACTCTAGTCGCAACTAGTATCACACAGGAGGTGTGGGGATTAGGTCTCCCAGTTGCTAGAGATATCCCTTATATAGTCTTCAAATCAAGGTTTGCAATCAATGTTACCTTGGTAACAAAGCATTCAATATTCACCGTTAGATGAAAACCTGATTAGAGTCAAGCTAATATCTTTCAACCATTAGATTGACTTAGCTTATTATACACAAATGAAATGTGCCTTCATTTAGATATAGGTAACCGTACCTAAACATGTACACTTGGTTGGCTCAACAATAGTTAACGAAGTTAGCCATATGAACACTTTCATATCAACCTTGTTCATCTTAAACAGAACTAGTTTAAATGACTCGAATGAAACTGGTTATAGAGTTGTTCAATTGTTTATATTCTCATAGAAGTATAGAAGACACAATTGAAGCAAAATCGGTTTTGATTCACTCGAATCGATTCATGAACATTATAGCCACGATTTGCAAAAGTTGCATTCCTTATTATATAAATGTATTTGTTCATGAGTATGTAAATATACATAACCAATTTTATAACTTAACCCACTCAGGTATGCAAATGAGTACGCATACCTAAGTTCCCGAAGTTGGTCTTGTTCGCCAGTATGCAAACGGGTACGCATACTGTCGTTCACGACCGAACTCAGTTGAAATTAGTATGCACACGGGTATGCATACTATAGTTCCCGGACTTCAACTGTTAAATCAGTACGCATATGGGTATGCATACTAAATTCCCGGACTTGGAATACACATGCAACAGTTAGCATACAAGTACGCATACAGTGCCATATCCAATCAATGGTTAATTGTTCAAAACTCCTATTTTAATCATTGAAACATTCCTAGAAGACAAGAATAGTTGTCTCACACAAATTATTAGCTTCAAAGCTATTTTCAAGTGATCGAATGATCAATACGAAACATTCTGAGTCTACATCAAATGATTGTCTCACACAAATCATGTAAGATGTTACCAGGCGATTTTCACATGATCATCTTTTGACATTCGTCAAGAATAAAAGATGAACTTGGTTAAAGAGAAAGCTTACCAACACATATTTCGAGAAATATGCAAGCTAGTTAAACTCAACTCGAAATATCAAATTTGTATAATATAAATTCTATATAACTATACGACTTTTATCTCAATAGGAGATAGAATAATAATAAACTTCTGAGTGATAGATGAGTTCGAGTCTCCACATACCTTTTGTTCATGAAGAACCACAAGCTCCCCTTAGTATTTCTTCGTCTTCAATCGATGAACACCGTGAAATCTAAAGCTCGACTACACATTTTAACTTAATCCGAGACATAACTATAAGTAAACTAGAAATCAAGACTTATACTTTTGACAATCTTGAGATAGCAACACTTGTTAGTTCGACCGAGCAGTGCTCTAACAATCTCATCCTTTGTCAATTTTAGTGAAAAAATATCAATATGGATTAAAAAATAAATAAACTCAGTGATTCTGAACGTGATCAACTCAGCATCATAGTTATTGAAGATCCGTAGCCATAACAATAAGAAAACAATGTTCTCAATTATTGTTATACAGTGTCATAGTATTATTACACAACATCAAAGTTCAATTGTATCACAACTTTGACAATAATACTACAGTGGTATGTATCACTCACCCTTAGTCAATACTTCATCTCACAATGAAAACCATTCCCCCTTACATAATGATCCGTAAACCATATGTATTTGTAGTGTGAACTACAAAATAATTCTCTCCCTTTTTGTCAATATAAATTGGCAAAGATAGGAAAACTAGCGGGATCATAATGAAATTCTCATAGAGATACTTCATGATTAAAAATGAACATATCAACTTAGTTTTGATGATTTCATATAGTCAAAACTTAGCGTATTCATCAAGGAGTTTATAAAGATACAAGAAAACTCCTACAATATTCCGCAGCCACACTCCTCACAAAGATTTTGCAATTAAGCACAAGTTCAATTAAGTACTCTGCCCCATAAAATATCATTCCTGAAAGAACAACAAGAACGACCTTACTTTTGCAAGAAAAGAAGGATTTCTTTGGACATTAACAAATCACATGAAACTTGAATTTGTGTCCAGAAATCTCAATTAAATCAACCACAAAGGAACCTTGATGGTTAATTTAATCGGAAATGCTCAACATAAGATAACTTACGGAGCCGTACAATTAGAGAAGAACCATTTTCATAATTTATAAACTTCTCATTTTTCTTCCTTGAGGATTGAATTCCTTCACAAAGATGTACATTAACTGCTTCTACTGCATCTATTTTTGTGGTACCTCTAGTTACAGGAGCCATGAAACGGTATCTTTCAAAGAGAAAGTAGTGAAGGGCATATTGATCACAAATGAATATAAATAGAGTACTAGATAACTAAACCCTAAACAAAAACTTTGAAAAAGTCTTCACGGTTGACGATCCATTATCTATTTTTGATAAGAAAATATTCAATTGCAAATCTTTAACTAAAAAAGTCTTAAACTGCCAAGGATAAGAAATTAACAACTATAAAATACTTGAGCAACCTTGATGCACTCCTCATATTCTCAAGTTAATAGCGAGGATGCAAACATCACTATAATTAAATAGTGATGGAGTGAGCAGAATGCTCACATCTTGTGTCACATGGTGAAGTTTGTTGCATAAATAGATTTCTTACCTCGTTTGACTCTGGTTCTCTTAGACTTGTTATTGTCTACAGGAGTTCCCAGTTGATTACTCAAAACCAGATTCATCATTTGCATGTCATTCTCAAGTTTGGCAATTCGTTTGTTGTTCCTCTTGAATTTCCAACACTTACTTTGAACATGATTTGCATTTCCAAAAAACACACACTTCAAAGATGAATTTTCGTTTTGCATATTTGACCCATGTTCATCACAACATTTAATATCCATAGTTCCAGAACCGGCCGTAACGAAGGAATTATTTGTGCTCACAGTCTTGCTTTTGAACCCTAAACCATTTGTGTTTCCAAAAGATTTCTGACCGAGTAACATTGTCGAAATCTTTTCAGAGCTTCCAGATAAACTTGCTGGTCACACTTAAGAGTATTAATCTCTTTTTCTTTTAAAGATAAAGTTCTAGTGAATTCATCATTAAGACAGTCAATCTCAAGATTTTTCACCTGAGGTGATGATTCAAGTTTCTTCAACTTCATTTTTAGCTGAAGATTTTCTTGGTGAATTTCTTCATTTTTATCCAAGAATTCAAAAATCTCAGTGTCAGACTCGCATTCTGAGTCAGAATTTAAGATAGTAGAAGTTTCTGCGGCGAACGCTGAAATTTCTGTACAAACTTCAAAAGTATGCGGATTGACCAACTGAATTGATTTTCTTTGTATTGAATCATCTGAAGCATGAGAGAGAGAGAGATAGAGAGAGAAAGAGAGAGACATCCCTCAGATCTTTTGCTTCTTCTCACAATATCCCGGATCTTTTGTAAAATCAATGACCTGTCAGGATCAATATGATTTGAACAACATTCATCATCCCAAGACAAGTAAGGAAGAGTACTTGTGCTGGCCACAACATTGAACGCGGATGTTCTAACTATGTTCAGATCATGAGTGATTTTCTGGAAAAAGAATCAAGGTTATTTCCTTCAACGATGGCATGTTTCTTAGAATCGTATTTGGTTGGCAACGATTTGAGAAATTTAATCAGAATGTCTTTTTCAGGAATAGTCTTACCCAATGCAAGAAATCCATTAACAATTTCAGACACTTTGTGATTAAACTCATCGAATAAATCTTCATCATCCATACGAAGGTTTTCCCAATCAGAATTAAGGTTTTGAAGCCTAGATTCTTTCTCGCATGAAGTTCCTACGAATACATTTTCTAAGATATCCTAGGCTTCTTCAGACTTAGTGCGCGCATGCATATGGTGTTGAAGATCTGGGGTAATGGCATGTATGGTATCATTTAAGCCGTCAGAATTTTGCTTCGCAGCAAGAATCTCGTCAGGCTCGTACCTACCAATATCATTTGGAACAGTTACATCGCCTTCTGTAACAATCTGAGGATCATATCCATAAGCAACACGAACCCATGATTGAAAATCACGTGCTTGTAGAAAGTCACACATAGCAATTTTCCACCACGAATAATTCGAGCCATCGAAGACTGGTGGTATGTTTACAGAGATAGCGCTTTTGTACATAGAGTCAGATTGCTACAAACACAGACTTATAAGGTCTTAAACATGTTTGCCTTCTCTGATACCAATTGAAAAAGCAGGGTCTAACAACCACACCCAATATTTCGTTTAGGCAATATGTATGGAATAACTCCAATATAATTTCAAGAGAATTAACTAGATAGTCTGACTCAATCAAGGAAAATATATTCAAGAGTTATCTCAATTTCTCAAATCAATCTGCAATCGAACAAATAGAAATCTGTGAGCCGGATTAATAAGAGAAATAACTTGGATGGTACCAAAGACCAAAATCCAAGCATTAATCAATTTCAATCAACAACTAAAGGTTGGATTTACCAATTGATTGAACTACACACAACCTGTGATATTTCAATTATATAGAAAATATAATGCGGAAAAGAAATAACAAAGACACTAGAAATTTTGTTAACGAGAAAACCACAAATGCAGAAAAACCCCGGGACCTACTCCAGATTTGAACACCACACTGTATTAAGCCGCTACAGACTCTAGCCTACTACCAATTAACTTCAGACTGGAATGTAGTTGATCCCTAACCAATTTCACACTAATTAAGGTACAGTCGCGTTCCTTACGCCTCTGAATCCCAGCAGGACTCTACGCACTTGATTCCCTTAGCTGATGTCACCCACAATTAAGAGTTGATACGACCCAAAGTCGAAGACTTGATAAACAAATCTATCTCACACAGACCTGGAATACACATGCACACGGGTATGCATACTATAGTTCCCCGACTTCAACTGTTGAATCAGTACGCATATGGGTATGCATACTAAATTCTCGGGCTTGGAATACACATGCAACAGCTAGCATACAAGTACGCATAATGTGTTATATCTAATCAAAGGTTAATTGTATTAAACTCTCATTTTAATCATTGAAACATTTTTGGAAGACGAGAATAACCGTCTCACACAAACTATTAGTTTCAGAGCTATTTTCAAGTGATTTAATGATCAGTACGAAACATTCCGAGTCTACATCAAATGACTGTCTCACAAAAATCATGTAAGATGTTACCAAGAAATTTTCACATGATCAACTTTTGACTTTCGTCAAGAATAAAAGATGAACTTGGTTAAAGCGAAAGCTTACCAACACATATTTTGAGAAATATATAAGCGATTTAAACTCATCTCGAAATATCAAATGTGTATAATATGAAGTCTATATATCTTTACGACTTTTGTCTCAATAGGAGATAGAATAGAAATATACTTTTGAATGATAGATGAGTTCAAGTCTCCACTTACCTTTTATTGATGAAGATCCACAATCTCCCCTTAGTAGTTCTTCGTCTTCAATCGATGCACGCCGTGAAGTCTAAAGCTCAACTACATATTCTATCCTAATCCGAGACATAGCTATAAGTTTACTAGAAATCAACACTTATAGTTTTGACAACTAAACTTAGTTTTGACTACAGATTTTGAAAAAGCGGGGGTCTAACAACCATACCCAATATTTCGCTCAGCAATCTGTATGGACTAACTCCAATATATTTCTGAAAGCACCAACTAATAAACCGAGCTCAATCAAGAAATATATCAAAGAGTTTGTATATCTGTTTCTTAATGTAATCATCAAATCAAACAGATAGAAATCCGTGAGCCTGATTAATATAAGAAACAACTTGGACGGTATCAAAAACCTATATCCAAGTGTCAATCAATTTAATCAGCAACCAAAGGTTGGATTCACAATTGATTGAACTTACACACAACCTGTGATATTTCAATTATATAAACATATATAATGCGGAAAACAAATAACACAAACACCAAAAATTTTGTTAACGAGGAAACCGCAAATGCAGAAAAACCTCGGGACCTAGTCCATATTTAAACACCATACTGTATTAAGACGCTACAAACACTATCCTACTACCAAGCTAACTTCCGTCTGGAATGTAGTTGAGCCCTAACAAATCTCACATTGATCAAGGTATAATTGCGTTCCTTACGCCTCTTGAACCACGTCGGATTCTGCGCACTTGATTACCTTAGCTGATCTCACCCACAACTAAGAATTGCTACGACCCAAAGTCAAAGACTTGATAAACAAATCTGTCTCACACTGAAAAGTCTATTGAATAGATAAATTTGTCTCCCACAGATATATCAATGATTTTTGTTCCGTCTTTTGATAAACCAAGGTGAACAAGAACCAATTGATAAACCAGACTTATATTCTCGAAGAACAACCTAGTATTATCAATCACCTCACAATAATCTTAATCGATTAACGAAACAAGATATTGTGGAATCACAAACGATGAGACGAATATGTTTATGACTACTTTTCAATCTTGCCTATCAGAGAATAAATCTCGAGCAAATCTTAAAGAACATAGTACTCAACATGATAGAAAACATCAAGATCAAAACACGCAACTACATAGAAATAGTTGGTATGGCTTCACAATTCCAATGAAGTACTCAAGTCATTAACCTACAGGGTTTCGTGAAAAACCTAAGGTTAAAGGAGAATTGACTCTAGTCGCAACTATTATCACACAGGAGGTGTGAGGATTAGGTTTCTCAGTTGCTAGAGTTATCCTTTATATAGTTTTTAAATCATGGTTTGCAATCGATGTTACCTTGGTAACAAAGCATTCAATATTCACCGTTAGATGAAAACCCGATTAGATTCAAACTAATATCTTTCAATTGTTAGATCGAAATTATCTTGTTATACACAAATGAAATGTACCATCATTTAAATAAAGGTAACCGTACCTAAACGTATACACTTAGTTGGTTCAACAATAGTTAACCAATGGTTAGCCACATGAGAATTTTCATATCAACCTTATTCATCTTTATCACAACTAGTTCAAATGACTCAAATGAAACTAGTTAGAGAGTTGTTCAATTGTTTATATTCTCATAGAAGTATATAAGACACAATTGACGCAAAATCGATTTTGATTCACTCGAATCATTTCATGAACATTATAGCCACGGTTTGCAAAAGATTGCATTCTTTATTATATAAATGTATTAGTTCATGAACAAACTGATTTTAGAACATAACCTACTTAAGTATGCAAACGGGTACGCATACCTAAGTAGCCGGACTGAGTTTGGTTACGCTAGTATGCGTACGGGTACGCATACCATTTTACTCTTCCAAACTCCAGCAGAAATTCACGGAACTTGAAGTTCCGCTAGTATGCGTACGAGTACGCATACTTAGTTCCCGGACTTCCAACAACCAACCAGTATGCGTACGGGTACGCATACCATGGTTCCCGGTTTTGGACTTTACACAAAATGTGAATACACACTATGTTTTTATCCAATAATGGTTACATGTTCTAAACCCTCATTTCAATCACTGAAACATTCTTGGAAGACGACAATAGCTGTCTCACACAAACTATTAGCTTCAAAGCAATTTTCAAGTGATCGAATGATCAATACGAAATATTCCGAGTCTACATCAAATGACTGTCTCACAAAAATCATGTAAGATGTTACAAGGAGATTTTCACATGATCTTATTTTGACTTTCGTCAAGAATAAAAGATGAACTTGGTTAAAGCGAAAGCTTACCAGCATATATTTCGAGATATAGATAAGCGAGATAAACTCGGCTTAAAATACCAAATGTGTATAATTCAAGTCCATGTAACAATATGACTTTTTGTCTCAAATAGAAGATATAGTAGATATACTTTTGAGTGATAGATGAGTTTAAGTCTCCACATACCTTTTGTTGATGAAGTTCCACGAGTTCCCTTGAGTAGTTTTTCGTCTTCATTCGATGCACGCCGTGAAGTCTAAAGCTCAACTACACTTACTATCCTAATCCGAGACTTGGCTATAAGTAGGCTAGAAATCAAGACTTATAGTTTTGGCAACTAAACTTGAAAAACAAGCATGAGATAGCAATGCTTGCGAGTTCGACCGAGCAGTACTCTAACAGATTCTATCCTATAGTTTTGACAACTAAACTTGACAAACAAGCTTGAGATAACAATGCTTGCGAGTTCGACCTAGCAGTGCTCTAACAATTTCAGCACATGTTCAAATTACTCACGATGCCGCCATATTGAACTTTCCTATTTTCCAAACCCAATTTCCAAATCACACAAACCCTTAAGTTTACGTGACTTATAAAAATCAGTTTTGATATAGGTTGGGATCGGTTCTACCTTAACCCTTAAGTTGACTCCTAAAGAAAGTTAGGATCAGCTCTACCTTAACTCCCAATATAGGTTGGGATCGGTTCTACCTTGACTCCCAAGTTATCTATATAATCTAGGATTGGTTCGACTTTGATTCCTTATATAAGTTAGGATCGAACCAATCTTAACATCTTCAATGAAAACCTGACCATCAATCTTTTTGATTTCCTTTCGACTACAAAACAAGTTCGTACATCTACTTCCTTAAACTCGTGTAATTAGACATGGTTTTCTAGGTATGAAATCAAACCTATGTCAATACACAATCTAGTAACGAGTTACAAAGATTATGTTGATGTCGCAATTACGAAGTTCAAAAGATAAGCATTATCCTTCGTATATATACCAATATAAAGCTCTTATCATTATATATTGATATATATTTTTCTTTTACACTTTGATCACAATATGATGATCGAGTCTATTATATTAGACTTTCATACATATAACTTCGCATGTTATGTCTTCAATCATAAACGACTTGAAAGCTTACGATATAAAAATGGAAACAAGTCAAATCATAGATTACTAACCTCAAGTGGAAGGATGTTATCATCGACACGTCTTCGGAATCTTCATGTCTTCAAAATAATACTTGTATGTCTCAACATTTATAGACTCCCTAGTCTAACCTAACGAATCTAACTCTAGAAATATAATCAAGCAACTTATAAGTTCTGATACCAAAATATGACAACCAACCTTGACATACCAATGCTTGGCGGGGTCACTGCTCTAACAATTTCCCCCCTTTTCAATTTTAATGACAAAACTCTATTACATATATGGAGACTACACGAATTAAAATTCACGAATATTACATTATATAACATACTCTTAACGCATTCTTCATACGCTTCATTCAAAGTTTCAACAGCTCATAACCTGCACATATTCAAGATAAATGTTGTTGTTGATGCATTCGAATAACAATTGTTGAGACATACAAGTATTATTCCTAAAGGAATGCTAGGTAGATATCCAATCCGAAACTAATTGTTATTCCTCTTTTGTAGTATAAAATCCTACACAACAAGAAGATATATTTCTTTTCCCTAGGCTATGCTTTACTCTCTCGCTAGATAAAGTCACCTGTATACTCCATATATTTCTCCCTCTTTTGTCACAAAAATGAGAAAGACATGAAAAAAAATACAAGAGCAAACCAAAAGGATCTTACAAGTTCATAACGACTCATACAACCTATTAGAGTTAAGAACAAAGGTCTAACATACCATTTTAGATAAGTAATAAAATGGAAATAATCTAAAAACAATTTGGTCAAATAAATAGTACTATTAGGTAGATCTCGAAAAATTATGCGAAATGGTCTTCAAAAGCGCGTCAATCGGATGTCGGACCAAAGTTATCGCAGAGGAAGAGGAAGTAGAAATTAGTCAAACTGCCGTTGACTGCAGTCGTTGACCGTTGACTTAGGTTGACCGGAAATTTTGACTTTGGATGGACCTTTTCATTGAGTGGACCTCTTATTAGTAAATGGTTACCCCTTAACTGATTCATTTAGATAGTAGAAGTAATTAGGTGTAATAGTGGTGTAAACTCCTATAATTATTATGAAGTTTATCTTCATAGTTATAAGTAGTTGTCTGTTGGGTTCATACGTTTTGGAGGATGACTCATTGTGTAAGGTGGTGCTGGAGTTGTGGTAGAAAATCAGAGAGGTAAAAATAAAGGGATTCGAAACTATAAAATGAGAAGAAGAAGAATAGAGTTTTCTTGGTTGTGAAGTGAAAGAGAGTTAGAGAAAAACCATGTTTGTGTGGTTGAGAGTGAGAGAAATATATTTGTGAAACTTGAAGAAATCAGTAGTAGTGTTATGTATATTATCAGAGATGGATGAATCAAAGTGTTAATGAGAGTTTGAGGGATAAATAGTTCGAGTTTTTGACCATGGTGAAAATGATGAACAAGATGATGATTATCATATGGATTGTGTAGAACATGCTTATTTAACTAAGGTAACCTATTACAATGATTCTTTTATGGTAGATATGATTTAGGTATCTCTTAGATAGTGAAAATAAGTTGTATGCAATGAAACATATCCTTGAAAATCATGAGTTTATGTGAGTACATATGTGTCTCTGCCATGTTTTGTGCAATGAAAACGATCATTCTAGGTTATGAATTAGACTTCGAATAAAACATGAGACTTTTAGATAAGTTCCTTATCTTTCTACAGAAATCGAGTTTGCTCGATTTGGATAATCCTATAATTAATTATGAATTTTCAAAGTTTAGTTGTTGTGACTGGACATCTGGAACCAGCGGTGAGTGAGCATGTTAGACTTTTCTCGGTATGTTCGGATCGGAATTGGTTTCTGGTCATAACTACAAAGTTGTAGAGAAGAATCATATCTTTATGAAGAGTTATTAGGTGTTCGATTTGTATGAAAAATCTACGATGGCCCAAGAACACGCTTATTCTTCAGCCGTACAGAGACTTTTGAATGAGTGTTTTATGAACCCCGAAACTTTGACCTTTGCACTGCGTACAAGTAGTTTTAATCGTCCGACATGTGTTTGTTAGAATGAATGAGTTGACTCGGTGAGTTAGCGAATAAGATGAGTCAGATATATGACTCAGAAAAGTAATAGGTAGTGGACAGGGTTAGCGGGTCGGGTAGTGGGTCAACCCATATGAGTTAGTGGGCAGGTTTAGTGGACCGTGTCGGGTCAGGCCCATCGGCTTGGGCTTAGGGCCAGAAATCTTCACACGCGCACCCATTTTTTTGGGATAAAATTTCTACGAAACCCAAAATTTTTAGAATTTTGTTTCTCATTTTTTAACAGTCCATTCTCCTGTTCTGTATCTCTCTTTAGTTTTGATTTTAATTACAAAACCTTGGTTCAAACGAGTTTTGATTGTAGATTTGCTCTCGATGAATAATACTTTACAAACCCATTCCAATGGATTCGAAAATACATAGTATGGTTTTGTTTTGAGATTGATTATCTCTGATGATTTGAAGAAGGGGTTGAACAGATTTCTGAAGATACTCTATATTTGAGTATGGATTGAAGCCGCGAATATGGGTTCAACTCAGATTGAGGGGTTATTAGTTATTATGAAGAATCAGAAGTTAGGGTTTCTGGTGGTGTTTCAGGGGAACATTCGTAAGGAATATATTGCGCTTCCCATGAATTTGATCTGAGTGAGTAGACACCATCAAAATTAGATTCAATTCAAATCTTCATGGGTTCAACAACTAGTAATCAACAACATGGGGAGGATGAAGATACAGTGATGGATGAAGCGGAAATGGAAGTGGAATCAACTGCACCGGCAACGACGTCAGTAGCGATATCGATTTCTTGTAGATCAGAAGATGATGATGAGGAGGATTATTCTGATGGTGGTGGTAGGAATGATGAATTGAGTGAAAAAGAAAGGGTTTATCAGGAACATACTGACAGAAGAAATCCTAGTGATCAAGAGAAATTTCAGATGGTTTTGAAGAGTTTGAGTGATGAGAATACCGATGTTTCTGCACAATTATCGTCTCTTACTGAATTATGTGATGTGTTATCGTTTTGTATAGAAAGTTCGATTCTGGTAGTACGGCAGCTGCTTTTTCGCCTCTTTTAGTTCGGTTATATAGACATGAAAGTAATCCGAACATTATGTTTTATTCAATTAGGGCATTACTTATTTGGTTGATGTTTTGCCGGCGATATCTGTATTACTTGCTAGAGTTGATGTTGTTCCTGCACTTTGTGAGAGATTAATGGTTATTGAGTAAAGGAGTGCGGAATGGATTTGATTTGTGAACTGGTTCGAAAGTTATTTTTGAGAAGCAAACAGTATGAATTGGTTTCGAGTGGATTGATTGCTTGGTAATGGCTGACGGGGAATAGTGTCGAGACTGAGCTCAGACGAATAGAACTGATGTCATGGTTTGTTGTGGTCGGAGTTGGGAGAAAAATGCATCCGAGATGGAGAGAAAGAAGTTGTAGCATACTGAATTCTGCTTCACCATCCCTCTTATTCACATCAGCCTCAACTTCCTTTCAATTTTCAAATTAAGGAGAACATGATTTTGTATAACTTGTTATGCAGTTGATTTGCACCCAAAACATGTTGAAAAATTGAATAATCTGTTATGCAGCTATGAAAAACGGTTGTAGAACTTGTTATGCAGTCCAGAAAACGGTTGCATAACCTGTTATGCATCTACAAAATTTGTTGCATAACTTGTTATGCAGTCCAGAAAACGATTGCATAACACGTTATGCAACAACTTTTTTGTCACTATTAAAACCAACAAAAACAAAGACCGCATAACTTGTCATGCATCTACAATAATACCTGCATAACATGTTATGCAGTCGCAAAAATAGATGCATAACCTGTTATGCATCCGAAAATACGGCTACATAATGCATCATGCATCGAGAAAATTGTTACACAATCTTTTATGCATCGAGAAAATAGATGCATAATGCATTATGCATCTTTTTTTTATGTACCACTAATACAATGACTACATAACTTGTTATAGATGCATAATTTGTTAAGCAGTGGAGAAAATGGTTGCATAATTCGTTATGCGCCTGCAAAATGTGTTATGTATCTTTTTTGGTGGCTGTATAATGGTTATGTATCAAGTTTTCAAAAAATTTGCCTAAAATGATGATCATCTCTGATTTTTTCGTCAAAAATTTGATGTTGTTGTTTGTACTCGTTGCGTAGCTCTCATAAAAATATTTCCAACGATATAAAATTTGTGAAATTCCAAGGCGTGGATTTTTAGATATGTTATATCCAAGTTGCGTTGCCAATTATACCCCCGATGCGTAACCCGTCATGCAGATGTATAATCCGTCATGCAGACATTTTTAATAATTTTGTATAATTATGGGTATCACGGAACTAAAAATTAATTGTGGGCCTGACAATGAGAATATTATTTTTTTGGGCCTGCGCCTAATTTTTGGAACACTTATGGTCCGAACTAGCTTTCGGTTACTTCTGCAAAGTTGTAGGGTTTTTCGAGGGCTTTCCGATGACACCCAATTTGACCCAATTTGGACAAGTAGATATTAAATTATGCCTAGAACACTTAATACTAAGTTATAGAACCATGAATAGAATTAGAGTCATTAGTTATTTCACTTGGCCTATAACTAGAAACTTGTATGAATTTATGTTATGATCCTTATATGAGCCTATTGGATAAATTCTTAGAGTGCTTGTGTGATTAACAATTAGTCTATATTAACAACGATCGATTCAAAGGATGAACCAGTGGATTGAGGAATACAAGGTATGCGTGGCTTGTCATCAAACCAGGTGGAAACTCTGTAACCTTCTCGTAATCATTAAGTTTACTTTATCTGCGAGCATGATGAGTCTTTAATTTATGTAAGAATATTGTTTGTAATTCAATGGGTATGTTGTGTAATATGCGTTGGGTGGTTTCCCCGCGAAGAGTGTCTGTGTTTCCCCATAGCTCTTGGCTAAGTTTAGTAGGGAAATGCTACGTTGTTTGAATATTACCTAGTAGTCCGGCTTTACCCCGGTTGATTATTATTACATTTTATTGTCTTAAGATAGTATCCGGCTTCACCCCGGTTGATTATTAGCTAGTAGTCCGGCTTTACCCCGGTTGATTATTATATATACTATTTTATTTTGGGAAGTCACTCATGTGCATATTATACTTGATTGTGCAGTCTTAGTAGTATGACTGGGTTACTATGACCTTGACTTAGGAAGAAATTTTAGGTTCATGACTAGATATGGTCATTATTTGGAGACTCCGGCCTACGAATAATGATGGGGCCTTTTGTGAACCTGTTGTGCGGGGTTAGATCATAGTAATCAAAATATTATTATATTCTAAACTTAGATGGTGACATTTGGATTTATGAGGTGTACGCATTCCACAATAATATCTTACGGTACCTGGATTCATGCTATCATTTGAGACTGGAGTTATTCCTAGCATCTTCTTCTCCATTGAGTGAGACGAGGTTAGGATAACATATGTTTAGGTTGTTTAACTCTATTCTCGTAGATCCATCCGGTGGTGGATCTTTCATGGATATTGTCACGATGGACGCAATATCTGGGGAACAAAGTTGAATCAATCTTCTGCTTCGTGTTGTGTGTAAAAGGTGTTATCTTTTTTCTTCTACTATTCTGTTTTAATTTCATTATCTTTTAGACCTGTGAAGCATGTTAGTGATTACTTCTAGGTTATATGTTTCCATTGGGCACCCCTTTGGGATGATGTGCTCACTCATTCCCACTTGAGTTTCAGTAATCTGAAGAAATGGTGCGCGTGAAGATATCCGTTATCATAGCTTTAAGCTTTTTGCGATCTTATAGATGTTATGAATCTTTTATATATCTAAATTTTTTATTTATTATGTAAAACAGCACATTAATATATTCATACTACAAGAGAGTTCTTCACTTATACAATATCAGAGTGTATGGGTTTGTTTTTGGAATTAGCTTATGTAATTAATTTTCTTAATATCGGTAAAATAGGTTTGATACTTCATTTAGGTTGTAATCCTATTAGATTAGCAGGTGATTAGGTTGGGACGTCATAGAAACATAACAATTATACCATACTTTTCGTTAAGAAAACTTAACAGGAAACGATTAACAAGCATAAATAAATCGTTACCTTACACTTCGATATGACAAACTAAGATCCGCTTCGATCAAGTCTTCATATCAGGAAATATTACATATATGGAAATATTATTAAAATAATTCTTCCCCCGGTTTCCACAATTCCCTACAAAGATATGGCTTTTAAGCACCAGTTCAACGTAGAACTCCCCCAGTGAGTTGTTATTCCCAACATGGCAAAAAAATAACAAACAAGAAAACCTTTACCAGAGAAAGGTCGACAATATGTTGCCAATGTAAAACTAAAACCGAAACTCATATGTACACTTCATACACAAATTATGAGATATAAATCGATAATAGTATAATCGTAACTTCACACATATTTTTTTGTAAACCACATGGATAAATCCAAAACCTTCTTATATCAAAGAGTCACAACACCATAATTATACATAATATGAGACCGTAAATAATAAGGTTTGATCAAAACCGAAACAATATCTCATAAACCGAAAGTAAAGAGACATAAAAAATCACAAGATACACAAACTATCAATTATAAAACAAGATTTATACAATATTTTTTTTATTGATATTTGTAAATAGACCTTGTACAAGAATTGAAAAAGATCAACAATTGACAGTCGATTATAAGATTAAGCGCGAACATCTCTCTTACTCTTTAGCAGTGTTTGGGTTGTTCACTGAAGTCTCTTCAGTGTTCAAGCTCTTGAGATTCCTCTTTTCTTTCGGCAGATTAAATCGTGCCTTTAAAAGATTAAGATCCGCAATCATCTTCAAAAGTTTCAATTCAATCCATTCCCCATTTTTTATAGATGCTTCCAGTTGCTCACGAGCGATTCTGAGTCTCGCATAAACATAAACATAAGTTCAAGAGATAACTGGTCTCTCTTACGTTCTATTGAGAAATAAAACTTAATCTCAGTTGGGAAATATGTCTCAAGCCTCTGTAGTTGAGATTCTATATTAATAGTATCTTCATCCTATTTAACAATTCTCTTGTTGTGGAGAAAGAAACGTTGCTCAAGTAATTTTATATCAAGTGAAAAACTTGGTCTCCAAGCTTTTGAGATACTAAAATAGGTCAGTATTTACTTGATACCTAGATCAGGTAAAGTTGAGTTATGTTCATAAATAAAAATCAATTAACAAAACTCTTATTCCCAAAAAGTTTGAAAATTAAAGATATTTGTATATATTTATCGTGAACTTTCCTATTCTCTTAATATTTGGATCGATATTATCAAGGAATTTCTTTGAGTAATACAAGAAACCAAAATTAAGAACTCAGGAACTAACTCAGAATATTCATGATAAAATCTGATCCTTAAAAGATTTCAACAAAAAATCTTAAAATATTCATTTTCGTGCTCTTTGAAATCTTTCTCATTTATTTAAATTTGAGCACCAGATGAGGAAGTTTCACACAACAATGCTAGATGTTGCGATGTGCTTTTAGTCACTCAATACTATAAGAGGAACAATATCTTTTGAAGTTATCAACAGACTTTACAAGATTCGATTAGTGTTTCCGTAAATCTTTTTTTATGGATCGACTCCTTCTTGTTGTTTTCCAAACTATCAAGTTATGACTTAAAGGATCGGGTTTAAATGACAAGTCTATTCTAAAAGGAACTTGTAAACCCATGATCATTAAGTATAGTATGACTCTTTAGATGATCTTGCATTCTTTTGAATTTCAAAGACAACATCTGAGTAAATTGTTTCACAAAATCGGTAGGATTTGATGCATGATCAATGAAAAACTATATGATATGAAGTCATTAGTTTGTTTGTCTTTATGCCGATTTTTGTATCTTCTAAAACAATAATCCTTTTTGATATAGTTGTTGAGAATTGATTCACGCAACTGAACATCATTCAGTAGAATAGGTTTTGAAAAAAAAAAATTCTAATTCTTGCAGGTGATAAGGCTGTTTGAATCTACATGTTGATCATTAGTCAAGATATCCTTTACACTAGAATCACACAAACTTGTCTTAGACCTAAATGTCTTTTCTAAGTCTTCTTCAATTTGTTTGATTCTAAAGTGGGTATCAGATAACTTATATTCGGATTCAAGAAGTTGGAGTTTTAGAGACTCTTCTTTATTTTGAAAGCCAGAGATACAAGTAGATGTCATCCTATCATCAGGTGCATGATATTCAAGCACTTCTTGACGCAAGGGTTTCCTAAGAGACATGGTTTTTATCAATGAGTCTCTGATAATACCTTTGTCTAGAGGATGATAAACTTTATCTCTTAGATTGTATTTTCATAAAGATTAATGAAAAATCAATCGCGTCTTTTGCTTCTGAATCAGAAACATGCATTGTAGTTGTTTGTTTTGTTTTTAAAATTTTATTTTTAATATTAAAATAAACTTTTATTCATTTAAGAAAATAATCCTAAATTAATATGTACAAAGAAATTTACAAAATACTAGTTGGTAATCCCGCAACTAGTTATGCTCCAACCCCTTTTTGGATAGTTAAACCTAATCTAATGAAAAGAAAATTGCGAACTTTAATATTAGCATCATGTCTAGCTATATAATTTTTCAATCTTAACAAAAATTCTATAGTTTCGACACCAAGCTCACCTAAGGTAGTAAACGCCAAGGTACCAAAACTATAACCATTGGCTCTACATACATCAAGGTATTTACCCCTTTTACGCTCCACAACTTTAAGCAAAGCAAGACCCGGTGTAAAATATTCTACACCACCCTCGGTAAAAGGAGAAACCCCCGTCACATCCAAACAGGTATCACGGTCCTCCTCCCAATTGTAGACAAGAATGTCTGCTGGTCTGGAATCACCGCCATCACGAGATAGGAAACCCAAAGATGCTTCAACTTTATGATGTACACCTGCCCTATAACAAATATCTGCAAAAGTGTCACGAACATGATCATGTCGAAACTTGACAACAACTTCGTTACCATAATGTAAGGCATGGTCACCACATATATCCATATTCCTGTTACAACACAAGCACACACTATTTTCTGCAAAGAGGGGAATGCCTAGCCTATAACTAAGAATTGCACAAAATTGACGTGGCCACAGCTTTTTTCCAAGCCCGTCAACAAGAATAGCAAACAAGTAATCTTGAGCATACTTGGTTTTATTACATTGCCAAAGCACAGAGTCATTCCTTGACATATTGAAAAAAGGGGGCATGTCTTTCGTCACACCTGCAAAATACTGAACTTCCAATGAGTGCATAAGATGGGGGGCAGCAAGAAAATTATTAAGTTGAGACAAATAAATACCACACACTTGGAAAAAATGGTCAAAAGCCTGTTGATATGCTGGACCTTTAACTGGAATTCTATCTGATGATGACACTACTGATGTATTACATAAGATATTCTTCTGTAGGTGTAAGGTTTAAGAGGAAGAAGCCAAAAAATAATACTGCATAGTATCAAACATAGAATAGATACCCAAACCACCATCTCTGATGGGCAGAGACACTAATCTCTGCTGTAATTGACCAAAACCTGGTCCATCACCAGTCACTAAATGCCTCATATACTTATTAAAATGAATATCGAAAATTACCTGGCCTTCTTTCACATAACTAGGAGCAGTAGTACGCATCGTAAAGTAGAGTTTAGAAACACCTGTACAGTTCCGAAGAAGAAGCAACTCACTTTGTGGATCTTCAAGTCTGCGTACTGCCGTCAATAACCGAATGGTCTTATGTCAAGAACCAATTGACTGCAGAATTTAGCATTCAGACTCACAGGACCACCAAATAATTTAACTCCTACAGAAGATCTACCTATATCAGCGGGAAAATTATCCTCTTGCAGACTCCTTAAATCAAGAGAAGGCCAAAACAACTCCGTTTTTTGTATGTTAAGACATAGCCCTACAGCTGCACCTTCATTCTTAATAATATGAAAGGCCTTAGAAACCTGCATGGTATCTCTTATAATGGTACCATCATCTAAGTACCACACCTGGAAATCAAGTTTACATTGTTGAGAGATTTTTAAAATAAGAGGATGTAAGGTCAAAGAAAAAAGTAAAGGCCCTAAAGGGTCTCCTTGTTGTACACCTTGTGCGGAAAAAGAGTAGAAGCACCATAATAGAGTTTGGAAGGAGAAGCATAGCAGAATTCAACCCATCTAGAAATACTAGGGCATTTAAGACGCACTTCCCAAGCATGGCAGACATGTCCATAAGTTTAAAGGCATTACTAACAACATTCCCTTTAGATTGTTTATTGAATGAACTAACAACATTGAACTGTTGAAGGGGTGAAAAACAAACTGTATTTTCTTAGTATACTATGGACATACTATATCAAAACCTTGTGATACGTTAACTGGATAAACTTTAGGTTCTTCCTTAACCATTTTCGATTCAAGTCTTATAGGTTAGATCGCACCAAATACATATTGTTAGATCTTTTCGTGTTTGCCTATTCTGATACCAATTGAAATGACGAGGGTACCAAGTACACCAAAATCTTTTCGATATCAACCCTATAAGTCATATACCTTGCGTGATTTTATATGGACAGATACTGTCAATAAGATAACAATTACAAGGTATACACTTGGTATGTTGTTTCTAGTTCGAAACAGAAACTTAAACTATAGGGATCAACCCAAGTATTTGGGATTAACGTACAAGTGCAATTACTTCAATTATAACTTAAATAAATTATAATTCGGAAAGTAAAATAAAAACAGACAACAAGATTTTATCAACAAGGAAATTGTAAATGCAGAAAAACTATGGGACCTAGTCCAGTTTCAAATACTCTCAGAATTAAGGCGCCATACAAAGACACTACCTACTTCGTATAGTTGAGACCAAGTAAACTACTCTTAGTTACCTAGTTTCCCTAGTATCCCTGCGCCTAATACCAATATGGACAACACATGTAAATCATATGGTAGAGTCCACTATCTTAAGTTGTTTCAGTCTCTCTGAAGACTTTAAGCACTCAACCCTTTTGATCGTCTTCCAAACAGTAAATGACTAATCTGTTTCGTAACCACCCTCCTATCTTAGGAAATCAATCAGAAATATGTATTTTGAGTGTGACAAGGACTAAAATGTTTAAAATGATCAATTAAACTTCTTTGTCGGGTTTTATATCTTCCAAGATCTGCATTAAATAATTTAACCTGATCGATCCAAACATAACTGCCAGATTCAGGTACCGGAGAATACCACCAAATGATAGCGTGTCGATCTAAATACGACTGTTCAATAATAAGTCTATAAAAAAGTAAACTAGATCTATTCGGATCTCAGTCGACCAAGTTTGTGCACAGAGAAAATCACGAAGATACAAAGCCAATAATAAAAATCTTCTTTCTCTACAATATCCTAATTAGGTTACTCTTCTCTCCAAGGTAATATTACGAGAATGTTATTATTCGGCTTCACCAGAAACAATAAAGATGAAGTTTGCCTCGATTAAGATAAGTGTGCACGAAAAACAAACTTCACTATTTATAGACCAAGGTAGTTTGGACACCAAGGAATTTCTATAACCGAAGATATTCTTAATATGTGCAATAAAGCATCTAAATTCGGTTTTAAGAATTCCAGCCATTCTTAATATGTGCAATAAAGCACCTTAATTCGGTTTTATGAATTCCAACAAATATCCAACTTATACCCGAAATCTACATGGAAAACTCAATATTAGCTAGCACTTAACTAATACATCTTTCCAGAGATATGTTTTGGTTGCTGATAAAACATAACATATTAATTTCAAAAATCTCAAAAAGATTCTTTACTATTTCGGTTTGGGATCTTACCTTGAGTATTAATGAATATCTTTGAACAATTAAGAAATAAGATTCTGTCACATGTTCAAATTACTCACTATGTCGACATCTTTCCTATTTTGCAAACCCAATTTCTAAATCACACAAACCCTAAGATGTACGTGACTTAGAGCTTCTCCAGTGGAATGTATGTGAAGGAAAATGTCTAAATCCATATAGGATAGACATTCATATTTTTATAGCACTGCTCGGTCGAACTCGCAAGTGTTGCT
This sequence comes from Papaver somniferum, assembly GCF_003573695.1. NCBI lineage: Eukaryota > Viridiplantae > Streptophyta > Magnoliopsida > Ranunculales > Papaveraceae > Papaver > Papaver somniferum. The sequence continues at coordinate 20,900,968 of NC_039367.1, read as the reverse complement.
ATCTCAAGCTTGTTTTTCAAGTTTAGTTGATCATAAATATATACTTGATTTCTAGTGTACTTGTAGCTATGTCTCGGATTAGGATAGAATGTGTAATTGAGCTTTAGATTTCACAGCGTTCACCAATTCAAGACGAAGCTCTAATGAGGAGGGCTTGGAGGAACTTCATCAACAAAAGGTATGTGAAAAATAAAACTTATCTATCACTCAGAAGTATATTCAATCTTCTAATGAGACTAAGTCGTATATCTATATATATTTTTATATTATACACATTTGATATTTCGAGCCGAGTTTATCTCACTTTTTTTTCTTCTCGAAATATGTGTTGGAAGCTTTTTGCTTTAGCTATGTTCATCATATTCTTGAAGAGTTTAGTTAGAAACAATTTATTTGTTGGAAACTAAATATAATTCAAAAGATGATCATGTGAAATTACCTTGAACATCTTATAGGATTTGTATGAGACAATCATTTGATATTAGCTTGGGAAGTTTCTTATTGATGATTCGATCACTTGAAAATTACTTGAAGTTAATAGTTTATGTGAGACAAGCATTGTTGTCTTCCAAGGATATTTCAATGACTGAAATGAGAGTTTGGAACGTTTACTCATGTATACAACACGGTATGCATACCTAGTATGCGAACTGTATCATGATGATTCAGGTCCAGAACTCTTGTTTGCGTACCTAGTATGCGAACGGATTTACCTAAGAAGGTCCGGAACTCTTGTTTGCGTACCTAGTATGCGTTTACCTGAGTTGGGTCTGGGACAGCTGTTCGCGAACCAGGTTTGCGAAAGGATTGACTACGCCAAGCTCCGGAGTTGCTGTTCGCGTACCTGGTTGGCGAACACAGTGGTGAAGTTATAGAATCGGTCATGTATGATTCTGATACTCATGAACTAATACATTTATGATATAAGGAATGCAATCTTTTCAAACCATGACTTAATGTTCATGAATTGATTCTTGTATAAGTACTTTGTACGATTACGAATCAAACCGATTCCGATTCAATTTGTTCATATATATTTCTATGAGATAGTGAAAAATTGAGCAACTATATTTGAAACAAAATTAGATTCATTTGATTATCTTTCATGTTTGATTGATCTTCATATTTGATCTAGAAGTGTTAGATGAATACGGTTAAGACAAAAGTATTCATATGGCTAACTTCGGTTAACTATATACACGTTTAGGTACAGTAACCGATATCTGAATGACGGTATATTTCATTTGTATGTAACAAGCTAAGACCATATAATGGTGGAGATTGATTGCTTTATTTTCAAGCAGACTTAGCTTGAATCTTAAATAAAATTTTCATCTAACGGTGAATCTTGAATGCTTTGTTACTAAGCTATCTTAGCTTTGATTGAAAGAAACCCTGATTTAAAAGACTATATAAGGGAGAACTTTAGCAATGGGAAAACCTAATACCCACACTTCTGTGGTTCCTAGTTGCGTACTAGAATCGATTTTCCTTTAACCTAGGATTTTCCTAAAACCATTATAGGTAGACTTCATTGGGATTTGTAAAGCCATATCCAATTATTTTATCTTTAGTTGCGTATTACGATCTTCCTTTTTCTATCTTATTGAGTTTTATCTTCTCTAAGATTAACTCGAGATTTATCTCCGATACGTAAGATATAAAAAGTAATCACAACAGTTCATCGTCTCAGACTCTTGTGATTCCGCAATAAATTTTTTTTGTTAATCAGTTGGGTTATTGTGAGGTGATTGATATTTCTAGGATGCTCTTCGGGAGTATAATACTGGATTATCAATTGGTTCTTGTTCACCTTGATTTATCAAAAGACGGAACAAAAACCGAATAAAGAATATAGACATATCTGTGGGAGACAGATTTGTTTATAAGTTTTCGACTTTGGATCTTAGCAACTCTTAGTTGAGGGTGAGATCATCTAAGTGAATCAAGTGCGTAGAATCCAGCTTGTTTTTGGAGGCGTAAGGAATGCGCTTGTACCTTAATCGGTGTGAGACTTGGTTGGGATCAACTACATTCCATTCCGAAGTTAATTTGTAGTAGGCTAGTGTCTGTAGCGGCTTAATACAGTGTGGTGTTCAAATATGGACTAGGTCCCGGGTTTTTTTTTGTATTTGCGGTTTCCTCGTTAACAAAATTTCTGGTGTCTGTGTTATTTCTTTTCCGTATTATATTTTTATAATTGAAATATCACAGGTTGTGCATAGTTCAATCTGAAAAAGCGGGGGTCAAACAACCACACCAAATATTTCGCTTAGCAATCTGTATGGACTAACTCCAATATACTTTTAAGAGAATCAACTAGTCAGTCAGACTCAATCTTAATAAAGTATATCAAAGAGTTATATCTCACTTTCTCGATTCAATACTTACTCAAGCAAATAGAAACCTGCGAGTCTAATTGAATACAAGAAAAATCACTTGAATGGTACCAAAGACCAATGTTCAAGGATCAATCAATTTCAATCAACAACCAAAGGTTGGATTTCCCAATTGATCGATTCAACACACAACCTGTGATATTTCAATTATATAACAAAATACAATGAGGAAAAGAAATAACACAAACACCGGAAGTTTTGTTAACGAGCAAACCGTAAATGCAGAAAAACCCCGGGACCTAGTCCAGATTGAACACACACTGTTTAAGCCGCTACAGACACTAGCCTACTACAAACTAACTTCGGTCTGGACTGTAGTTGAACCCCAATCAATCTCACACTGATCCAAGGTACAGTTGCGCTCCTTACGTTTCTAATCCCAGCAGGATACCACGCACTTGATTCCCTTAGCTGATCTCACCCACAACTAAGAGTTGCTACGACCCAAAGTCGAAGACTTGATAGAAAAATCTGTCTCACACAGAAAAGTCTATAAGATTGAATAAATATGTCTCCCACAGAAATACCCAAGAGTTTTTGTTCCATCTTTTGATAAATGAAGGTGAACATGAACCAATTGATAACCAGACTTATATTCCCGAATAACAGCCTAGAATTATCAATCACCTCACAATAGTCATAATCGACTAGCGAAAGAAGATATTGCAGAAACACAAACGATAAGACGAAGTTGTTTGTGACTTATTTTATATCTTGCCTATCAGGGAAATCAATCTCAATCCAACCTTACGATTGTAATCAAACACGATAGAAACAACAAGATCAGATCACGCAACTACAAAGAAAATAGTTGGGTCTGACTTCACAATCCCAATGAAGTTTTCAAGTCGTTAACCTACAGGGTCTCGAGAAGAAACCTAAGGTTAAAGGAGAATCGACTCTAGCTAATACAACTAGTATCATACAGAAGGTGTGGGGATTAGGTTTCCCATTTGCTAGAGTTCTCCTTTATATAGACTTTCAAATCAGGGTTTGCAATCTAAGTTACCTTGGTAACGAAGCATTCAATATTCACCGTTAGATGAAAACCTGATTAGATTCAAGCTAATATCTTTCAACCGTTAGATCGAACTTAGCTTGTTACACATAAATGAAATGCACGTTTATTTAGGTTTGTGTAACTGTAACCAAACATGTACACTTGGTTGGTTCAACAGTAGTTAACCAAATGGTTAGACATATGAGTACTTTCATATCAACCATATTCTTCTTTACCACAACTAGTTCAAATGACTCAAATGAACTAGTTAGAGAGTTGTTCAATTGCTTAGATCTTATAGAAATATACAAGATACAATCGAAGCAAAAACGATATGATTCACTCGAATCAATTCATTAACTTTATTTTCCCGGTTTGCAAGTATGCATTCTTTATTTTATATAAGTTTAAGTTCACGAATAACCGTTATTAGAAAATAACCAACTTAAGTACGCATACTGGTACGCGGACTTAAGTACCTGGAATAAGTTTGTTTTAAGTTCGCAAACTCCAGCAGAAATTCACGGGACGTGATGTGACACTCCGTGCCTTTTTCATCGGGTTTAAATCATCCCATTTGGGTGGAAAGAGTGCCCAAAATCCGAAATAGAGATGGCTTTAGGCTTCAATTGTTGTATGGCGACTTGCGACAAGTACATTAGTAAAATTCCATGCAACTAAACACATGTCAAATATCCATGGACACTTTAATGATAACCACAAGAAAATCAAGTGGTGGATTTCTTTTCACGGATGGCACTCGTTTTAACTCTCTCACTTTGGTTCTATTGTTCTTCCACTCCTCCATCATCACCAAAGAACAAAAAAATTATACGAAGAGATTTACTCTTTTTGCCGGATTGAGTAAACCCATTTGGAGAGAAAAACTAAGAACCCTTGATTTTCTACTTCTATTTTTCCCTTTCTCTTTTTCAAAATCGGTACTTTCAACACAATCAGTTCATATTTGATTGATTTGAGAGATTTCTTTTTATGGGTGATTATGTGTTCGGTCGTCTCATTTTGGAGTAATTTTTGAGGACATGAATTTAATCTTGACTCTGGGTCAAGTGAGTTGCATGTGGTCGTCGGAGATAGAAGAATAGTTTCTAAGACAGATGATGATATTATGGAGGTTAATGACCTGCTTGAAGTAGATGGGAGTGAACTGCCGTTAGTGGTTAAATGCAAACTTGGATGTAATTCAGCTGTAATACGTTGAAGGCAGTAGATGTATAAAAGGGTGAAGAAAAATAGTAGGCTACCACCAGGAAATGCACATAAGATGTTCGACAGAAGTTCCAGGAGGAAAAACGAAGTTCAAGTGCGATTTGATGAGTCAGTCGCATTCGTTAACCACTTGAGGTAGGCGGTTTACTGTTTTTTGAGTATTATTACAGTTTTATGCCTACTGTGAAAGCACCTTATTTAGTGTAAAATCTTGTCATGTTAGTCTTGTTAGCTTCATTTTGCGCTACATGAAACACCCATTTCGAATTTAGAATGACAGGTTAAGTGGTGAATGAATGGAGTTTGGTTGTTTCTTAAAAAGTGGAATTTGAACCCAATTTGTAGTTGTTTAAGGCGTAGTATATAAATGTTGTTGTTAGTGTATTGAGTGTAAGAGAGGTGTAATTCTGTTATATCTATTTCTTATTCTAGGTGTATCTAGCTTTGGGGTGTGTTTAGTTTTCCTTTGTTCAAACACATTTATATTTATCCAGATGTAATGAACTTATTCAGGGTGTATCTAGCTTTGGGGTGTGTTTAGTTTTCCTTTGTTCAAACACATTTATATTTATCCAGATGTAATGAACTCATTCAGTATTCAATAACCATTACAATTGCTTGAATCTGTCTCATCATACTTTCCTTCATGGTATCAGATTACCATTGATAACTTCTATTCGATCATGTTGCTCTCTCAATCATCTCCACTGCTTCTACATCTTATAGATGGGTACTCCTGTTGAACCAGCCGCTGCGGCCGCTGTGGTTAATCCTCAAGATATCAACAATCATTCTCAAGATATGAACAATCTCGTTAATCAATTTCAGCAGCAGAATCTACACTTTACTCTACCCTTTCAGAATATCCATAATTTTGTATTCTTTAAACTTGATTCAACCAATTTCTTACTTTGGCGTCATCAATTTGAGTCTATTTTGATGAGTACAAATTTGCTTCGATTTGTTGATGGAACCTACGTTGAACCTCCTACTCATATCACAATTAATGGAGCTCGAGTTATCAACCCTGAGAATCTGTTTTGGCATCAGATGGATCGGTTTATCATCTTCTGTTTCAATGCTACCTTATCCAAATCTGTCTCCTCTAGTACTTTTGGCTTGACTACTTCGAAACAGTACTGGGATTATCTTCGATCTGAATTTTCTGATCAATTTGTTGTTCGTCGTAGTCTTCTTCGAGGTCAGCTGCAAACCCTTCATCGAGGTAATCTCTCTGTTGGTGAGTACTTGACTAATCTTAAGGAAATTACTGATAATCTTGCTGCTATTAATGATTCGTGTGTCCAATGAAGATATTGTTATGTATACCTTGAATGGTTTGGGTAGAGAATATAATCAATTTGTCATCACTTCTCAACATCATGAAACACCTTATAATTTTTCTGAGCTTCGTTCTCGCTTTATTCATCATGAGCAATGGTTAAAGAATCAGGATCAAGACTCTACAAATGCTTTAGATTCTACCAATGCTCCTTCTGCTTTTTATAGCTCTTCTGGTAGAGGTAACAACTCTGGTAGAGGTCATAATTCTGTTAGAAGTAACAATTTTGGTAGGGGTAATCACTCAGGCAGAAGTAATACCAGTAACAACTCAGGGAGAGGCTATAATAACTCTGGAAGAAGTAATAATTCTTATAACTCAGGTAGAGGTTATAATAATGCTGGTAGAAGTAATGCTGGTAGAAGCAATTTCTTTTTTGGTAGTGGTAGTTCTTCTAATTCTCCTGGTAGTAGTAGTTCTGGTGATTCTCAACACTATGATAACTCAATTCCTACATACTTTTCAGAGATTGAGTGTCAAATTTGTAGGCAAGCTGGTCATACTGCTAAGAGGTGTCATTTTAGATATTATGACAACACTCCCACTCAGTATCCTAAAAATAACAACTAGTCTCAAGCTGCTTTTACATCTAATGCCTCTACTTCATCTCATAGAGCCTTTTATACTAGTTCACCATCACCTGATTCTTCTTCTGATAGGTCTGCTTCACCTCAAGCCTTTTATACATGCTCTGCATCAATATTACATACTTCTGATCTTGTTTTAAGCTCTCAATGGATACCAGATTCAGCAGCATCTGCTCATATGACTAATAACTCTGCATTGCTTTATACTTCTACACCTTACAAAGGGAATAATCAAGTCATGGTTGGGAATGGTAAATTTCTTCCCATTACTCATGTTGGTTCTGCAATTTTAACAATAGATAATGCTGAGTTTATATTGAAAGATGTTCTTTTGGTTCCTACTTTGTGCAAGAAATTTGATTTATGTTGCTCGGTTTACTAGGGACAATAATGTTTCTTTTGAAATGTTTGATTAGGGTTATAATATTAAGGATTTAAGCACTAGTGAAGTTGTTGTTGAAGGGACAGTGTGTCACAATCTCTATCCTATTCAACAAACTCCTATAATATCCTTTTCATCTATTGTAGCTGATCCTAATCTTTGGCATCAGAGATTAAGTCACCCTTCTAGTGCAATTCTTACTAAACTCAATAATACTACTGCCATTCAGCTTTCATCAAAAGTACTACCCACTTTCTGTCACGATTTTTAGCTTGGAAAACATGTTAAATTGCCATTTCAATCTTCAAAAAGGGTATCTTCTCAACTATTAGCTCTTGTGCACTGTGATGTTTGGGGGCCTGCACCAGTTCATTCTCTTGAAGGCTACAAGTATTATATAGTTTTTATTGATGATTTTAGTCGCTTTCATTAGTTGTACCCTATGATTCATAAAACTGATCCCCTTAAATGCTTTCAGCACTTCAAAGCTGTGAATGAGAATTTTCTGTCTACTACAATATTAGCATTTCAGTGTGATGGCTCTTATGAACTGACTAAGGGATAATTTCTTGACTCATCTGGCATCACTTGTCCTCACACTCAACAGCAGAATGGCGTTGCTGAGAGGAAACATCGTCACATAACTGAGGTTGGCAATACTCTTTCTTTTAAAGCTTTTCTTCCAAAGCATTTTTGGTTTGATGCATTTCTTACAACTACATTTCTTATCAATCGCACACCCACCAAAGTACTGAATTTTCGGTCTCCCTTTGAAGTACTGTATGATGATTTGCCTGACTATAGTCTTCTTAGAGTATTTGGATGTAGTTGTTATCCAAACCTTACTGCTTATCGACACGACAAACTTAGCCCGAAGTCTGCTAGGTGTGTTTTTCTGGGATACAGTCCACTATATAGAGGTTATAAATGTCATGATCCCCTTACTAAGAAGACTTTTGTCTCTCGTAATGTTATATTTGATGAGACTTCTTTTCCATTTTCTGAGACTTTGAGCCCTGTTTCTGAAGTTGCTTCTTCTAATTCTGAAGTTGATGAGATGGTTTTTATTCCAATTGGTGTCTCTTCTGTACCTTTGTTGGTCCCATCACCTGTTACTCTTCCTTCAACTTCAGATCCAATTTTACCTACAAGTGACTTTATTTCTCCCACAGAACCAACTTCAGATTCAATTTTACCTAGCACCACTATCATTACAAGATCTAAGCCTGGTATTTCAAAATGTAAACCATTACCATCTGATTTTGTTGCTCATCATGCCTTTCTTTATTCCTTACCACTTGCACTTACATCTGTTCTTCACTCTGAAGTTGAGCCTAAAAATTATAAAGTTGCATCTAAAGAAGCCAAGTGCGTCAGGTCTATGAGGTCTGAGAACACATCTTTAAGGGAAAATGATACTTGGAACTTAGTTATGTTGATGGTATGAATGTGTTGGGTAGTAAATGGGTGTACAAAATTAAGTACAACTCAGATGGTTCGATTGAGAGATATAAGTCTCGCTTAGTTGCTCAGGGTTGCAGTCAACAGGCTGGCGTTGATTGTTTTGAAACTTTCAGTCCCGTGGTTAAAATTTCCACTATTAGGTGTGTACTTACTCTATCTCTCTCTAAGAACTGGACTATTCGATAGCTAGATGTTTCTAATCCGTTTCTGCATGGAAACTTGACTGAAGATGTCTTTATGAAACAGCCTAAGGGCTTCGAAGACCCTGTTCATCCTGATTTTGTATGTCATCTTAAGAAAGCGATATATGGTCTCAAACAAGCTCCTAGAGCTTGGTTTGAGAGATTTGGTGGATTTCTTACACAACATGGATTGATTAGATCTGTGTGTGATACTTCCATGTTCATTTATCAATCTGGTTCACGAATGCTTCTTCTGCTATTGTATGTGGATGACATTATATTGACTGGATCATCTCTTGAGCTACTTCAGTCCTTCATTGCTTTGTTGAGTAAAGAATTTTCGATGAAAGATTTAGGAGATCTCTATTTCTTTCTTGGTATAGAGTACACAAGGACAGCTGACACACTTCTCTTATCTCAGAAGAAGTATGCTCTTACCCTACTTCAGAAAGCTGATATGCTTCTTTGTGGGCCTGCAACTACACCAGTTACTTCTGGTCCACGTGTTTCATTCCACCATGGAATTGTCTTAGATGATACTGATGTTATTTTTTACAGAAGACTAGTTGGTGGGCTTCAGTACTTAACCTTAACTCTACCTGATTTGTGCTTTGCTGTGAACTATGTGTGCCAGTTTATGCACATACCAACTTTTGTCCATCTTCAACTAGTTAAACGCATTTTACACTATGTCAAGGGAACTGTTAGTTCTGGAGTTACTCTTTCTGCAGGACCCTGTGATGTTCTTCATGCTTACTCGGACTCTGATTGGGAAGGCTGCCCTGACACACGCAAGTCAACTGCAGGTTATTGTATTTTTTTTTGGGAATTCCTTGGTCTTATGGAGTTCAAAGAAGCAACCTACCATTTCTAGATCTTCTGCTGAGGCAGAATACAAAGCTTTGGCTGTCACCAGTGCTGAGATGCTGTGGATTTCTTATTTACTTACTGAGTTGGGTGTCTCTTTGTCATCCCCTTCTACATTGTTCTGTGACAACACCAGTGCAGGTAGTTTGGCTGTTAATCCTGTCTTTCACGCCAGAACCAAGCACATAGAGAACGACTATCACAGCATTTGTAATCTTGTTGAAAGTGGATTTCTGCAAGTCTCTTATGTTCCTTCTCAGCATCAAGTGGCAGATATTATGACCAAGGGCCTTGGTGTTGCTCAGTTCACTCAGCTAGCTAGCAAACTTATGTCCTTACAGGTTCATCAGTTTGAAGTGACAATCTAAATACTAAATGGCTGAATGCCTTCTCTATTCATTTCATTCTGTATAAATAAGATCATTGTACATCCTATAACAGGCAACAAAATATAGAACTAATGCTATATATTATTTGGCTAACTATTCTAAGTAATATATACAATTACATGCAAAGAAGAATAATCCTAATTTGAGCCACAATATATCTGCAAAGAATCCTGAATTAACTACCAGTGATATCCCCCCTCAAATTGATGCTGGATGATTGTGAAGCATCAATTTGTCAACCAAGAACTGATGACGTTTTCTTGAAAGAGCCTTCGTGAAAACATCAACTGTTTGAAGAGAAGTATTGATACGAGGAAGTGAAATAACACGACTATCATATGCATCACGAATAGAATGACAATCCACTTCAATGTGTTTTGTACGTTCATGAAATACTGTATTTGCGACAATTTGGATGGCACTGGTATTATCTGCATGAAGTTGAGTAGGCTCGGCCTGAGAGAAGCCAAGTTCACCCAAGAGACCACGAAGCCAAATAATTTCTGAGCATGCAGATGACATAGCACGATACTCAGACTCAGTTGAAGATTTAGATATTCATTGTTGCTTTTTGCTCTTCCATGATACAAGAGAGTCACCAAGAAACATACACCAGCCGGTAATAGAACGTCGAGTATCTGAACAACCAGCCCAGTCTGCATCACTACGAATGGAAGTACCCACATGAAAGAAGAGACCTTTATCAGAAGTGCCTTGCAAATAGCGAATAATGCGACGAACAACAGCTAGATGGATGTGTGTAGGTGCTTGCATAAATTGACTAACCTGTTGAACAGCAAATGAAATATCTGGCCTTGTAATCGTCAAATAATTGAGGCTTCCCACCAATCTACGATACAAAGAAGGATCAGAAAGAAAATCACCATCATCCCGACGATATTTGACATTTACCTCTAAAGGAGTGTCAACTGAGCGACCATCTTGTAGTCCAGCCAAAGAAATAAGATCTCGAGTATATTTATGTTGGTGTAAAAAAAGACCAGTGTCTGTCGACTGAACTTCAAGACCCAAAAATATTGCAAAGGACCTAAATCCTTCATATGAAAGGACTGACAAAGATGCTCTTTAAGTTTGGAAATCAAAGTAGAGTCTGTACCCCTAATAACGATATCATCAACATAAATCAAGAGTAAAACAATGCCATTTAAAGTTTTGCAAAGGAACAGAGAAGAATCATACTGACTCTGGACAAAGGAGAAGTTGATAAGTGTAGTGCGAAACTTGTCAAACCAGGCTCGTGGTGCCTGTTTCAAGCCATAAAGTGATCGTTTGAGCTTACAAACATCTGTCGATGGAGTGGAGAAGAATCCAGGTGGTGGAGTCATATAGATTTCTTCCTTAAGATCCCCATGTAAGAAATCATTCTTAACGTCCATTTGACTCAATGGCCAACCTTGAGAGGCTGCAATAGCAAGAATAAGTCTTACAGTAGTCATTTTTGCGACAAGTGCAAATGTTTCTTCATAATCAACTTCATGCTGTTACCGATTACCAAGTGCCACCAACCTTGCTTTATATCTGTCAAGAGACCCATCAGAGCGTAGCTTAATGGAATATACCCATTTACATCCAATGGGTTTTACACCCGCAGGACATGGGAAAATATCCCAAGTATGATTCTCCTGAAGAGCTAGAAGCTCTTCTTTCCTGGCTTTCGTCCAACATGCAAGTTTAGCTGCTTTAGAATCACATGTGGGAATTTCAGTGTTATCTAAAGTGGCAGAGAAACCATACCGAGTGGGGGACTGAGTGGTACGATGTGACCTGCGGAGAGCCACTGGAGCAATCACCGGATCAGGGTCGGGAAGGATTTGTGAAGAAAGGGGCCGTCTTCGCTGATAAACATGGTTGCGTTTAAAACGCTCAATGAGTGGTGACAGATCATTGATATGCTCAAAAGTAGGAATACAAACATTATCAAGATGAGAGACATGCTGCTGAAAGAAATACTCATTTTCAAAGAAAATCACATTTCTAGAAATACGCATGCGATTAGCAACACTATCATAGCACAGATATCCTTTCTGAGTAGTACTATACCCCATAAAAACACATTTTACTGATTGAGCCATAAGTTTGTGACGCTCATGAGAAGGCAGATGAACGAAACAAACACACCCAAAAGTGTGCAACCTGTCGTACTGAGGATATGTGCTGAAGAGGCGATAATAAGGAGAGTCAAAACTCAATTGTTGAGAGGGTAAGCGATTGATTAAATATACAGCCGTAGATAAAGCTTCCACCCAAAACTTTGCTGGAACAGAGGACTCCAAAAGCAATGTTCGAACCATATCCAACAAGTGACGGTTCTTACATTCAGCCACCCCGTTTTGTTGAGGTGTATTAGGACAAGATCTCTGAGATATAATACCTTTCTGTTGCAAGAATCCCTGAAATTCATGTGACATGTATTCACCTCCATTATCAGATCGCAAAATCTTAATACATGTAGAGAACTGTGTTTCAATATAGGCTAGAAAAGCTTGAAACACAATGAATACTTCAGCCTTGGTGCGCAGGAAATAAATCCATGTAAAACGGCTGTAGTCATCAATAAACGTAACAAAATATTTATATTGAGCATGTGAGATAACAGGAGTAATACCCCAAACATCAGAATGTATAATCTCAAAACATGTAGTAGCATGACTACCAGATGTAGGAAAAGGTAAAACTTTACTCTTCCCCAACTTACAGGTAGAACAATCAAAATTGAAACTTTTATCTTTGTTACCAAGAAAACCACGATTCATTAATGTTGATAAAATCTCATTATTCGGATGACCCAAGCGTTTATGCCAAATGGAAGCCTTATTCTCAACTAAAATAGAAGCTAAAGACAAAGTTCTAGGAATCGAAAATTGCAGCGGAAAAATTCTGCCCACTTTAGGCCCCTTCGCGATCACCTTCCCCGACACCTGATCCTGTACAACACAACCATTACGAGAAAAGTGCACATCACAGTTATTATCCACCATTTGACCAACTGAAATAAGGCTAGTAGATAATCCAGGGGAAATAAATACATGACGAAAAGAGGGTGTAATATCTTCAACAGCTGTAATTGGAAGTTTACTGCCATTAGGAATTTCAATATTTTGTGTACCAGTATACTCCCCTACATTGTGTAATAAATCAGATGAGCCAGTCATATGATTGGACGCTCCAGAATCAACAATCCAAGGAAAGGTAATTGACTTACTATTACCTTGAAGTCCAAGCGCAGAGAAAGCTGAAAGAATCATTTGTTGTATCATTTCTGGAGTAATTGTTGACTGACTAACAGTAGAGGATGAAGCAACAACTTGAAATGCTTGGGCTTTTCTATTTTCTGGACGTGTAGGACACTCTTTGATAATGTGTCCTTGTTGTTTGCAATAGTTGCAGAATTTCTTATTGCAATTGCATGCAATATGCCCAAACTCTTTGCAACTATAGCATTGTGATTGCCCTTTCCCATGATTCCTCCCTTGAGCAGCATTGGCCAGATTGACCAAATCAGCCGTTTCTTTCTGCCCACTTATAGCAGCTTGTGTAGCCATCCTTTGTTCCTCACGCAATAATTCACCAACACATATATCTAATGAGGGAACCGGATTTCTGTTCAACAATCCTGCTCGCGCAGTCTCAAACTCTGGTCTCAATTTCATCAAGAATTGATCCCGCTTGGTTTCCTCATGCACTGCCTGAAGACCTTCCAACGTCTCTTGAGAGACCTTAGAATAAATAATACCAGAATACTCGCTCCAGAGGTTAATAAAATCAGAATAATATTGCTCAATGAAAAGATTACCTTGACTGAATTGACTGATTTCAAGTTCAAGTTGAAAGCGTCGTGCAATATTTTCTTGGTGATAAATACGTCTCAGGTAATCCCACATTTGTTTTGCTGTATGAAAAGAACGCAGATTATTGACCATACGTGGCTCAATAGTTGCTAAAATCCAAGAAATGATGCGAGCATCTTTGGTTTCCCATTGCGCAAGTTCCTCAACGTCTGTAGGCTTTGAAGAACTGCCGTCGATATGATTCCAAAGTGTCTTCCCTTTCAAGAACATTCTGAACTGAAACTCCCAGGCAACATAGTTCTTACCTGTAAGCCTGATTGCAAATGTCTCCGAGGATTTTCCAGAAAAATGTTCGATAGACATTTCTAAAAAAATAAAACCAAAATTGTTGAAAATCAACCGAAAACCAAGACGAGACGAAAAGACAGCCCAAAGAAAAAAATCAGAAACTGATTGCTGGCTCTGATGCCATGACAATCTAAATGCTAAATGGCTGAATGCCTTCTCTATTCATTTCATTCTGTATAAATAAGATCATTGTACAGCCTATAACAGGCAACAAAATATAGAACTAATGCTATATACTATTTGGCTAACTATTCTAAGTAATATATACAATTACATGCAAAGAAGAATAATCCTAATTTGAGCCACAATATATCTGCAAAGAATCCTGAATTAACTACCAGTGATATGAAGGCTGTTAGTGTGTTGAGTGTAAGAGAGGTGTGATTCTGTTATATCTATTTTTTATTCTGGGTGTATCTAGCTTTGGGATGTGTTTAGTTTTCCTTTGTTCAGACACATTTATATTTATCCAGATGTAATGAACTCATTCAGTATTCAATAACCATTACAATTGCTTAAATCTGTTTCATCATATTTTCCTTCGGTTATTTTTGTGTGCGTTAAGTTTACGCTATTGAACCTCTTTTTTTAGCACTACGCACAGCCTATTAGTAGCACACGTCCACCAACCAAATATTTGAATTAAGGGTCGTAAATGTTCAATTCAGGCTGTCCATAATTGGTTACAATCTAATGTCTAGCTGGTGACTGTTTGATTTTACTAGGATTATATATATGGGTTTGCTTATTGATGCGATTATGGCAGTACACAATATGAATTTTGAATTATGATTCTTGTTGTCATCGTTGTTGTTACTACTACTAAATGAATTTAGGCAGTTCAACCTCAAAATTCCATTTTTGTAGTTCTTAACTTGGGAACTAATGACTTACCTTTGAGGACCCCCTACGGGTCCAAGCTCTATTTGCTCTAATCAATTTAGTAATTACGAAATGACAAACTCTTAGATCATTGGTCACTTGGTATGTAGTGCCTCCGTTTGTGCCACCAAGACTTGTACTTACAATTTAAATGAAGTCTCTGCCAGACTTGATAATTATTATATTGGTTTGTAAATCTAAGTGGCACTAATGACTAGTGGTGTTTTGGCTCAATTCTCAATTCGCACTTCTATGCTAGGGATTGATCATAACTTGGTGTATATGGTTGTGTCATAATTAGTTGGAGTTTGTTATACAGGGATAAGAGACATTGGACGAGATGCGACATATATACATACTCATTTTTATTCATCTAGTCTGACTGGTTCTGATTGATTTTATTAGCTGTGGTAGCATGTTTTCTTGATGCCAATTTTTAGATATGATGTCTTGATAGCATATGTGAATAATATTACTACTTTGGAGAAGTTAAAATAGTATGATATGGCTTGGTTTTCAATGTTTAAACACTCGGATTGCTTTCTTCTTAGTGTTATTAAACACTCGGAGATTAATGGTTGGAGTGAGCGGTGGATGTGTTCTTTCTTTGATAATGGTTTGTACTCAAGAGTATGTTTAGTATACATTGGTATCCTTACTGTTATTTTAATTATCTCTTTGGTATTCGTCGATACCGTATAAATCATTTTGTCTTTCTTTGTGTGGACACACGAACTACGCGGGGTCCGAATGCCCGCAATCAATTGTTAAAGTCTAAAGAGATTACGATGGTGATACCCTGATGTGGGTTTATTGGCTCAAAACCCACGGGATTATCATGGCCTCCTCCAACTTCCCCGTGCGTAGCGATTATGCATGGGGTACAAATATAAAAGGAAAGCAACATATATAAGCAAATGCATGCGGAACTAAATGAATGTAAAGTGCTGAAATGTAAATAAGACCAAGGTTTACGTGGTTCAGCACTAAGGCCTACATCCACGGGGTTTGTTGTTCTACTATATTATTCACGGTTACACGAATAGTTGAATGACTTGGGGTTTACATATTTCTCTCCACTATGGGATTCCTTACCTTTGCTATTCTCTCTCTCTCTCTCTCCTGATGTTTTTTCGATCCCCCTCCCCCTTTGTGGAGATTGGGTATTTATAAGGTAGGAACGTGGGACCCATCTCTGAAGACCGTTGGAACCTTATCTTCTAGTGTCTTGTGTCCATCACGCAGAGGTCTGCGTTTCCCCCTCGATCCCGCGGAGGCATCTTCGCTCGTTCCATAGGTCGGTCGACACGTGCACTGCTCAGAGTGTTTAATGCGGGTGGTTGAGGGGTCTGCTCGTGTCAGACAAGTGTCTTCTGCCCCTGTCAGTCCGTGTCAGCTGACTTTCTCTCCACCGTTGATCTTAGCTCCTCTTCTGGGGATGAGATAAAGCAACTCCTAGGGGTTTATTTGGTGCTTCGCGACGCATCGTGTTTTGATGTCTTGGCTTGCATGCTTTCCACGTACCTTTCTGTATACACGTGTCCGATAGTGAGATATATGTGTACACAATTTGCCCCTTTTCTTCAGGCTTAACTGACTAATGGGTGCCTTGAAGAAAAACTATCGTCGCACATTCTTCTCACTCCTAATAACTTCTCCTAGATACTTGGGCACGTCTTTTATTCGTGCATTAACTGCTTATGTAACGGGCACGTTTTCCTATTTCTCCCTTAATTTCCTCTTTTCTTTCGGGTATTTTAAGGATAGAGAGGAAATTTAATTTCATTCTTCCTAAACACTTTCTCAGTTCATTCTTCCTTTAAGTTTCCTGCCTGCCTTCATTAAACCTGTGACCTTAAATTCTTTGTCAGTCTTCATTGCACCTGTGATCTTAAATTCTGTCAGTCTTTATTGCACCTGGGATCTTCCCCTGTTCGTTTCTTCTACTTGCTGTTTTTGCCGGTGAGTTTTTCTTTTCTTGATTTCACTGTTTTATGCCGTGTTGATTTGTGAATTTTCTGCTATTGTTGTTCCTTGTTTGTGATGAAGAACTTTTTCTGATGCTTGCATACTAGTTTGCCCCTGTTCTTCATCTTAAATTAAGGCAGCCATTACTTCGAGGGTGGAGTATTGAGATTGTATCCTAATTTTAGGGTTGCTATGTTATCGGGGTTGTATTGCTATGAATGTGTTTTTTGATTTTTGGTTATTGTGTGTAACCTGTTCTTGATTTTATTCTTTCCGCAGCCATGTCTGACCGTCCGCGTCCTACTTATGAGACTCCTGATTCTAGGTTGTCGAGATCTCCTCAACGTCGAGAGTCTCAAGATGATGTTCGTCGGAGTCGAGTTTCTTCCGGAGCGAGAGCCTCGTCTTCTCGGGAAGAGATTCCTCCGATAATTCCGTCTGGCTCACGGAGAGTCTTTAATCACTCAATGGTGCGTCCTCGTGAAGAGACTCGGAGTACGCAGGCTCCTCCCCGCGCTGTTGCTTTTGACGTTCCTCCTTTACGTTCGTTAGTGCCCGAGCCTCATCTACGGTCTTCTCCAACTTTTAAAGGGAAGAATACAAAGGGCGTAGCTCCTGCGGCTGGATCTTCAAAGAATCCCCCCGTGAAGAGAAAAGCGTCTGAAGCGTTTGTTAGTTCATCCGGCCCCGTCGAGGAGGAAGAGGCTGCTCCCTTGATACGCAGTGTTTCTGTTAGCAGGAGAAAAGTAACCTTCAAGCATATCGATCTTGAAATATTCAAGGAGAAGCATGAGCTCCAAGCCTTCGGGGTTCGTTTTTATGCCCCCGAGGATGATATTACGTATGAGCTGATCTCTAAGTACAAATTCGATGAATTTCACTTGTTAACGACGGTTGGGGCCTTCGAGGCTGGTCTGATGCTGCCGTTGTACAAATCGGGTGATTCCTTCTACTACGACGTGCTCGCTAGTCGTGAGGGTTCTTCCACAAATACTCATAGCCGTTCCGTATCCCAATTATCGGGGAATTATCTCCACGCCCTGAAGGAATGCTATCTGCGGAGTAAGGGGGAAACGTCGATGACCTGCTACGTCCCCAATCCCTTGGAGAAGGAATGGTACACTCCTGAAAATTTCAATAACTCCTTCGGTGATTACGTCAATAGCAGGAATCGCAAGCCGTGGAGTGTCAGCCTTCGGAATCTTCCTGCTCCTCGAGGCGAGATTCGTCTGTTAAATGAGGTCAGTGATGCCAAGCTGAAGTATGTTCCTGGCACGGAGGCGTCCAATCGTCGGAAACTCTTCCCCGCGCGAGAAAGGATCAAGCGCGATCATGACTACGAGTGGCACGCCACTGTCATTGAGATAGTAGGTCCGTGGGCTTACGGTTGGATTCCAGGTTCCCGCGGATGGCGGCCAACCGAGAATAGTAAGCCGCGCGAATCTCCTCCCGCTCGCTATGGAGATTTCTGCCCCTGGCGTCTGAACTTTGCGGGAATGAATTTTCCTTATGCCCTAGATGTCGTAGAGGGAGACGAGGAGGATGGTTCCGGTGCTATACTCCCATCGAAGAATATCTCAGCTGCTCAGGTACGCAGATTCTAGTTGTGTTTCGTTTTTATAACTTCCATCGGACGGGAAGAATAATTCCTTTGTGGTGTCGGTTTTAGGTATTGAAGAAGAAAAAGATTAGGCCGAAGCAGTCTTCTACTATGGTGGTGGGCGAGGTTGAGGCCCAAGAAGAAGTTACTAGTCCTGTGAACGAAGAGTTTGCTGAGGACGAGATTACAGATGGGGAGGAACGTACTGGTACCTCCCCTATCAATGCCGAAGAAGAGGTCTTCGCTGGTCTCGTCGGTGATGAAGGAAGGAACAAGGGTGTAGTGGCGGATGATGTTGTCATCGAGGATGTTTCCGTCCCTGCTGGTGATGTCATGGATACCCTCCCCACTTCTCAAGAATTTTCTTTCGATCGGATGTATTCCACGGGGGAGTTCTTTGACGAAGCCCTCGATTTTCCCGAGGACTTCTCTTTACTTTACCCTAATGACGATTGGGATGTTCTTGGTGGTGATGGTAATGGTGATGCTGCTGTAGAAGGTGTTGGTGCGGAGGATCCTGCTGTGCATGTAGGCGCGGGAGAACATGCCAACGTTCATGCTGAGGGGGTCGAGTCGGTCAAAGGAAAATCTGTTGTTGACGCGCCCGCCGATAGTCTTCCCCAGTCGCCGATGTCTGAGGGTGAGGATGCCATCATGAGTTGGTTTAAGGAGAAGAATCTTCTGTTTGTCTCTCATCCTGCTCCTGTGGTTGTTGGGGAAAAGGAATCAACCGCGTATACCCGTCGCATGATGGAGATGTCTTCGGAGGCGCAGGTGTCTGAAGCCTGGGGAAAAAGGTTGACCGTTCCCGAAGCTACCCTCGTGCCGGAGCCTCCTACTTCTGTTGCCGATATGATGGCTATTGCCGACGGGTATCAATATGGCTTCCCGCAACAGCGTGTGCTGGAGGTAAATTTTCGTACATGCTTGTTCGTGAGAATAGGACGCTTCGGTTGAATAATGTTTTGTCATTTTGATGTGTAGATGATGAGGAGCGAGCATTGCAACCACGTGCTATATCAGTTCTTTAAAGCAAAATCTCTGAAGCTCGAGGCTAAGCTTCGTCATCGGGAAAATGAATTATCTGCGGCGGAGGTGGAAATAGAAGAGCTGAAGAAAAGCCTTAAGGAGAAAGAAAAACTGGGTGAAGCAGAGGCTGATCTTCGTTCAGAACTTATTGCAGTGCGCGCTGAGTTAGAGCAAACTCGTAGCCAAGTTTCCACTTTCACAGGTTTGGTTCTTTTCCCTCGCCGTATGTCGTCATTATTTTATCTCTTAGTTGTTCTGTCTGAGTCTCCCCACCCTATGTCCAGTGGGTGGCATCCCCGAGCTGGTATGGCTTCGAAACGAAAGAGCTCGGCAAAAATCTCGTATTAGAGATTTGGTTGAGAAGATTAAGAGTGAGGCTAGAAAATGGGATGCTCGGGCTGAAGTATGGCGCGCGCGGCATGTTCAGATGGTCGACATGCAAAATCTGTACAACCATGATCGTGCTTTATTTAATGGCACACTGCTGTGGACCAGTGATAATCTGCGGGAAGCCCGCGAGCGTACTTCCTTGTTGGAATCTAGGATTCAGCTATTGGAAGAAGAATTACAGACGGCGCGGTCCATTCCTCTTTCAGGGGTCCAAGATAATATGCTTGGTCTTGCCAGGGAACGAGATGATGCTCGTGCTGAAGTCTATGCTCTCAGCAATGCTCTTTCCGCGTCTCGTGCCGATGTAGCCCGTCTTGCTGAGTCTGAGAGGAATCTTGAAGTGTTCATGTATAGACTCAGCAAAGGGGTCTCAGAGATAAATAAAGAGGTCGACCACCTTCGTCATGTGGACTCGATGAAGCAGGTAGAATTAGATGCCTGTCAATTTACTCTCACCAACCTTCAACTAGACTATAAGAAATTATCCGCGGAATATGATCATCTTGATGAAGCGCGAGATGCGGTTGTTAATGAATATGAAGAGGCTTCGGCTTGTGTCGAAGGTATAATCCCAATTCATCGAGTGTGATCTTGTTTGTTTTCTACGCTAACTCCGTGGTGTTGTCTTTTTCAGGGCTCGAGGAACGCCTTCGCGTCACAAATGAAGAACTTGAAAAGGCTCAATCTTCCTTAGCACAGCAAGAGGAACAAACCAATCACTTCAAGAATTTAGCAGCCACCCGCGAGGAGGCCGTTGGTGCTGCTTCCAGAGAAGTGAATCGGCTATCCTCGTTATTACCCCAAGCCCAACAGCGGACAACAGTTATTAAACATAAGGCTCGTTGTCAATTGGCTGAGGAGACGAACAAGATGCTGGAGAGGATAGAGCTTGGCCTACGGAATGAACATGGTCTCGTGAAGAACTACCCTCGTCGTCCCGTTCCTGCTGCATTGCCCAGCTCCTCGGGCCCCTCTTCTGGTGGGAGCGTCCCATCAAGTCTTCGGAAAAATCCTGACGACGGGACCGCCACCTAGGTAGAGATGGCAGCGTTCTGTAGGGTCCGTGGCATAATTGTGCTTTTTGTAATGATGTAAAAGGAATGTTTTTTGATTGTGTATCCTTGTCTTTGGCCGTTCACTTCTTGTAATCACCCTTTATGAAATGAATCCTCTTCTTGATATACCTACAATGTTTTTGTATTTTAAGTTTGTGAAAAATCAAAACAAAAGTTAAGTGTTTTTGAGTGCGATACGAAAGGAAGGTACCTTCGTGATCGTCTTGAGACCTGTCACCCCGCTGGCAAATCCTGGGCCAGAGGATTCCCAGACGGTGGGGGCCGGGGCAACGTTCTAGGATATGGGGCGTAAAATATGTACGCACCCATTCCGTCGACCCGTTGCCTTAAGATTGGTTGGGTATCTCTTTCTGCTGGGTGCCTTCCCCCTGGTCCTACACTTATGGATACTGATGGGGGAGCCCTGAGAGATTGTAGATTAACTACTTTCCCCAATATTGTAGGTAGATTCCACAGACTTGATAATTTGAAAGCTTGTTTAATTGATAAGTTGAGGTCTGCAATTCCTCTTCCAGAGATAGAAACATGTTGGGCGGGGAGGCTCCTTTCTTCTTCTGGTATATTCCCAGCAGATTCAAATCTGCGTTGCTTCTATGGGAAGTATGGTTTGAGCCATTTAACATTCCAAGGATGCCGGAGGACCTCACCTTTTAGATTACGAAGGTAGTAAGAACCATTACCCGCAATGTCGTGGATCATAAACGGTCCTCCCCATGTAGGTGCTAACTTTCCCCATTTCTTTTCTTGCTGATATCGTGGGATTGTTCTCAACACATACTGTCCCTCTACAAAATTTCGTAGATTTACCTTTTTGTTGTACTCCCTTGCTAGTCTTCGTTGATAATTTTCCATCTTTTGCAATGCTACTTCCCTTCTTCCCTCCAAGTCGTCCAACCTTTCTAACATCATATCTGTTGTTAGGTTTTTCTCCCAGGCTTCAGTCTTCGTGGTTGGCATGAGGATTTCTGTAGGTATGACTGCTTCAGCTCCATAAGTAAGAAGAAACGGGGATTCCCCGGTAGCGGACCTTCGTGTTGTCCTGTATGCCCACAAGACATTGTGCAGTTGTTCGCACCATCTTCCCTTATGCTCGTCTAATTGTTTTTTGAGTATAAGGGCGAGGGTCTTGTTGGTAGCTTCCGCTTGTCCGTTGCTTTGAGGGTATAAGGGGGTGGACTTGTTCTTTCTTATTTTAAAGGTGTCGAAGAGCATGTCTATATTTTTTCCCTGTAATTGCTTGCCGTTATCAGACACAATTTCAGCAGGTATACCAAATCTGCAAATGATGTTCTGGAATATGAAAGTGAACACATCCGCGTCTCTAATCCTGGCCAAGGACTTAGCCTCCACCCATTTACTGAAGTAGTCCGTGGCTACTATCAAAAATCGTCTCTTCCTGGATCCTTCGATGAAAGGCCCGACGATGTCTACTCCCCATTTTGCAAATGGCCACGGGCTATCGACAGAGTTTAACAATGTTGCCGGCGCGTGGATTTTTTTCGCGAAGCGCTGACATTCTTCGCATCGTCGGGACATCCTCGCAGCATCTTGTATCATGGTCGGCCAGTAATATCCTTGCGTTTTTGCCTTGTCAGCTAGTGATCTCATACCGCTATGATTCCCTGCGTCACCATAATGGATATCCGTTAGAATTCGATGCCCTTCTTTTCGGGATAAGCAGCGTAGTAATGGTCCGAGGAAAGATTTTCTATACAGGACCCCGTCCCGAAGATCGTATCTTCCCACTTTGGAGAGCGTCTTTCTAGCTTGCTTCCGATCCGCAGGTAGGCTTCCTTTGTCGAGGAATGCATGTATTGTCACCCTCCAGTCATCTTCATTGCTGAAATCTTCGTCTTGATTTGCTTTTGACAAGATTTCTTCATCAAAGTCGTTATGGATGTCTTCTCCTACTTGGTCTTCAATATATTCTTCCATCGTATCTTGATTGGTAGCGAAGGAGAATTGAGATGCAATCGAAGGCTCGTATACCCTTGTTATTTTAATACCTTCGGCATTTTTATCCCTCAACATGGATGATATGTATGCTAGGGCATCCGCATGCCTGAGGTCCCTTCTGCATAAGTGCCGGAACTTAATGTTCGGGATTTGTGAAGCCAATGTTTGGACCAATGCCATGTAAGCTGAAAGGGTGTCATCGTACACATTATATTCGAGCGCGATTTGCCGTATGACCAGCTGCGAATCACTTGTCAGCCTTACATCGGTTACCCCCATCTCTATTATTATACGTAGGGCATGTATGACAGCTTCGTATTCAACAATGTTATTGGTATGCTCTTTGAATTCCAATCTAAGTGCCTGTATGATCCTTTCTCCAGTTGGGGTGATGATGACAATGCCTATTCCTGCCCCTTCCTTATTTTTAGATCCGTCGACGAAGACTTCCCATTGTCTATGACTCGTAGGTTCGAGGATATCCATTGGATCCTTGATTGCTTCCTCGGCTTCTGGTATTCCCTTGATCTCTTCGTCGTTGTCTAGAGGGAGGTCTGCTAAGAAATCTTCCAGAACTTGGGACTTCTGAGAATGTTGAATTTCATGAATGATGTTGAATTGGTCCAGATGGGTGTTCCATTTGGCTATTCGGCCCACTTTTCCTGTGCTTTTGAGGACTGCTTCCAATGGTGCTCTGCATGGTACCCTGACGAAGTGAGTTAGGAAGTAGGTTCTCAGTTTTTGGGTAGCCCATACCAGTGCGAGGATGAGTTGTTCAATCTTAGTATAATTTCTTTCCGCGGGATTGAGTGTCTTGCTGACGTAATAGATAGGCTGTTCTATCTTTGTATTGGTTTTGACTAATACCGCGCTGACTGCGTCCTCCGTTGCTGCTATGTACAGTGCCAAAACTTCATCAGGGTCAGGTTTCTGCAGGATAGGGATCGAAGCTAGATGTTCTTTGATCTTTTGGAATGCTTCCTCGCAATCGGCGGTCCATTCGAACCTGCTCCCTTTCTTAAGAATATTGAAGAAATGTTTGCACTTGTCCGAAGACCGTGCAATAAATCTGCCCAACGCTGCTATGGACCCATTGAGCTTCTGCACTTCCTTTAGATTCTTTGGTGACGGCATCTCTACTATGGCTTGAGTCTTAGCTGGGTCTACCTCGATGCCCCTTTTCGTCACCAGATAACCGAGGAACTTCCCTGAGGTGACACCGAAAGTACATTTCTCCGGATTTACTTTCATGTGATGTTGTCTCATTGCATTGAAAATATTCCTCAGGTCCTGGTGGTGATTTTTACGCAGCTTGCTTTTGACGAGCATGTCGTCCACGTAGACTTCTAGGGTTCCTCCAATCCATGGTTTGAAGATAGCATCGACCATCCTTTGGTATGTTGCCCCTGCGTTTCGGAGCCCGAAAGGCATTCTGGTATAGCAATAAAGGCCATGTGGTGTATAGAATGTTGTGTGTTGCTGATCTTCTTCTGCCAGGGCTACTTGGTTGTAACCAGAGTATCCGTCCATAAACGACAGCTCCTCGTACCCTTCAACTGCTTCAACCAGTTGATCTATGCTCGGCAGGGGATAGCTGTCCTTTGGACACGCCTTGTTGAGATTAGTAAAGTCGATGCATATTCTAACCCCTCCATTTTTCTTAGGAACAATGACCATGTTGGATATCCAGGTAGGATACTTGACTTCCTTGATAAATCCTGCGTCTAGTAGCTTCCGAAGTTCTGTTTCTACCGCCTCATGATATTCTGGAGCCACTTTTCGTATTTTCTGCCTGAACGGGGGTGTGCCCTGTTTGATGCGTAGTTCATGTTGGATTACTTTTGGGTCGATCCCTGGCATATCTCCTAACTTCCAGGCGAACACATCCGCATATTCCTTAAGTAATTTGGTTAAGGAATGTTCTCTCCCTTCGCCCATGATGGTCCCGACTTTGACCCTCTTCGGGTCTTCTTCCGTTCCTATGTTGATTTCCTTAGTGGGTTCCACGGGTGTGAACATAGGCCTTGGGTTTCCGAGGACTGGGGCGCTCTTTAATTGCTATTTGGCGTGTTTCTGCTCTTTGTTGATTGTTGAGGTACTTGTTTCCGAGCCTCGGACATTACCCTCTTTCGTCAAGCCTTTTCCTGTGGTTTCCTTAAGGAATAGTTCTACGGCTTTCTCTTGCGTGGTTTCTTGATTTCTTACTCTTCGGATTTTTCGCTGTTCTTCTTGCTCGTTGTTGATATGATCCTGAGTGGCCTGGCATTCTCGTGTAGCGATTCGATCTCCCTTGATCTCCATAATTCCCTCAGGTGTTGGAAATCTGAGGTACTGGTGGTATGTTGCCGCAACTCCTTTGAGCTTGTGTACCCACTGTCGTCCAATAATGGCGTTGTAGGGGGAAGGGGTATCCACCACACTGAATCGGGTATCCAGTTTCATGGGCCCTGCGATAACCTGTAACACAATGTCTCCCAAGGGCTTTGTGGCCGCTCCATTGAATCCGTAGATGGTGTGATAAGAGGTCATCAACTGTTCATCGTGGAGCTTCATCCGCTTGAATGCGTCATAGAATAGGACATTCACAGAGCTTCCCCCGTCTATGAGGATCTTTTTGAGGTTACATCCCGCTATTGGTAATGTCAGGACCAAGGGATCGTTATGGTCTTCCATATCTTCTTCGATATCCTCGGCATCGAAGATGACAGGTAATTCCATCCATTTTTCATGTTCTTCCACTGTTATCCCATCGACCTTATATAACTCGCAGCGATCTTCGAATTGCTTCCGTAACCTTTTTCCAATCTGTGCTGTGAGCGAAGGTCCTGTGGCTTCGGAACACGAGATGGTGTTGATTGTTCGGTTTTCTTCCGGAAGTTGGACTGGTTTGGTTCGTTTGGATCTGTCCTCGGTAACCTCCTTCCGTATGTAATGTTTGAGCTCTCCCGCATCAATTAATTTTTGGATCATTATTTTAAGGTTCTTGCATTTTTCGGTCTGGTGTCCGTCGAAACAGTGATACTCACAGTAATCTTTAGACTTCTCGGATCTTGGGGGCTGCTTTCCCTTAGACCATGGCCATTCTAAGTTTTCCCTCCCTTTGATCTCCCGCAGGATACGAGCATAGCTAGCGTTGAGTTTCGTGTAAACTTGGTCTTCGAATTTTCGGTCGCCTGTTCTTCGTTCATCCCTCTGTTCCTTTCTATCTTCGTGAGGTCTGTCATCTGAGGAACCCCTTTTGGCCCCATTGGTTTGTTCTGCTGAATTGGTGCGGTGAGACCTCTGCGGATATGCCCTCGGGTTTTCCCGTTGAATTTCTTCAAGTCGAGCGTGCTTCTCGATAATTATTCGGAGATCGCCTTCTGTCTTGGGCACGCTCCCGTGAATTTCAACAAATAGGGGACTCATTCGGTCCAAGCCCCACTTATAGCAATTGATGCTTACCACTGGGTCCATGCTTCCTATGGCTTGGCAGATCCTATGCCATCTGTGTGTGTATTCCCTCGTGGTTTCCTTGTAGCCGATTGCTAGTGAAAAAAGCTTATCCATCCCAGTGTTTACAGTCTTGTTGTACATGTATGTTCTTAAGAATTTCTCTGCCAGTTGGTCGTATGAGTGTATGGAGTTTGGTGGCAGATTATCAAACCATGATAACGCCGATCCCTTCAAACTTGACGGGAAGTATCTACAGAGTACGGCGTCGTTCTGTCCCCATCTCGCTAGGACGCGGTTGTAGTACCGAACATGTGCAGCAGGGTCGCTGGACCCATCATAGCATTCGAACGTCGGGACAGGGCATTTCAGGGGAATAGGGGTGTTGGCCAAGCGATGCGTCAGGGGCGTGGAGTTAGCTTCTCTCATAACCTCTTCTAACCTTCCCCCTCCTTGTTTATTTTTCAATTGCCTGATCTCTGTCATCATCTCATCTCGCAGTTCCTCCATTGCGCGTTGGTGTTCTAAATTCTTCAGATCATTTCCGTTTGATTCTCCATCGTCATAATCCAGGTCAGATACGCTATGTCTCCTTGTCGCGTCTTCATTAGTCGCTAGGACGACTCTGCAGTCTTGGTTTGGCTCTGGTGCTTTGGAGCTTGCTTCATCAAGTTGTTGGTTGGTCTTTGTGCTTAGAGCAATCCGCTCCTTTAAATCTTGATTTTCTCTGGCCAAAAGTGCTACAGCTTCTGCGTAAACCTGTTGGTTCCTTCTCAGTTCCTCGAGCTCAGCCATTAGTTGGTGTGATTGGTTGGACCCCTGATTGGGAGTCCCCGCACGTGCCGCTACAGCCGTGGCGCCGCCCTCCTCCATGGTCTGTACTAAAGGTGGCAGGGGTTCAACTTCTGTTGCTGGTGTTTCCAAATTGGAGTGAGCGCCCCTCTGCGGTGCCCGAGCCGCCGGTATGGTTTGATTCTGGTTATTTGTTAGCGGCATTCCAAAGGTTAGCAGATGCGCGGGTTGGAATGTTCTGGATTCATCCACCCTTTCCCTTGGTTGGTTAAGTTGACTCATGGCGAAGGTATTGCTAGCCTCCGCAGCCTTCGGGACTACCGCGGCTTCCCCGTATTTTATCGTTGCTGCTCTGAGAGCCGCCATTGCAACAGAATTAGCGTTCATGGGTGAAGTGATCTCAGTGGTATCCTGCCTTCGATTGGTCATTTTAGTTTTATCTCCTTTCTGCTTGCTTCGGGTGATGATCGGGGTTGTCCGGGGTGTTTCTTTTGACAAAGCTTTGGATTTTCCTGCTTCCTGCGTCTTCTCCATCACGTGCCTTTTTGTTGACGAAATCTAGCGTAAACTCGCCTTCTTTACTCACAACACGTTCTCTCTGTATAAATTTATTCAAACAGAAACGGGAATATCCGCGTGAAGCGGGTTAGTTGTCGAAATACAATTTTTCAAAAGCGGGTTTATTAAAGGCGATCTTTAGTATATAAAAAAAAACTATGAAAATTGTAAATCCGACGGATTAGGACAATAACCCATGCTTGGAACACTAACTCTTATCGAAGGCAAAAAGTGGGTTTTTGAATATAATACTGTTGACGAATGATCTATACAGTCAGAGCTGATAAAATCGGAGCAATCGTATGCCAAATTAGAATGAAATCACAGGACAAGATAAATCTTTTACCGGGACGAAGTCCCTGTTTCTAGCGCCAAATTGTGGACACACGAACTACGCGGGGTCCGAATGCCCGCAATCAATTGTTAAAGTCTAAAGAGATTACGATGATGATACCCGGATGTGGGTTCATTGGCTCAAAACCCACGGGTTTATCATGGCCTCCTCCAACTTCCCCATGCGTAGCGATTATGCATGGGGTACAAATATAAAAGGAAAACAACATATATAAGCAAATGCATGCGGAACTAAATAAATGCAAAGTGCTGAAATGTAAATAAGACCAAGGTTTACGTGGTTCAGCACTAAGGCCTACGTCCACGGGGTTTGTTGTTCTGCTATATTATTCACGGTTACACGAATAGTTTGAATGACTTGGGGTTTACATATTTCTCTCCACTATGGGATTCCTTACCTTTGCTATTCTCTCTCTCTCTCTCTCCTCTGATGTTTTCGATTTTGACCCTCTTTGGGTCTTCTTCCGTTCCTATGTTGATTTCCTTAGTGGGTTCCACGGGTGTGAACATAGGCCTTGGGTTTCCGAGGACTGGGGCGCTCTTTAATTGCTATTTGGCGTGTTTCTGCTCTTTGTTGATTGTTGAGGTACTTGTTTCCGAGCCTCGGACATTACCCTGTATCATCAAGCCTTTTCCTGTGGTTTCCTTAAGGAATAGTTCTACGGCTTTCTCTTGCGTGGTTTCTTGATTTCTTACTCTTCGGATTTTTCGCTGTTCTTCTTGCTCGTTGTTGATATGATCCTGAGTGGCCTGGCATTCTCGTGTAGCGATTCGATCTCCCTTGATCTCCATAATTCCCTCAGGTGTTGGAAATCTTAGGTACTGGTGGTATGTTGCCGCCACTCCTTTGAGCTTGTGTACCCACTGTCGTCCAATAATGGCGTTGTAGGGGGAAGGGGTATCCACCACACTGAATCGGGTATCCAGTTTCATGGGCCCTGCGTTAACCTGTAACACAATGTCTCCCAAGGGCTTCGTGGCCGCTCCATTGAATCCGTAGATGGTGTGATAAGAGGTCATCAATTGTTCATCATGGAGCTTCATCCGCTTGAATGCGTCATAGAATAGGACATTCACAGAGCTTCCCCCGTCTATGAGGATCTTTTTGAGGTTACATCCCGCTATTGGTAATGTCAGGACCAAGGGATCGTTATGGTCTTCCATATCTTCTTCGATATCCTCGGCATCGAAGATGACAGGTAATTCCATCCATTTTTCATGTTCGTCCACTGTTATCCCATCGACCTTATATAACTCGCAGCGATCTTCGAATTGCTTCCGTAACCTTTTTCCAATCTGTGCTGTGAGCGAGGGTCCTGTGGCTTCGGAACACGAGATGGTGTTGATTGTTCGGTTTTCTTCCGGAAGTTGGACTGGTTTGGTTCGTTTGGATCTGTCCTCGGTAACCTCCTTCCGTATGTAATGTTTGAGCTCTCCCGCATCAATTAATTTTTGGATCATTATTTTAAGGTTCTTGCATTTTTCGGTTTGGTGTCCGTTGAAACAGTGATACTCACAGTAATCTTTAGACTTCTCGGATCTTGGGGGCTGCTTTCCCTTAGACCATGGCCATTCTAAGTTTTCCCTCCCTTTGATCTCCCGCAGGATACGAGCATAGCTAGCGTTGAGTTTCGTGTAAACTTGGTCTTCGAATTTTCGGTCGCCTGTTCTTCGTTCATCCCTCCGTTCCTTTCTATCTTCGTGAGGTCTCTCATCTGAGGAACCCCTTTTGGCCCCATTGGTTTGTTCTGCTGAATTGGTGCGGTGAGACCTCTGCGGATATGCCCTCGGGTTTTCCCGTTGAATTTCTTCAAGTCGAGCGTGCTTCTCGATAATTATTCGGAGATCGCCTTCTGTCTTGGGCACGCTCCCGTGAATTTCAACAAATAGGGGACTCATTCGGTCCAAGCCCCACTTATAGCAATTGATGCTTACCACTGGGTCCACGCTTCCTATGGCTTGGCAGATCCTATGCCATCTGTTTGTGTATTCCCTCGTGGTTTCCTTGTAGCCGATTGCTAGTGAAAAAAGCTTATCCATCCCAGTGTTTACAGTCTTGTTGTACATGTATGTTCTTAGGAATTTCTCTGCCAGTTGGTCGTATGAGTGTATGGAGTTTGGTGGCAGATTATCAAACCATGATAACGCCGATCCCTTCAAACTTGACGGGAAGTATCTACAGAGTACGGCGTCGTTCTGTCCCCATCTCGCTAGGACGCGGTTGTAGTACCGAACATGTGCAGCAAGGTCGCTGGACCCATCATAGCATTCGAACGTCGGGACAGGGCATTTCAGGGGAATAGGGGTGTTGGCCAAGCGATGCGTCAGGGGCGTGGAGTTAGCTTCTCTCATAACCTCTTCTAACCTTCCCCCTCCTTGTTTATTTTTCAATTGCCTGATCTCTGCCATCATCTCATCTCGCAGTTCCTCCATTGCGCGTTGGTGTTCTAAATTCTTCAGATCATTTCCGTTTGATTCTCCATCGTCATAATCCGGGTCGGATACGCTATGTCTCCTTGTCGCGTCTTCATTAGTCGCTAGGACGACTCTGCAGTCTTGGTTTGGCTCTGGTGCTTTGGAGCTTGCTTCATCAAGTTGTTGGTTGGTCTTTGTGCTTAGAGCAATCCGCTCCTTTAAATCTTGATTTTCTCTGGCCAAAAGTGCTACAGCTTCTGCGTAAACCTGTTGGTTCCTTCTCAGTTCCTCGAGCTCAGCCATTAGTTGGTGTGATTGGTTGGACCCCTGATTGGGAGTCCCCGCACGTGCCGCTACAGCCGTGGCGCCGCCCTCCTCCATGGTCTGTACTAAAGGTGGCAGGGGTTCTACTTCTGTTGCTGGTGTTTCCAAATTGGAGTGAGCGCCCCTCTGCGGTGCCCGAGCCGCCGGTATGGTTTGATTCTGGTTATTTGTTAGCGGCATTCCAAAGGTTAGCAGATGCGCGGGTTGGAATGTTCTGGATTCATCCACCCTTTCCCTTGGTTGGTTAAGTTGACTCATGGCGAAGGTATTGCTAGCCTCCGCAGCCTTCGGGACTACCGCGGCTTCCCCGTATTTTATCGTTGCTGCTCTGAGAGCCGCCATTGCAACAGAATTAGCGTTCATGGGTGAAGTGATTTCAGTGGTATCCTGCCTTCGATTGGTCATTTTAGTTTTATCTCCTTTCTGCTTGCTTCGGGTGATGATCGGGGTTGTCCGGGGTGTTTCTTTTGACAAAGCTTTGGATTTTCCTGCTTCCTGCGTCTTCTCCATCACGTGCCTTTTTGTTGACGAAATCTAGCGTAAACTCGCCTTCTTTACTCACAACACGTTCTCTCTGTATAAATTTATTCAAACAGAAACGGGAATATCCGCGTGAAGCGGGTTAGTTGTCGAAATACAATTTTTCAAAAGCGGGTTTATTAAAGGCGATCTTTAGTATATAAAAAAAACTATGAAAATTGTAAATCCGACGGATTAGGACAATAACCCATGCTTGGAACACTAACTCTTACCGAAGGCAAAAGGTGGGTTTTTGAATATAATACTGTTGACGAATGATCTATACAGTCAGAGCTGATAAAATCGGAGCAATCGTATGCCAAATTAGAATGAAATCACAGGACAAGATAAATCTTTTACCGGGACGAAGTCCCTGTTTCTAGCGCCAAATTGTGGACACACGAACTACGCGGGGTCCGAATGCCCGCAATCAATTGTTAAAGTCTAAAGAGATTACGATGGTGATACCCTGATGTGGGTTCATTGGCTCAAAACCCACGGGATTATCATGGCCTCCTCCAACTTCCCCGTGCGTAGCGATTATGCATGGGGTACAAATATAAAAGGAAAGCAACATATATAAGCAAATGCATGCGGAACTAAATGAATGTAAAGTGCTGAAATGTAAATAAGACCAAGGTTTACGTGGTTCAGCACTAAGGCCTACATCCACAGGGTTTGTTGTTCTACTATATTATTCACGGTTACACGAATAGTTGAATGACTTGGGGTTTACATATTTCTCTCCACTATGGGATTCCTTACCTTTGCTATTCTCTCTCTCTTACTTGATAGCTGATAAGAGATAGTTGTTATGGTGGGTAGTTCATACTATCTAAAATCAAAATGACGAACTACGGTCGTGCTTGATCCCTTCGAGCAATGGAGAAGGTATGTAGGCAGCCGTTATGCGGTTCAACACCTCTCTGTGAGGTTGTTCATATCGTCTTGAAAGGATTGGTTGCTGCTTGACAGTTCATACCATCAATTCAGAGATGATTGCAACCTTGGCAGTATGTGTATCGTTGGTAAGAGCTAGTTGCAGTACCAGCTGTTCATACTACCTAGTGAAGATTAGTTTTCTCTCTGAAATAATCCATACCATCTGGTAACTATACAACCATAAGGCAAGAGATGATTATTACTTGTCGAGGTAATTCATATCATCTGTCTACGCTTGTGAGTTAAGCAATGGTTATTATTATGAGAGATAACTCATATGATATGAGAGGGGTGGTTGCTGCACATGATGTCAGTTCATACCATTGACCTAGAGATGATTGCTAACTGTTTGAGCAGTTCATATCATCTAAGAAAGTTAGTTGGTTGATCTTGAAACATTGCCAGGCCAGAAATGGCATCCCACCCACGGATGGCAACTCGGAAGACCATTTGTTTGATAACGGTGGCTGGTATCAGACTACCCTGGCATTGAATTACCATTTGTTTGATAACGGTGCGTTCTGTCAGGCCTTAATTGGCACCCACCTACGGGTGGCAACCCGGAAGACCGTTTGCTTGATAACGGTGGCTGGTATCGGACTACCCTGGCAAGAGACATTATTCCTTCACAGTAAAAATAATGGAAATAAATTGTCGGCTTCGATGACTAATAGGTGTCTAAAACACCTTGATATTTATCTATTGTTTATGCTTTCTTTGCTAAGTTTTCTTATAAATTGTGTATCTTATATTTACTTTTGAGTGTTTAAGTACTTTGGAGTCATTTGGAACAAAAGAAGAAGAAACGTGCTCAAAAGGCAAAAAGGTGCAAATATTGTTGGAGGCGAAACTATTTCTTATTATTTGCTTCTATTTCTTCATCTCTGGATGAAAAGCATGTTGATTTTAGTGATGCAAATTCATATGGCTGAAAAGCATGACAACTTTAGTGATGTGTAAAAATTGAAGAGTAGAAGTGAATCGGAGAAGTAAGATGCGGTTGTTATTGGTGGAGGAATTCGAAGAAGAGCAAAAGCGTCATTCCAGCAAGCATTACCGGGAGCACAATGGAGGATACGGGACAGTCGACATCACCAATACATGTTGCAGAAAGGGCTTCCATTTGGTTGGCCCTTGTCCTATTCATGGGTGCCTAGAATCATATGATACCCCCTATCTACTTCACCTGAGTGGGTATAGCATTTCCCATTCTTACACTAAACCTAAAATTCAGAGTCTCGTTTTCTTTATTTCACTTCTTCAACTGAATCAGGAGAGAAAAGAGATGGTTGCGCAGAAACTAGATGGGAGAAGGGTGGCTTTGAATTAAATCGAGATTAGGGTTCCTGCGACGTTGAAAGAGAAGGAGAAGCTTCTGATGCTGTTGACGTTGAAGCAATGGGTTCAATCTGTACAAAGAAGAAGAATATGAGTTGCTGTTAACGAGATGAAATCCGTAGTGATCGACTGGGTTTCTGCTTTTGAGGATAATTGAAGGTTCTACTGCTGTTGAAGACATGGGTTTGAGCAATTTTGAATGAAAAGTCAAGATGGGTTCAAATCAGAATGTTTGAAGTTAGGGATTGCAGTTTCTGTGGATTTAAGAAATGAAAATAAGGGTTTCATGGTTGAACTGAAGAATGAAATGGGTCTGTGTTGGATTCAATGGAGATGTACTAAGAGATTTCTGGGGATGCAGTTTGTAGCTGGTCTCGGTGGTTGTGGCCTGAGTCTGAGAACTCAATATTGCAGGACTGGATGAACTGAAGCTGCAATGGAAGATGTGGTAATGCTGTTATACAAGAAGAAAATGCTGATTGCAGCTGAAGTGTTAGATGCATGTTTAGGACAGGTTTGAGCTCAATGTGGAGTTGTTGGTGATACTGCAGTTCAGATGCCATTTACAGGGAAGTGTTGGTGGTGCTGCAATGAAGAAAATGGGAGAGCAATGAAAGAGGTAGAGAAGTTGATGTTGTTGCCATGGGATCAATTGCCATGAACCACGATTGAACTGAAGATGGTGATGGTCAGTTTTGTGCTGGTCTAGATTTGTGTGGCTGTGCTTACAGGGTTCATGGAGGTGGAGAAGAAACTGGTCTGGGATGGTGATATTCTGATTTCATTATGAGAAACTGCAGGTACTGGTGCAGTTGCAGATTATACTGAGACTGGTAGAAATGGTGAATTGCAGGTGCAGTGGTGACTGAATGGTTGTTGGTGGATTGCAGTTGATGGTGGCAGCTGAAATTAAGGAAAATGAGCCAGTGTTGCGGGTTATGGAGGAATGGCTCAAAGTTGCGGTGATTCGGTTGAGTTTTGAGCTTGTATTGATGCCTGAAATCAGTGAAGAATACGTTATTGTGGCCTGAGATTGATGGGTGTTTACACAAGGGGTTACTGGTGCTTTGTTCTCGACAGAAAAAGACGATGTTGTGAAGCCATGAATTCAGTGAAGCAGGTGGATGTCTTTCATGGGTTTTGACAGTTAATTGAAGCTTGGGGGAAACAGCAGGAGTAGTTTGAATGAATGTGCAGCTCAGATGGGTTTGTGGTGCTACTGCTACTGGTGTTGTGTCTTGCGTTGATGCAGCTGTTGCTGAGAAGATGTTAGAGATGCTTCAGTTGCTGTTGGTTTCCATGGACTGGAAATTGCAAGTGTAGCAGCTAGGAATGGTGAACTGAAACTGTGCATGCTTGCTGTTGGTAAGGTGGTGATGTTTGCAGCTGTTAAATGGAGTTGGCATGACAGAATGTGAGGTTACAAAACTGATATATATGGAGGTACAGCCATCTTGGCGCATCACAGTTATGGCCTTCACAAATGCCTAGGCATTAGTCACTCGGTTACACTGTTATACTTTGGTGGCTGACTGTTAACATTGACCGGCCACCCGAGGCACTATTCCATTGTCTGAGATGAATTCCGATGAATTTTCCCGGCCTATTTCTGGCCATGGAACCGGTTTTCTGGCGACCATTTTGGGGCACATTTTCTACAAGGGTTTTTCTCATAGATGGGCTTGGAGGACTTCTATATATTGGACTTTTGAAAACTTGACCTAAGAAGAGAATAAAAGGGAAGACTTCTACAACTTGATATCACGTATTTTTACTTGGAGTTTTGGAGGAGAGCCGAAAACTAGGGTTTGCTTTCGTATTTATTTTCATCTTCTTTATTTCAATTACTATTGATGATGAATTCCAAAACTATGAGTAACTAAAACTATTTTTGATTAAGGGTGATTTCAAAGCCCGAAATATGAACTCATGATTAATGTGCAATAGCTCGTTTTCTCGCAAGTTTAGTTACTTTTTTATTTCTACCATGCTAATAATGCTTATGGATTGTTCCTTAATTGTTTAAGTTCGAAATTAAATAGTTATGTCACAATCTTATTGCTAGTTTAGATTTTCTTCGACCCGTAATTGTCTAGAGAATTAAACACAAGTAGCAATATATGTGTATTGATGATGGGACTTTGTTAAGTACCCTTATGTAGAAATTGACACTAGTAGGTGATCCATGCTTTTGAGTTCATCACTAGGAGCAACCTTATCTCACAAAACCTAGAGCATTTGTTTAAGTCACACCTAGAGAACGTACTTCTAGGAAACTTTGCAAGTATAATCCGGTAGTCGAGCGCTTCTGTATCCGGTGAGCTTATGAGATAATAACGGGATAGTTGAGCGTATTAATTATCCTAGGATTGCTAGTAACAAGATAACGCGAATAACGTGCTATATATCGATTTGGTTTATGTTTCGTGGTCGAGAATGATTCCTTAATCAATTCCATCTCATATTTGAATTACAATTTTCAAAATTTCTATAGCAAAACAATCTTGCTAAGAGTAATTTAATAACAACTTTTACTTCATACCTCTCTTGGGACGAATCTGCTATCATTATACTACTTGCTAGTGTAAAAAGTAGTAGAAAATTATTACTTGCGAGTTGACACCTCGTCAAAATTGGCGCCGCTGCCGGGGAAGCAGTGGCAAGTTTAGTTGTTATTTTTATTTTTAGTTGTTACTTTTGCTTTTATTTTCAATTTCCGTTACTCATTCAATCCTTGAGAATCTTATTTCAGGTACTATTTCTTTGGTGAATGCTTGGAGAAAGCAAACCAAGTCCTATTGGTATACGTCTTCATTCGAGCACTTTATTAAAATACTTCATTCGAGCAGTGAATACTCCATTTCCTCCTAGTTCTTCGTCTAGTGATTTCTCGGACTCAGACAAAGAGGAAGACAACACAATGGGAAGTCGACCACCTGCTCCAAGAACACTCAAGGACCTCACTTCTCCAAACATTGACCAGCAGCCTTTATGTATTCAGCTGAATGGAACCATTGAGTTGAAGCCACAATTGATTCACTTGCTTCCCAAATTCAGATGTTTAGCGGGAGAAGATCCTAATCGTCACTTGCA
This sequence comes from Papaver somniferum, assembly GCF_003573695.1. Lineage (NCBI taxonomy): Eukaryota > Viridiplantae > Streptophyta > Magnoliopsida > Ranunculales > Papaveraceae > Papaver > Papaver somniferum. Next base: position 20,864,301 of record NC_039367.1, on the reverse strand, counting down.
ACAACTTCATCATGTTATGACTAGTATGAAGGAAGCAACTGCAGATGCGGATATGGCTATGATGACAGCATTTCCTTTCCCCCTTATCAATGCTGCAGGAGAATGGTTCTTTTGTTTACCTCCTAGGAGTATAACCACATGGAACGGGATGAAGAAATTGTTCCTTGAGAAGTATTTTCCAACATCAAAAGCAGCAGTGATTCGCAAGGAAATTTGTGGTATTGTGCAAATATCGGGGGAGACTCTCTATGAGTATTGTGAGCGGTACAAGAAAATTCTAGCTAGCTGTCCACACCATCAAATCAGTGATCAACTCATTATTCAATATTTCTACGAGGGATTTCTTTCTAATGAGAGAAATTTGATTGATGCCGCAAGTGGTGGTGCACTCACTAACAAGACCATTGCTGAAGCTGCAAGCTTGCTAGAGAATATGGCTGCAAACACGCAACAGTTCTTCACTAGAGATGAACCGATGGTAAGGAAGGTGAATGAAGTTGGCAATTCTTCACATTTGGAACATCGGATGGGTAACATGGAGAAGACGATGCAACAAATAGCAACAGCTGTCATACCATCATCATACAACGAAGATGTTGAGCAAGCAAGTGTTATGTACCAAAATCAACAAAGGCCAAGATATGATCCGTATTCTAGCACATACAATCCCGGCTGGCGAGATCATCCCAATTTCAGCTACGCCAATAAGCAAGCTGTAGTCTCTAATCCTCCTTTCAATCAACAAGGTGGGTACCAATTCTTGCAAAGGCCACGTCAAGAAACTCAAGGCACGAGTATAGATGACAAGTTGAATCTTATTCTCAACACACTGGCGCAAGACAACCAAAAGTCAGAGATGGATATGAAGGACATACGAACACAAATGGGTCAACTATCTACTACCGTGAGCAAATTGGAAGCACAAGCATCTGGAAAACTTCCTTCACAACCATTAAATCATAAGAAGAATGCCAATGCTATTGAGCTACGAAGTGGGAAGCAAATAGAGAAGCCGTCAACATCACCGGTGTCCCATGAACCTGATTTGGAGAAAGAAGAGGGTGAAACAGCCCCTAAAAAGGCTGACCCGGTAACAAATTCTAACTCTAAAGCTCGTGTTTCTACTTATGCTACTCCTCCGACTTTTCCTAGCAGGTTTGCAAAGTCGAACAAGGAGACATTGTACCAAGAGATTTGGGAGATCTTTAAGAAGATTGAAGTGAACATTCCACTAATTGACACGATAAGGCAGGTTCCTCGTTATGCAAAGTTCTTGAAGGAATTGTGCACTAACAAGCACAAATTGACCGGTGATGAGGTAATGAGTGTGGGGGCGAATGCTTCGGTATATCTTCAAAAAAAAAACCACCTAAGTTGAAAGACCCCGGTAGTTTCACCATACCATGTACTGTTGGTAAAATCAGGTTTGAACGTGCTTTGCTAGATTTAAGAGCATCCATTAATGTTATGCCTGCCTCCGTTTATGAATCATTGAATCTTGGACCTCTTAAAAATACCGGTATTGTTATACAACTTGCTGATAGGTCTAATACTTATCCGAAAGGGGTTATTGAGGATGTTTTGGTGCAGGTTAACCAACTCATATTTCCGGCGGATTTCTATGTTCTTGACATGATGGACGAAGATTCACCATCGTCTACCCCCTTGCTGTTGAGTAGACCATTCATGAGAACCGCAAGAACAAAGATAGATGTTTTTAAAAGTGCCCTAACTATGGAGTTTGATGATGAAATCATAAGTTTCAATATCTTTGAGGCTATGATATATCCTAGTGACGTGCATTCCGGTTTTTCAATTGATATTATTGATTCTCTAGCTCAACAGATTTTTGAATTGAATGGTGATGATGATTTAGAGAACACCATAATGGAGGGTTTAGGTTATGGAAAATACAAAGACCTTGAAAGTGAATTGTCTATTTGTGATGAGCTTAAAGAGGCTGTTTTAGCTCTTAACTCATTACAAGAAGTTCCATAAAAGTATAATGCGTCTTATGTTTCTTTTCCACTTACTAATGAGAGACTTTTACCGTCGATTGTGCAGGCACCTATTCTTGAGTTGAAACCTCTTCTGGATCACCTCAAATACGTATATTTAGGTGATAAGGAAGAGTTGCTGGTGATCATTGTCAAAGACCTTACCAAGGTGCAAGAGGAGAAACTTATTCGAGTGCTAAGAGAGTACAAGTCTGTCATTGGGTGGAGCATTGCTGATATCAAAGGAATCAGCCCTTCCACATGTATGCACCGAATACTTCTTGAGAAGGGGGAAAAACCAACAAGAGAGGCTCAACGACGCTTGAACCCTCAGATGATGGAGGTAGTCAAGAAAGAAATCCTGAAGTTGTTGGATGTCGGGGTTATCTATCCCGTATCTGATAGCAAATGGGTGAGTCCGGTTCAAGTCGTTCCAAAGAAGTCCGGAATCACGGTGGTGAAAAACGATGATAATGACTTGGTTCCCACTAGAATCCAGACCGGCTGGAGAGTTTGCATTGACTACCGAAAGCTCAACTCTACCACTCGAAAGGACCATATTCCCTTACCATTCATTGATCAAATGCTTGAAAGATTGGCTGGACACTCTCACTATTGCTTTATTGACGGTTTTTCAGGTTATAATCAGATTGTAATAGCTCCGGAAGATCAAGAAAAGACGACGTTTACGTGTCCCTTTGGCACTTTTGCGTATAGACGTATGCCATTTGGCTTGTGCAATGCTCCAACCACTTTTCAACGTTGTATGGTAAGTATATTTTCAAATTATGTGGAAAGCATCATAGAAGTGTCTATGGATGATTTTAGCGTGTATGGTGATTCTTTTGACAAGTGCTTAGATAACCTTGCACTTATTCTTAAACGATGCGTATAAACTAATCTTGTGCTTAATTTGGAAAAGTGTCACTTTATGGTGAATCATGGGATTGTACTAGGCCATGTTATATCCTCTAAGGGGTTAGAAGTGGACAAGGCTAAGATAGATTTGATTCAGAACTTACAATACCCCACAACTGTGAGGGAGGTTCGCTCTTTTCTTGGTCATGCAGGTTTTTATAGGAGATTCATCAAGGATTTCTCTAAGATTGCAATGCCCCTGTGTATACTTTTGCAGAAAGATGTGGCTTTTGATTGTGACAAGGAATGCAAGGAGGCTTTTGACACCTTGAAGGACCTGTTGACTACCGCACCAATCATCAAACCAACGGCCTGGAGCAAGCCATTTGAGTTGATGTGCGATGCAAGTGATTATGCAGTTGGAGCCGTATTGGGACAACGAGATGGTAAAGTTCCATATGCCATTTATTATGCTTCTAGAACTCTCAACGGAGCACAAATCAACTACTCCCTACTGAAAAGAAGCTCTTGGCCATAATATTTGCACTAGAGAAGTTTAGATCTTACTTGGTGGGTACAAAGGTGGTTGTCTTCTCCGACCATGCTGCACTACGATACTTGCTCACAAAGAAGGATGCTAAGCCAAGGCTCATAAGGTGGATACTCCTTCTTCAAGAGTTCAACTTGCAAATCAAGGACAAGAAGGGCAATGAGAATACCGTAACGGATCATTTAAGCAGATTGGTTGTGTCCGAAGAAGCAATTCCTTTGCATGATAGCTTCTCGGATGAGCAACTCTTTGCGGTTATTGGCACAACTCCATGGTACGCTGATATTGTTAACTTCTTGGTGACGGGACAAGTCCCTAGTTCCATGTCTACATGTCAGAAACACAAGCTCAAGAAGATTGCCAAGATATATATATGGGATGAACCTTATTTGTGGAAGCATTGCTCCGATCAAATGATCCGCAGGTGCATACTCGAATCCGAGTTCTAATCAATTCTGAATTTTTGTCACTCATATGCTTGTGGTAGCCATTTCGGAGCCAAGAGGACAGCCCTCAAGGTTCTCGAAAGTGGTTTTTATTGGCCTACATTGTTTAAGGAAGCATATTCATTTTGTAAGGCTTGTGATAGGTGTCAAAGGACATGCAATCTAGGTGCTAGAAACCAAATGCCGCAAACACCAATTCTCGCTGTTGAGATTTTTGATGTTTGGGGTATCGATTTTAAGGGGCCTTTTGTGAATTCCAATGGGAAATTTTATATACTTCTTGCTGTAGATTATGTTTCTAAGTGGGTGGAAGCTAAAACCACCCTACTAATGATTCTCAAGTTGTTTATGAGTTTGTGAAGGAACATATCTTTTCTATATTTGGTACACATCGAGTGGTGATTAGTGATGGAGTTTCGCACTTCAAGAGATCCTTTCACGCTCTTCTTAAGAAGTATAACATTTATCATAAAGTTGGCACACCGTATCATCCACAAACAAGCGGTCAAGCTGAAATTTCCAACCGGGAGATTAAGTCCATCCTAGAGAAGACGGTGAACGTTACAAGGAAGGATTGGAGTTATAGACTCAATGACGCTTTGTGGGCGTATAGGACAACTTACAAGACACCCATCGGTATATCTCCTTTTAGGCTTGTCTATGGTAAACCTTGCCATTTTCCGGTCGAACTTGAACACAAAGCTTACTGGGCTATCAATGTATGTAATATGGAATTAGATGCAGCTGGTGAATATAGGAGACTTCAACTCAATGAGTTAGAAGAGATACGTAATGATGCATATGAAAGTTCATGCATTTACAAAGAAAAGACCAATGCTTTCCATGATAAAATGATTTCCCGAAAAAGTTTTGAAGTCGGGAAGAAAGTTCTTTTATTCCATTCTCGTCTTAAATTGTTTCCCGGTAAACTTAGGTCTAGATGGATTGGACCATTCATTGTTACTAATGTGTTCTCTCATGGTGCAGTTGAAATTTTTAGTCCCAAAACAGGGCTGGTTTCCAAGGTCAACGGCCATCGTTTGAAACCATACTATGAGCAGTTTGTAACGCAGAATCGGGATATGGTCACATTGAGTGATCCACTCCCTGTGGAGGAATAATTGGAGCTGAAAGTCAGGCTGATGACTTTAACCAAAGCGCTAAGTGGGAGGCCACTCACCGGTTTTGTATCTTTATCTTTTTATTTTTAAGCAAGTTTATCTTTGTTTTTGCATATCATTTGCGGAATTTCCCACCTTGAACTTTACTTTGAATGACTAAATTTTACATTGAGGACAATGTAAAGTTTAAGTGTGGGAGAGCAGTTATATGATTGCAGAGTTTCATGCCTTTAGTAAAAAAATAATAATTAGAAAATAGAAAAATGAAAAAAAAATTGTTATATACACTCTGAAACCTAGAAACATGTGCCTTTAGGATGACACTATCAATCTAAATGGATGGAACCATCTTGGCTGCAGGAGTTGAGGAACCCATTAACTAAAAGGACAGAATTATTCAAGTGATTATAAATAATATGATAGTTGTTACCATATCTCGGAATGTCACCATATCACCTTCTGTTTTTATTTTTGCCAACTTTTTGTTTATCTAAGTGATTTGGTGGGTCACTAACATCAAATTGTTATTACTGCTAGGATGAAATAGAGTGATTGAGTTATTAAAAAAAAAGACCCGACCAAAGACCAATCGGAATAAAAAATGACACTTTGATAGCAATATGTGTGTGTTCTCCCTGTCTCCGTCGCCTAAGCGTGGAACGCAGGATCCACGGGAATTACCATGTAATCTGCTGACAAGAAGCATGCGCTTGGATCCAAAAGATCTAATCATGTTGTCAAGTAAAAAAAAAAAATTTGTTATCATTGTTCAATAAATCGACTTCTGGTTCCCTTGTATATGTCAGTTGAGTTGATCTAGAATTAAGATTATCGATCGATGGTTCCCTTGTATATGCCAGTTGTATTGACACTAGAATTCAGACCAGTATCTCAATCCAATAGGATTCATAGGTTCATCTTGGCAGTGACCTTCAGAGAGATATGGGAAACACTGTTCACTTAGACAACATTCACAAACATCTATCTTCTTAATCTATTCATATGTGATTGTGGTTAGTCAGATTCCGAGTATTGTGGTTTGTTCAACTTTCTGAGTAGAGTTTAATTTACATATATATTAATTTGGATTCACATCAGGGTACCTCCTCCAATAGCCATTTTGGATTCGTTCATAGATTCGTCACATGTAGTTGGAGTTGGAAATATAGGTTTTGTAGGCAGACCTCTTGTAAGCCTTCACGAGACTAAAACTCGTCCACTAGGGACACCTAGAGGTTCAAAGGCTTGTTATACGTGCTAAGTGTGACCGTAGCCTCGACGACACAGAGTTATATGTATGTTTTAGAATTATTTTGTTTGATTTTCTCGAGGACTAGCAAAGTCTAAGTGTGGGGGAATTTGATAGGTGTCTAAAACACCTTGATATTTATCTATTGTTTATGCTTTCTTTACTAAGTTTTCTTGTAAATTGTGTATCTTATGTTTACTTTTGAGTGTTTAGGTACTTTGGAGTCATTTGGAACAAAAGAAGAACAAACGTCGCTTAAAAGGAAAAAAGGTGCAAATGTTGTTGGAGGCGGAACTATTTCTTATTATTTGCTTCTATTTCTTCATCTCTGGCTAAAAATCATGTCGGCTTTAATGATGCAAATTCATATGGCTGAAAAGCATGACAGCTTTAGTGATGTGTAAAAATTGAAGAGTAGAAGTGAATCTGAGAAGTAAGAGGCGGCTGCTGTTGGTGGAGGAATTCGAAGAAGAGCAAAAGCGTCATTTCAGCAAGCATTACCAGGAGCACAATGGAGGATACGGGACAGTCGACATCACCAATAAAAGTTGCAGAAAGGGCTGCCATTTGGTTGGCCCTTGTCCTATTCATGGGTGCCTAGAATCATATGATACCCCCTATCTACTTCACCTGAGTGGGTATAGCATTTCCCATTCTTACACTAAACCTAAAATCAGAGTCTCATTTTCTTTACTTCACTTCTCCACCTAAAATCAAGAGAGAAAAGAGATGGCTGCGCAGAAACTAGATGGGAGAAGGGTGGCTTTGAATTAAATCGAGATTAGGGTTCCTGCGACGTTGAAAGGGAAGGAGGAGCTTCTGATGTTGTTGACGTTGAAGCAATGAGTTCAATCTGTACAAAGAAGAAGAAAATGAGTTGTTGTTAACGAGATAAAATCCGTAGTGATTGACTGGGTTTCTATTGTTGAGGATAATTGAAGGTTATACTGTTGTTGAAGACATGGGTTTGAGCAATTTTGAATGAAAAATCAAGATGGGTTCAAATCAGAATGTTTGAAGTTAGGGATTGCAGTTTCTGTGGATTTAAGAAATGAAAATAAGGGTTTCATGGTTGAACTGAAGAATGAAATGGGTCTGTGTTGGATTCAATGGAGATGTACTAAGAGAGTTCTGGGGATGCAGTTTGTAGCTGGTCTCGGTGGTTATGGCCTGAGTCTGAGAACTCAATATTGCAGGACTGGATGAACTGAAGCTGCAATGGAAGAGGTGGTAATGCTGTTATACAAGAAGAAAATGCTGATTGCAACTGAAGTGTTAGATGCATGTTTAGGACAGGTTTGAGCTCAATGTGGAGTTGTTGGTGATACTGCAGTTCAGAGGACATTTACAAGGACGTGTTGGTGGTGCTGCAATGAAGAAAATGGGAGAGCAATGAAAGAGGTAGAGAAGTTGATGTTGTTGCCATGGGCTCAATTGTCATGAACCACGATTGAACTTAAGATGGTGATGGTCAGTTCTGTGCTGGTCTAGATTTGTGTGGTTGTGCTTACAAGGTTCATGGAGGTAGAGAAGAAACTGGTATGGGATGGTGATAATCTGAGTTCATTACGAGAAACTGCAGGTACTGGTGCAGTTGCAGATTACTGAGACTGGTAGAAATGGTGAATTGCAGGTGCAGTGGTGACTAAATGGTTGTTGGTGGATTGCAGTTGATGGTGGCAGCTGAAATGAAGCAAAATGAGCCAGTGTTGCAGGTTATGGAGGAATGGCTCAAAGTTGTGGTGATTCGGTTGAGTTTTGGGCTTGTATTAATGCCGGAAATCAGTGAAGAAGACGTTATTGTGGTCTGATATTAATGGGTGTTTACACAAGGGGTTACTGGTGCTTTGTTCTCGACAGAAAAAGCTAAGTTGTGAAGCCATGAATTCACTGAAGCAGGTGGATGTCTTTCATGGGTTTTGACATTTAATTGAAGCTTGGGGGAAACAACAGGAGTAGTTTGAATGAATGTGCGGCTCAGATGAGTTTGTGGTGATACTGCTACTGGTGTTGTGTCTTGCGTTGATGCAGATGATGCTGAGAAGATGTTAGACATGCTTCAGTTGTTGTTGGTTGCGATGGACTGGAAATTGCAAGTGTAGCAGCTAGGAATGGTGAACTGAAACTGTGCATGCTTGCTGTTGGTAAGGTGGTGATGTTTGCAGCTGTTAAATGGAGTTGGCATGACAAAATGTGAGGTTACAAAACTGATATAGGAAGGTGCAGCCATCTTGGTGCATCACAGTTATGGCCTTCGCAAATGCCTAGGCATTAGTCACTCAGTTACAGTGTTATATACTTTGACGGTTGACTATTAACATTGACCGGCCACCTGAGGCACTATTCCGGTTGTGTGAGATGAATTCCGGTGAATTTTCCCCGCCTATTTCCGACCATGGAACCAGTTTTCCGGCGACCACTTTTGGGGCAGATTTTCTACATGGGTTTTTCTCACAGATGGGCTTGGAGGACTTCTATCTATTGGACTTTTGAAGACTTGACCTAAGAAGAGAATAAAAGGGAAGACTTCTACAACTTGAAATCACGTATTTTTACTTGGAGTTTTGGAGGAGAACCGGAAACTAGGGTTTGCTTTCGTATTTATTTTCATCTTCTTTATTTCAATTACTATTGATAATGAACTCCAAAACTATGAGTAACTAAAGCTATTTTTGATTAAGGGTGATTTCAAAGCCCGAAATATGAACTCATGATTAATGTGCAATAACTCGTTTTCTCGCAAGTTTAGTTATTGTTTGATTTCTACCATGCTAATAATGCTTATGGATTGTTCCTTAATTGTTTAAGTTCGAAATTAAATAGTTATGTCACAATCTTATTGCTAGTTTAGATTTTCTTCGACCCGTAATTGTTGATTTAGAGAATTAAACACAAGTAGCAATATATGGGTATTGATGATGGGACTTTGTTAAGTACCCATATGTAGAAATTGACACTAGTAGGTGATTTATGCTTTTTTGAGTTCATCACTAGGAGCAACCTTATCTCACAAAACCTAGAGCATTTGTTTAAGTCATACCTAGAGAGCGTACTTCTAGGAAACTTGGCAAGTAGAACCAGGTAGTCGAGCGCTTCCTTATCCGGTGAGCTTAGGAGATAATAACGGGATAGTTGAGCGTACTAATTATCCTGGGGTTGTTAGTAACAAGATAATGCGAATATATCGATTTGGTTTATGTTTCGTGGTCGAGAATGATTCCTTAATCAATTCCATCTCATATTTGAATTACAATTTTCAGAATTTCTATAGCAAAACAATCTTGCTAAGAGTAATTTCAAAACAACTTCTACTTCATACCTCCCTTGGGACGAATCTTCTTTCATTATACTACTTGCTAGTGTAAAAAGAAGTAGAAAATTATTATTTGCGAGTTGACACCTCGTCAAAATTGGCGCCGCTGCCGGGGAGGCAGTGGCAAGCTTAGTTGTTATTTTTATTCTTAGTCGTTACTTTTGCTTTTATTTTCAATTTGCGTTACTCATTCAATCCTTGAGAATATTATTTCAGGTATTATTTCTTTGGTGAATGCTTGGAGAAGGCAAACCAAGTCCTATTGGTATACGTCTTCGTTCGGGCACTTTACTAAAATACTTCATTTGAGCAGTGAATACTCCACTTCCTCATAGTTCTTCATCTAGTGATTTCTCGGAATCATACAAATAGGAAGACAACACAATGGGAGGTCGACCACCTGCTCCAAGAACAATCAAGGACCTCACTTCTCAAAACATTGACCAACAACCTTTATGTATTCATCTGAATGGAACCATTGAGTTGAAGCCACAATTGATTCACTTGCTGCTCAAATTCAGAGGTTTTGCGGGAGAAGATCCTAATCGTCACTTGCAACAATTTCATCATGTTGTGACTAGTATGAAGCAAGCAACTGCAGATGCGGATATGGCTATGATGACAACATTTCCTTTCTCCCTTATCGATGTTGCAGGAGAATGGTTCTTTTGTTTACCTCCTGGGAGTATAATCACATGGAACGGGATGAAGAAATTGTTCCTTGAGAAGTATTTTCCAGCATCAAAAGCAACAGTGATTCACAAGGAAATTTGTGGTATTGTTGAAATATCGGGGGTGAATCTCTTGAGTATTGGGAGCAGTACAAGAAACTTCTAGCTAGCTGTCCACATAATCAAATCAGTGATCAACTCATTATTCAATTTTTCTACGAGGGATTGCTTTCTAATGAGAGAAATTTGATTGATGCCGCAAGTAGTGGTGCACTCACTAACAAGACAATTGCTGAATCTACAAGCTTTCTAGAGAACATGGATGCAAACACGCAACAGTTCTTCACTATATATAAACCGATGGTAAGGAAGGTGAATGAAGTTGGCAATTCTTCATATTTGAAACATCGGATGGGTAACATGGAGAAGATGATGCAACAAATAGCAGCAACTATCATACCATCATCATACAAAGAAGATGTTGAGCAAGCAAGTGCTATGTACCAAAATCAGGAAAGGCCAAGATATGATCCGTATTCCAGCACATACAATCCCAGCTGGCGAGATTATCCCAATTTCAGCTACGCCAATAAGCAAGCTGCAGTCTTTAATCCTCCTTTCCATCAACAAGTTGGATTTCAATTATTGCAAAGGCTACTTCAAGAAACTTAAGGCACGAGTATAGATGACAAGTTGAATCTTATTCTCAACACACTGGCGCAAGACAAGCAAAAGTCAGAAATGGGTATGAAGGACATACGAACACAAATGGGTCAACTAGCTACTACCGTGAGCAAATTAGAAGCAAAAGCATCTGGAAAACTTCCTTCACAACCATTAAATCATAAGGAAAATGCCAATGCTATTGATCTACGAAGTGGGAAGCAAATAGAGAAGCCGACAACATCACCGGTGTCCCATGAACCTGATTTGGAGAAAGAAGAGGGTGAAACAACCCCTAAAAAGGCTGACCCGGTAACAAATTATAACTCTAAAACTCGTGTTTCTACTTATGCTACTCCTCCGCCTTTTCCTAGCAGGTTTGCAAAGTCAAACAAGGAGACATTGTACCAAGAGATTTGGGAGATCTTTAAGAAGATTGAAGTGAACATTCCACTAATTGAGGCGATAAAGAAGGTTCCTTGCCATGCAAAGTTCTTGAAGGAATTTTTCACTAACAAGCACAAATTGATCGGTAGTGAGGTAATAATGAGGTAACGAGTGTGGGGGAGAATGCTTCGGCATATCTTCAAAAGAAACTCCCACCTAAGTTGAAAGACCCCGCTAGTTTCACCATACCATGTACTATTGGTAAAATCAGGTTTGAACGTGCTTTGATAGATTTAGGAGAATCCATTAATGTTATGCCTGCCTCCATTTATGAATCATTGAATCTTGGACCTCTTAAAAATACCGGTATTGTTATACAACTTGCTGATAGGTCTAATACTTACCCGAAAGGGGTCATTGAGGATGTTTTGGTGCAGGTTAACCAACTCATATTTCCGGCGCATTTCTATGTTCTTGACATGATGGACGAAGATTCACCATCGTCTACCCCCTTGATGTTGGTAGATCATTAATGAGAACCGCAAGAATAAAGATAGATGTTTTTAAAGGCGCCCTAACTATGGAGTTTGATGATGAAATCATAAGTTTCAATATCTTTGAAGCTATGAGATATCCTAGTGACGTGCATTCTTGTTTTTCAATTGATATTATTGATTCTCTAGCTCAACAGATTTTTGAATTGAATGGTGATGATGCTTTAGAGAACACCATAATGGAGGGTTTAGGTTATGAAAAATACAAAGACCTTGAAAGTGAATTGTCTATTTGTGATGAGCTTAAAGAGGTTGTTTTAGCTCTTAACTCATTACAAGAAGTTCCACAAAAGTATAATGCGTCTTATGTTTCTTTGCCACTTACTAATGAGAGACTTTTACCGTCGATTGTGCAGGTACCTATTCTTGAGTTAAAACCTCTTCCGGATCACCTCAAATACATATATTTAGGTGATAAGGAAGAGTTTCCGGTGATCATTGCCAAAGACAGCAAATACCTTTTTGTCGAGAAGTTTCACCGGTTCCTTGAGTAGTTCTTCTTCTTGTATGATGAATCGCCATGAAGTCCTTGAGCTCAACTACACTTTCTATCATAGTCCGAGACTTAGCTATAATAGACTAGAAATCAAGACTTATTGTTTTGATCACTAACATTGACAAACATGCTTGAGATAACAACACATGCGAGTTCGACCGAGCAGTGCTCTAACAATCTCCCCCTTTGTCAATTTTAATAACAAAACTATCAATACATATGGAATACAAAAATTGATAAATAAACTTTTGTAGCTTCTCTTCCACATACCTGATTTCCTTGGTTCTTCAACATTACTCGAAATCTTCGTCACTTCCAAGTACTCCAATGATCCCAAAGGTTGTAAGTTTAGTATCATCGTTGTTGAAAATCCGTAGCTATAACAATGAGAAAACAAGAATTCTCAATCATTGTTACACAATGTCATAGCATTATTACATAGCATCAAAGTTCAATTATATCACAACTTCGACAACAATACTATGGTGATATGTATCACCCCCTAGTCAATACTCCATCTCACATGGAAACCACTCCCCCTTACATAATGATCCGAAAACCATATGTATTTGTAGTGTGAACTACACATTAATTCTCCCACTTTTTGTCAATAAAATTGTCAAAGGTACGAAAACTAGTGGGATCCTAATGAAATTTCCATACATACATTTCATCACCAAAAGAAAGCACATATCAACTTTTTAGATGCAATCACATAGCCGAAGCTGTATGCTTTCATCAAGGAGTTTACAAAGATACACGGTAACCCCTATAATATTCTACAGCCGCACTTCCCACAAAGATTTGGCAATTAAGCACAAGTTTAATTAAGAAATCTCCCCCATAAAATGTCATTCCCGAAAGAACAACAAGAGCGACCTTATATACATAAAAATATGGATCAAGGAAGATCAATACTGCGGAATAGACAAGGATTCATCCTATTTTCCATCACTATTTGCACAATGACATACAATAGACATAATCCTCGTAAACAAAAGTTTTATCCTTTCTTCCATCAAAATATGACATAAAAGGCTTTAACTTTTGTAATGTCAAAAGTTCATTCATTCTTCTATCAATACATGCATATCGACATATGAATGACTTAACTTTTGACAAAGTATGGGACAATCATAGTTCACGGACGCAAACACACACATCCCATAACAAATTGCAATATATAAAACCATAAGATTAATACTGCAAAAATCATCTTTCAAACAATTTTTAGAATTTAACCAAATAAACCTAAAAATAATAAAGATGAAAACACTGGACATAGATATGTGTAAACTATTCCAAAAACTAGTTATTCTTCCTAAAACATAAGAAATAAAAATTCTCATAAGGAGATTTACTATACAAAATAACTCTTAGAGAACATGATTTAACAAAACATTAACCGCGTCCAGCAACTAGAGATTGAACAAGGACTAGCTCATCAGTTTCTTTCTTCATTTCATTTTTCAGAAAATCTGCAATTCCGAGTTGTTCACGTACGACCTCAAAATCTCGGAAGATTTCGTACCAGTTGTGATGACATCTAAACTGGTAGTTTTTTTTCATGATCAACAGCATGATAGCATGTTATGAAAATAGGATTCTTGTGAAACTCGATAGTTTTTCCGTTTTCATCATCCTTGTTGCTTCCAACCATTGTGCACACCGAAATTCAGAAGAACTTTTTGACCTTACGAAACGAATATGTATCAAGAGGGAGTCATGACACATATGTATATAAAAGAGAGTTTTATAGAAAACCCTAGGGAAATTCGTATACGTCAGTGTGGGTCAGGTGCACGTGCACTTATGGTCACAATCCTGGTGTGAGACCAAGAGAATAGTGGAGCCAAATTCAGACTTAATCTTGAAAGACTCAAGAGTCATTCTAAACAAAGAATGATATTCTTAAACCAAAAGAATAATTGTTGAAAGACAACAACTACTCGAAGGAAGGACAATCAAACATGGAAATTTTCTCAAAAGAGAATGATCAGAATTATTTTCATAAGAAAAGAACTGGAGCGAGGCTCACAAGATTTTAAGATCATCGAAAAGAAGAAAAGTAATATACAACCACAACTACTTTCTCAAGATACAAACTTCTTGAGAATTATGAGCATCCTTCCACAATTACACGAAGGATGCTATATTGAGCAGTCATGTTATAATTAGATGAGCATTTTTCTCATCAACAATATTGAATTCCTATCTCTTTCCTTCATAAGGATTTATAAAAAAATCACTAGAATTAGTTGAAGGAGTTTTCACTAGAGGGGAAAGAGAGATACTTGAAACAACTGCTTTTCTTGCCATTTTGATGCTCCGTTTGAGTTTGTTCATGCTGACCTTAAGCTCCGAGGCTCGATTATTGATATGAATGAAATCTGGAGCAGGCATCTTGGGTTTGCAGTATTTTTTAGAGAGAGAAAAAGAATTTAACCTTTCATTCTTTCTCTTATGCCTTTGTCTCTTCTCAGAGTTATTTAAGAAGTCAGTTGTCCTTCTGCTGTTCTTCATTCTACTATTGTAGGTGTTTTTAGTCTCAAAATCACAATCAAGAAATGTCTTATCACGGGACATGAACTTCGGATAGTGCGAGTATTGGTACGCGGACTTTAGTTCCGGTTTTCATGGGCAGCAAAGTACGCATACTCGGGTTCAAGGAATAAGGAATTACACACGTATATGTTACCAGACAATGTTTATATCCTTCCAAGGTTATATATTCTAAACTCTCATTGAAGCATTCTTAGAGGATGTTATATAGTTTTTGTTCACAAGCTATTTTTTGTCAAAGAGATTTTCAAATAATTGAAACTAATATGACTTTCGTCACTAGTAAAGATGAACTTGGCCAAAGCGAAAGCTTACCAACACATATTTAGAGAAATATATAAGCGAGATAAACTCGGCTCGAAATAACAAATGTGTATAATCAAAGTCTATATAGCAACACGACTTTTGTCTCAAGATAGGAGATAGAGTAGATAGAGTTTTGAGTGATAGATAAGTTCAAGTCTCCACATACCTTTTAGTCGATGAAGTTCTACCAGTTTCTTGAGTAGTTCTTCGTATTTGTATGATGATCGCCATGGAGTTTTGAGCTCAACTACACTTTCAATCCTAGTCCGAGACTTAGCTATAAGTAGACTAGAAATCAAGACTTATAGTTTTGATCACTAACATTGACAAACATGCTTGAGATAGCAACGCATGCGAGTTCGACCGAGCAGTGCTCTAACACAATCGGTTGATAAATCCGACCTTGTTTGTTTTATATAACTTGATTGACACTTGGGCATTGGTCTTTGGTACCTTCCAAGTTATTTCTCATATCAATCAGGCTCGCAGATTTCTATCTGTTTGATTTGCTGATTGTAATGAGAAAGAGATATAAACTCATTGATTTAATTATTGATTGAGTCTCGCTTTTAAGTTGGTGCTATTGAAATTAAGTTGGAGTTTAGTCTATACAGATTGCCGAACAAATTATTGGGTGTGGTTGTTATACCCCCGCCTTTTTAATTGGTATCAGAGCAGGCAAACACGTTAAGACCTCATAAGTATGTGTTTGTAGCAATCTGATTTTTGTGGATAAAAGTTTATCTCATTCTAACGCGCATAAAATTTCTTCCAAAGTTTTTGATTATGCCAAATGTCTTGGGTTTACCTCAAAGGATAACTCCTTAGCAGATTTTTCCGAATCCCGAGGTAGAAAACTTTTGCTATCATATTCTGATATCATTCCCTCTAATATGACAGTTGACACTATGTCAGAATCTGAGATGGAGCTCACCATAACCTTAAAAAAATCAACTCAGATCATTGATGTTCAAGCTTTTAAAATTATATCGCTTGAAGAAAAGTAAGGTCAGCTCACTTATGAACTTGAGAAGTCTCTTGATAGGGAACGTGAAATCTATGGTATTATTAATTCTTTTTATAACAATATCGAAAAACTCGTTCAAGAAATTACTCTGCAGTGTGAAAAGATTAGTATGCTTGAAGATACTGATGAGCCCGAAAGTGCGAAGCATTTTCACCCATAAATACATTAGCTTGGACTCAGTTTATCACTAATAAACTTGTTTGTAGGTGTTTTTATGAAATAAGCTCTTATGGAGAAAGTTGCTCGAAAAGTGGTTTTTGTACCCCGGAGGACACATGTTATTCGGACTCTCAGTTTTGGATAAGGGGTACCCAATTACTAAGGGGCATCCTAATTTCTATTCGCACTCCCGGATTGGATAAGGGGAGGAGCGGTGATTGCCTTTGATTTGTAAAAGGAAGGATATATTCTCGGTTTGAAGAAAATAGAGGTGAAGATATTGTTTGTGTTATTATATGCTGATTTTGAGAAGATTTGCCGTGGGAGTATATTCTGCATTGATTGGAGGAGTTATATGGAAGGAAATGGAAAGAAGATATTTTTTTTTGATTTGTTATTATCCTGAAGATAGTTCAACATCTCATATACACGTAACAGAAAAGAGAAAGAGAATAAAATCTCCATGATTTGGCAGAGAAGTCAAACGAAGATATTTTCGGGTTTAAGTGATTTGATTCTCTGAGTTATAGTAGGAAGTTACGTAGGATATTCTTTTTATATTTGCGGATGTCTAATGGGGGGTTTTGGGATGAATCAAACAACTTAGAATCGCGTGATAATAATGGAAAATATTCCCGTGGAGAATAATGGAGTAAAGAGAGAATATTTCCGCATTGAACAAGAGATATTGGGTGCTGCTGAGACTATATAATGAGTTTACTGGAGTCATAGATGGGTATCGAGAGTTGGGAAAGTTTGTAACGCCTGTTTAGCGGTTTATGTTATTTTTCTCCTTTTCTTCATTGTAAACACCATTTGAGCTATATAAAAAATATTTTGAGAGTGTCTACATTATGAATAGCTAAACCCCAACACTGGGACGACGGAGGAAGCCGAATTTCATACATGGGTAAAATTATTTTATTCTCTATATGACTTTTGCACTAATTAAAATAAAATTATGATTTTGATTAATTAGTTGTCATTTCATTTGATGGGTCATGCTTTCTTAGATGTTTTGATGTCCCATACTTAGGATTTACAACTAATATTTTGAGAATCTATCTTGGCAAAAATAAGAGTCCATGTTTTTTATTTATTGAGCTAGAATTGTTGAAGAATAAATAATTGAACTTGATGATATGAATTCGGTGAAATACTAGTCCCAGTAACTCTCGCTTTTATTTATCATTTTCATTAAATCTTTAAATTTAATCTTCACAAGTCTTAGAGTTCGAATCTTTATCACTACAACAACAATCAAAACTCATATCATTTTGGCGCCGCCGACGCGGATTTTTTTTAAGATTAATTTTTAGGTTTATTTTTATTTATTTTGTAAAGTATTTTCATTTCATTTTAGATTATTTTTTTTCCTTTTTATGCGTTTTTTTTTGTATTTGTTTTCAGGGACTTTTTGAGGATGATGACTTCTTCTGAGGAGACGTCACCTAAGATGACGCTGGCGGAATATAAGCGTAGAAAGTCAAATTATCAGGAAACCTCATCTGATATGACGCTTCCTGAATATAAGCATAGGCAACAATATGGAGTTTCTACTCCACATGTGGTAAGTGAAGAATCACCTTTCACAATATATGAGAAGTATTACAAACACACACCGCCTAGTTTGGAACAAAGACTGAGAGTTCTTGAATGTCAAAGATTATATGCTGATGATGATGAATCTTGTAGTGACTCTCTGTTCCAAACAGAACATATAGATGATCCTGTGGATGATTGTGTGGACTTCCAGGTTACCAATTATTTGGTGGGTCGCCATTTAAGTCCTGAAAAACTCATAACACTCGACTTTGAAGGAAAATTTTGTAGTATCATTACAAGATACTCAATGATAAGTCCAACATGCAAAGTCTGTATTATTATCTCAGAAATTGCTTTGATACCAACTTTGATGAATCGGAGAATTACTTCCATAGCATGCAGCCGCGCAGGCCGAAACTCCTTGATGCGCCACTCATAAACGAAGTGACCGAAATGTAAAGTTTCTTTTCACCAGGAAAATGCACGTCGTTATTCCTTTACATGCATGCTCTATAAGCATGATACCTTAAAAGTAGCTTCCACACAGTTCCAACTTACCCTTGTTTTGTGAAGGGTACATAGCCTTGAAGAATGATGCTGGTACATTCTTGTGAGCATCAATGCTTTTTGAGTCATTTGAAGCCTAATTTATAGCTTCTTTACTTTGCTTCAGCATTTAGCTGAAAGCATGCATTAGTTTTTCTCGTGAGAAAGGTGCATCAATCAGACTCATGCCATTTTTTTGATTCAAATGGCTTATGCAAGCTCCCCTAACTTGCATAAAGAATAACTTCCTTTCCCTGGCCATGTCCAATCCTCTATGCTGCATGTCTACGTCGAACAGCTTGATAGGAAATATGAGCGTACAAGGAATGGAATGAAACCACCTCATCAACTACGGAAACAACCATTTATTGTCTCGCATTACCGAACCTAGATGATATGAGTTACCAAAATGTCGCAATCACCTCAAGATTAGATGATATGGGCAACAAAATGTTGGAACATTAATGTTACAACTCATTGAGGTTGCCTATGTACCCTTCTCGATCCATGGATCAAAGGGATCAAGCACAAAACTTAATTCATCCATGTAGATACTAACAACAAAGCCAACTTATGTTGCAAGGCCAAATGCACATGATGCGCTGCATCAACTTCCTTTCCTTCTTTGAATTCTTGGTTTAGAAACGATGATGTCTACGCATCATGAAGCTCTCTAGAGTAAGAAACATGACATAATGATGTTTTCACATTATATATGCTTCACAGGCCAAACTTCATAGCTTAAGGATGCATATCCTTTTAATGCACCTTCAACCAAAACCTCTTCTCTATACATATCTTATTGAGATTTCTATAAGTAGAAAAAGGGGATAGGATGGACATGTACCAAGTTCACCTTCTTTCGTAAGAACGAGTTTCACAAATTGCATCATAGTGGTGCATAACTAGTTCTGGATCGATTCCCAACTTGAGTATAGCACCACAGTGGTGCAGTCTCGCTCTTGGCCAGCATCCCACTTTGGCGATGCACCATAATGGTGCAATGTCTATTCTGGGCCAACATGCCATGCACACACAAAAAAAACTTGACATGAAGCATCATCTCGTTCAAATGACGCATCTTTCAGCATGCATCATGCGTAAATGTGGTTCTTCTTATTTTATTTCTTCTGGTGTGTGAATGATTATGCATGGTTGGGTTCTGATCTTGTGGGAAGAATAAATCAACATTTATCCTCATATTCATTGCTATTCCATGAGCAAAATAAAGCAATGAAAACTTTACTTTCGACATCATCACCATCATCTTAGTTTTGCAGTTTGGGGTTCTTCACTGATAATAATGTTAATTGGTTTTTAATGGGTATTGTTTTAGATTTATATAATCCTATGTTTTAGGCTGATTAACAGAAATATTACTTTTAGATTTTTGTTGTTTGGATCTTTGTGTGTTGTTTTTCTTCACATAGTTGAAGACCTGCTCAAGTGGAATATGGTTATATATGTAGAAAAATCAAATATAGTAGCAACAAGAACATCATAATCTCTAACTCAGGAAACAAAGACATAAACAACAATATGATTTTTGTCGAAATATAAACAAAGGATCTAAGATCAGCAACAAATTCATCAACTGCAATAACTTTTACAAAGACTCCCAACACCAATTCATCCTGATTCATACAACTAAAAACCGGTTCAGAAAACTCATGTTATTTTAGTTCATGCTACTTTAGATTTTGTAGATATTAGTATTTTGAAAATCTTAAATCA
Organism: Papaver somniferum; assembly: GCF_003573695.1. Lineage (NCBI taxonomy): Eukaryota > Viridiplantae > Streptophyta > Magnoliopsida > Ranunculales > Papaveraceae > Papaver > Papaver somniferum. The sequence continues at coordinate 20,844,117 of NC_039367.1, read as the reverse complement.
TGTTACTTAAATGTACATGTTTGTAAAATAACATGGTTTGATATGATCCACTACTTTGTGCAATCAATCAAATTAGTTTTGTTTCAAACTTAATTAGGCCATGTGATATGGTATGGTCCTTTAGGAAATATTTGATTAATGATGGAGCTATTATGGATATGATGATCATGCAATGGAATTGAAATATCATGTAATTGTTTCCAATATCCAAAGTTAGTTATATTAATGTATTGATCTGAGGTCCTTTCCTAAGAAAAGAAGAAAAAAAATGGACGATTCAACCTTCCCTAATGAGAATGAATCTCAATATCTCACACACTATTGATAAAACGGGATGAATAGACCCCAAGAATTTCTCCAATTGTATCATTGGATTGGTTGCGGAATAAATTTTTTTGTCTTCGATTATGAAGAAGTTATAAGGAAGTATACAGTATTTTTGTCTTAGATATTTTCTGCAATTACTATCATAAGGATTTTGTTTTGCTATAGCAGTTCTAGATCATCTTTGATCTAGCTGCACCATGGACAGTCATTTGATACTTTTTTATATCAACTAATTATGGGTTTAACCACGGGTTACTGGGGTAACTGATGTATTATAATTCCCAAATCTTATATTTGCGCATGTAACTATGCTACAAAGTACGAGATAGAGCACTGAACTTGCACCTATGGAATGAAGTTTCGGTCCTAAAAACCTATGATTCTCAAATAAGCTTCTTTTGATTTTTTTTGAAACACAGATATGCAATCTACTTGATTTTATTTATTTATGACTCTCTTTTATCGGATGGAATTTGGACCCTATTCAGAAGTCCCAAACAAATTCATATTTCAAAAGACTGAATATGAAATAAGAAGAACCTATCAAACATTTAATCTATCTTTCTTGGTAGTGTTTATCTATTGCTAGTTGGAAGATTTAAGTTTCTCAACACATGTTTAACATTCAGGCCACGAGGATCCTTCCCCATAGAATTGTTTCATTCCTTCACAAATTGCATACGTTTTGTGGGTCTAGATAAGAACAGGATAAATAATGCACCTCCATATGATCAGGAGATATTGAAAAGTTCTGGTGAATATTATCTTAATTCAATTGTAACTTGATTAACTATGAGATTTTATGTTACTTAGTTGAGAATCATGAACTTGACTAATTCTAACATAATTAACATCGTATTTTTGGGATATGTAAGGTGCAAATTCAAACTCATTATACGGAACACGAAAAATATTTATGTTTTATTGTTTTGGTGGTGAGCTGATCATGATCAACTTTTATTTTCACTTTTCTTATGGTTCGATCCCTTTGTTGATATGTATGTTTCTCTTTCTATACTTTTTTTTTTTTGAAGGAAATTTTTTTTCATTAACTTGTTTGGAAAATTTTTACATATATCTTGAGTACATCGATGAAGAAATTATAATAAAAAGTAAGATCAACGATAAGATCTCCTAGAACTGATGAACTGATGAAGAACATTAAAAGTACAAAATACATATATTTCCAAAAAGGATATTGATGTTTTCCTAATGGCTTCAAACTTATGTTGAACCATGTCAATTTTTGAATCTTTGGTTTAAATTCTTTGATCTTTCATATCTTGGATGTCCGTTGAAAAGGATTAAGGAGTAATATGCCCTAAACATCATAATCACGACCATCATCAGAAGTCATGGATGCTGCACAAAATTGTTTGGATCTACGTCACTGGTAGGCCTTGAAAAGGGTATAAAAATTAAGCGCAAAGAAACGGGGGCCTACAGTAATACCGCAAGTGCACGGTCGTCGGTTGTAGCTCGTGCAAGTACGGGTCGATCCACAGAGATCGGGTGTGTTTTGGAAGTGTTTTAGCTAATTGGGTTCCTAAATTGCTATTGGGCTATGAAGCCTTTTGGCTTAAATTGGGCTTTGAGTACTAATGGGTTTGTTCACAATAAAAGGAACTGAGCTTGGGCTCAGTTGGTCTTTGAAGTGTAATTGGGCTTTGGCCTTAACTTAGGCTTTTGATTAAGCCTGAATTGAATTGGGCCTTAATAATGAACTTGGGTTTTGGTCTTAAACAACTGGGTTTTGGTTAAGCCCACAGTTGACTGAATTGGGCTTCAGTTTGAAGTGAGCTTTGGGCTTGAGTGCACAGCAATGAACTGAATTGGGCTCAGCTGGCTTTGGAAGGCAGCAGCAGGAGAAGAAGTGGCAGCAGCACAAGTGAGCAGCAACAGCAGGGGAAAGCAAACAATGCAAAGCAGCAGTGCAATGCAGTGAAAGAAAGAAAGCAGCAGAGTTGCAGAGAAGGCAATGTAGCAGCTGCACAAGCAGTGCACAACAGCACAAGGCCAAGAAGAAGGAAAAACAGTTAACAGGAAAAGGAGTAGCAGCAACAGAAATAAATCAGCAAATAAACATGGAAGTAAAACAGTGACAGAAACAAAGAACAAAGCAACTACAAGCATAAAACAGTGCAAGATGAACCAAGGCCTAAGCCAAGGGCAGGGGTGATAAAGAAACTGAAATGAAGCAAGGCTAGACTAAGGCATTCAGGAGGTATACTAAAAGAATGGGAAGAGAACTAGCTTGCTATGAGCACTAGTTTCTCCCAAAGCTCAATCAACATTGCAACCTAAGCATACACAAGGAATGGCAAGAAAATCAGCTTGCTTTAAGCACTGATTTCTTCCATTGCACAATCAGCACAAAGCTTCTAAGATATCTAGCCTAGCATTCCATCAATTGTGACAGCAAATTACACATAACAGTAGACATGTAACTGACAGTGAGCAACAACAAATGTTAACAGGAGACAAACAATTAACAGGACATGAAAAGGACATTGCACAAACATTATGAACATAACCAACTGAAATTAACAATGAACACACACAAACATCTAACACATTAACAGGAGACAAACAATTAACAGGAGACAACATAAGCATAACATGAACTGAAATTGAGCTGTAATTGAAAATTAACAGGACATGAAAGTCCTGGATGTTGGCTACTCCAAGCATACTTTTACAACACACCCATAGTTCCTATTTATAGTCCACAACACAATTAGGGTTCTACCCAATTTTCCCCCAAAATCAGTGAAATTAGGTTTTTCAAATTACCTAATTTTATGGCACAATTTCTCCCCCATGCGTCGACCCATTCTTCCTCTGACTCTCCTGCTCCATTCCCACGCGCCAATTGCTACTCTAGACTCGCCTAATCGATTGATTTTTCTTCTAGGGTTTCAGAGAAAGGTGAGAAGAAAAATCAATCAAATAGGGGGCTAGAAAAAGGGGGGTGATGATAGTAGTGATGGGTTGTGGTTGTTGTGGAGAGTTGGTGGTGTTTGGTGGCGTCAGGGAGTGGTGGTGATGATGGTGGTGCGGCAGGTGAAGGAGGTGGTTCTCTGCTGTGGAGAAGTGAGGGAGGAGAGGTCGACTGTTGATGAGTCCTAAAAAGTGCATATTTCTATATCTTTTTGTTGGCATTTAACTCATCTTTTATGCATTAATTCTACATTTTATCCCATATTATGTATTTTCATTGTTTTCAAGAATAAATATTTTTATTAATTAATTTTGTATTTTTAGGTACTAAATAAAGATTGGATGAGTTGCGGAGCAAAAATAGCAAAGGAACGACAAAGAATCCGGCAGAAAGATAGCGCAAATTGTGGTATGGAAGGCTCAAAGGCTAGCAATGGGCTTAACAAGGAAGAAATTGTTCTTAAAGAAGAAATGGGCTCAGAATTATCCCAAGCCCAACTAATTTCCCAAGCCAAATCTCAAACCCAAAGCCCATTCTCATGTAGCCGTCAGATTGGATCCACAGATGCATCCAACGGTCTCTTCATCGATGTGCATCAGATTTCGATACGACGGACTCACACTACAGCACCTAACTCTAATCTGAGTTGTCAGTTTTGATGTATAACAAATCCAACAGTCTCTCCAAGCATGTTTCCCTCGTGCCGTTCGATTCAATCCAGATGTGATAATCCAACACTCATACTCGCTGTACATTAAACCCTTCTGATCCGCCCAACACCATAACACTTAAACCTATTTCACCCAAACAGAACCTAATCCCTAATTCCCATCGACTTCTTCTCCTTCTTCTCTCCCTCTCCTCTTCAACTGCTCTCTGCAGAGAGCTTCATCATCACCACCACTCCATGTCACCACCAAATCATCTTACAAACGCAACCCATCTTTACCACCAACTATCCATGATATATGTCAACTAATTTCAGCAGCGTCACATCTCATCAGTGACGTGTGAGTTGAAGAAATTGGTTGAAAGATATCAATGATGGAAGAGATAAAAGCTAGGGCATGGAGATGGACAAGGAGAGGCAGACGAAACATGGGTCGAAGAGCAATTGTCCCATCTAATTAGGTAAATTCGAAACCCTAGTTTACTGTTGAATTTGGGGAAGAACACAAAACCCTAATTTTGTAAATTAGGTATTTTGGGGAAAGTACTTGTAACTATAAATATGGGTTGTGGGTGTTGTGTTGAGGGTATCTCTGGACTAGCCAGTGTATCCCCATGAGGGCTGGACTAGCCAGTTCCTCTTGGGTAGATTTTTTTTTCCTGTTTTGTAATTTTTTGTTTTAATTCCAAGTTTCAATTTCAATTACTCTTTATGTTTACCATGTTTTAGTTCATCACTAGGAAGTAGATGAAGCCTCTATGCCACAGTGAAGTAAATGATTAGTTTTGCTCTTGATGAGCTTGAATTAGAACCATGGAGAATTGAGTACTCAGTGATGATAGTAACCTGTGATTGGTGGTGCTGTAAGAAGACCAACAATGCTAGGGGTGAACAGGATTAACTAGGTGAGCAATTTTCTTTAGATATAGGATAGTTAGTCAATTAGTGATCAAGTCCATCTGTGATTGATGGTGCTGTAAGAAGACCATCAATGCTAGGGATGCATTAGTGAACTAGGTGAATAGCTTATCCTAGATGAAAGCCCAGAACACAAGGCAGGCCTGAACCTTCACCTTGTTTACTAAGGCCAAAAACAAGACTTGCACTGGACATGATATAGCTGAGGATTTAGGTGGATTCAATATCCTAGTTTTCCCCAATTCCCTGTTTAGGTTAGATTTTACTTAGAAAACAACAATAGCTCCCTCCAAGTCCCTGTGGACAAACCCTTTCTTCCCATCACTAGCTACAACTGACCCTGTGCACTTGCAGGTCAATTTGTAGGTTGTTTATAAAACCCACCAAGTTTTTGGCGCCGCTGCCGGGGATTGGTGCTGTGTTTTATCTGTGTTTTTATTAGCTAATTTGTATTTCATGTCATAGCATTTGCATCTGCATCTGCTTCATTTCATTTGCTGTTGGACCTGCTGTTTTGAACCTGTTTTTCCTCTGCTGGGACGCCACCAAGGAAAAGAACCAAAACCCAACTGGGTTTTTGCAACAATATCAGAGCAGCTGGGCTGTGCTAAAAAGGTAAGCCTAAACCCATTCCATTTGAGAGAACCCAACCTGTGGGCTTCCAAATTTTTAATTGTGGGCTTGTAATAATTAACCCAAATTTTTGGGCTTTTTATTTTTCTATTTTGGGTTTGTAATAATTTATTTGTGGGCTTGTTTGTTTAATTTGTGGGCTTGTATTTATTTTGTGTGGGCTTGTTTAAATTCTTTCATTGGACTTGTATTTTGGACTCTGGGTTTAAACCCAGCTGAGCTTGTAACCGATTGTGGGCTTGCTTCCACTCAAGAGTGAACCTCGAAACCAAAGTTTTAAAACAAACGTCGGGCCTTAACAACTGGGCCAAATTAAACTTTCAAAATTAAAACTTGGATTTTCGTAGGCCGCAGCCTTCATTCCATTAGAGGACAAACAGTGGGCGTGCTCCCAATTCAAAAACCAAATTTCATTTTCTTTTTCAAAAAAACAAAAAAAAAAAAAAAAAAAAAAAAATCTTTTGCTCCCTATTTTTAAAACCAAATTTCTACTTTGCTCCCATTTTTTAAAACCAAATTTTCTTGTAGATAATGTGTTAGTTAAATTTCCTTTTGTATATTTTGCTAATCCAATATGATCTCGGCTGAATATGTTGGATTTTTGCCTTGAATAACGGAGTTTTAATTCTGCTTTCGCCGAAATCGGGTATTCTCTCTCCTTTTACTCTACTCAGCATGTCCCTTTCCATATGTTGCATTTTAATTCTTTCCATATTTTGAAACATTGAGGACAATGTTTAGTTTAGGTTTGGGGGTATAGAGTAGATACCACGATAATATGCTATAATTGAAAACAAAACTCCTTCTTCTTTTTGAAAAAATTGAAAAATTCCAAAAAAAAAAAATTGAAAAATCAAATTAAAAAAAAAATGAAAAAAAAATGAAAAAAACATAAAAATGGAGCTCATTTACCTTGAAATGTTGACTCTTGTGCAAATATGTAATTATTAGGAGTCTTAGTCTAGATATTTAGGCACCCTGATTCTAGCACAATTCACATAGTGATAAGAAACTTGCACGCGCACGATCTACCAATACATGTATAGCCTCGATCTTCAAGGTGTTTGATAGGAAGTTAGATTGCCAATCACTTTAGAATACTGAATGAGACTTGACTAGCTTGTTCTTTGGTTGGCTGGGATAGAAGTTGGAGGATACGTTAAGAAAAGCAACCATAGAATTTGACCGGATACATTCGATAAGGGCCACCTCTTGCTAAGAGTCATGTAATTTTTTTTCTTTTTGTTCATATATCAAAAGTGTCACTATGTTGTAAAGATCAAAGTTATTTCTTACAAAAAAAAAAAAAAAAAAAAAAAAAAAATCAAAAAATCAAAAAATCAAGTATTTATTTATTCCATGTTTTGTCATGTTAAAGACAATAGTTCTCTCTTGTTCCAAAAATAAAAGAGAGTAATCAATGTAAATAAGAGTCATGTAAAGAGTCATCTTTTTGTTGTAAATAGTCTTGTAATAAGCAAGGAGGGTGCAGCCATCGATGTATAACGCGGGTAAACTGAAATATCACCAACTCATTGGGTGAACATTCACAATTCTCGTAAAGCCGGACAGCTAGCTTGGCTTAGAATTCGGTTCTTAGCCTAAAAACTATCTCTTGGTGGTTAGTAGTCATAACTTCAGGTCATTCTAGAAACATGTGTAGATACACTTTACACTCTTATCACATGTCTTTTTTTTGTTATCAGTGCTAGGATTGTGCCTTAGATAGCTAGATTGACATCTCCATTTTGCTGTGAGCTTAAACTGACTTGCACATGTCACATTTCATGGAATATGAGCTTATATTTTGTCCTTAGGTTTTGTAGGCACACCTCTGGTAAACCTTCACGAGACTTCACTCGTCCACTAGGGACACTTAGTGGTTTAAAAGGCTTAGTGCATACGCTAAATGCATTCGAGAGACCAGCGACAGTGGTATAGGTAGGATTTCCTTAGTTTTGTTTTACTTGAGGACAAGTAAAATTCAGGTTTGGGGGTAGTTGATGAGTCCTAAAAAGTGCATATTTCTATATCTTTTTGTTGGCATTTAACTCATCTTTTATGCATTAATTCTACATTTTATCCCATATTCTGTATTTTCATTGTTTTCAAGAATAAATATTTTTATTAATTAATTTTGTATTTTTAGGTACTAAATAAAGATTGGATGAGTTGCGGAGCAAAAATAGCAAAGGAACGACAAAGAATCCGGCAGAAAGATAGCGCAGATTGTGGTATGGAAGGCTCAAAGGCTAGCAATGGGCTTAACAAGGAAGAAATTGTTCTTAAAGAAGAAATGGGCTCAGAATTATCCCAAGCCCAACTAATTTCCCAAGCCAAATCTCAAACCCAAAGCCCATTCTCATGTAGCCGTCAGATTGGATCCACAGATGCATCCAACGGTCTCTTCATCGATGTGCATCAGATTTCGATACGACGGACTCACACTACAGCACCTAACTCTAATCTGAGCTGTCAGTTTTGATGTATAACAAATCCAACAGTCTCTCCAAGCATGTTTCCCTCGTGCCGTTCGATTCAATCCAGATGTGATAATCCAACACTCATACTCGCTGTACATTAAACCCTTCTGATCCGCCCAACACCATAACACTTAAACCTATTTCACCCAAACAGAACCTAATCCCTAATTCCCATCGACTTCTTCTCCTTCTTCTCTCCCTCTCCTCTTCAACTGCTCTCTGCAGAGAGCTTCATCATCACCACCACTCCATGTCACCACCAAATCATCTTACAAACGCAACCCATCTTTACCACCAACTATCCATGATATATGTCAACTAATTTCAGCAGCGTCACATCTCATCAGTGACGTGTGAGTTGAAGAAATTGGTTGAAAGATATCAATGATGGAAGAGATAAAAGCTAGGGCATGGAGATGGACAAGGAGAGGCAGACGAAACATGGGTCGAAGAGCAATTGTCCCATCTAATTAGGTAAATTCGAAACCCTAGTTTACTGTTGAATTTGGGGAAGAACACAAAACCCTAATTTTGTAAATTAGGTATTTTGGGGAAAGTACTTGTAACTATAAATATGGGTTGTGGGTGTTGTGTTGAGGGTATCTCTGGACTAGCCAGTGTATCCCCATGAGGGCTGGACTAGCCAGTTCCTCTTGGGTAGATTTTTTTTTCCTGTTTTGTAATTTTTTGTTTTAATTCCAAGTTTCAATTTCAATTACTCTTTATGTTTACCATGTTTTAGTTCATCACTAGGAAGTAGATGAAGCCTTTATGCCACAGTGAAGTAAATGATTAGTTTTGCTCTTGATGAGCTTGAATTAGAACCATGGAGAATTGAGTACTCAGTGATGATAGTAACCTGTGATTGGTGGTGCTGTAAGAAGACCACCAATGCTAGGGGTGAACAGGATTAACTAGGTGAGCAATTTTCTTTAGATATAGGATAGTTAGTCAATTAGTGATCAAGTCCATCTGTGATTGATGGTGCTGTAAGAAGACCATCAATGCTAGGGGTGCATGAGTGAACTAGGTGAATAGCTTATCCTAGATGAAAGCCCAGAACACAAGGCAGGCCTGAACCTTCACCTTGTTTACTAAGGCCAAGAGCAAGACTTGCACTGAACATGATATGGCTGAGGATTTAGGTGGATTCAATATCCTAGTTTTCTCCAATTCCCTGTTTAGGTAGATTTTACTTAGAAAACAACCATAGCTCCCTCCAAGTCCCTGTGGACAACCCTTTCTTCCCATCACTAACTACAACTGACCCTGTGCACTTGCAGGTCAGTTTGTAGGTTTGTTTATAAAACCCACCAACTGTTTTGGGAAGAAGGGTATTATGTATTTGGGTGTTAGGCGGGCGTATCGAGTTTGATGTTCTGCGACGCTGAGTCACTGGATGCGAAGCTGGTAGATGGATCGGATGGTTCCTCCTGATGAGGTTGGTAGCGACCGTCAGATTTTTTGATACAACGAAGTTAACGGCTCTAGATGGGGTTAGGTGTTGTAGTGTAAGGCGAAGATATCAAACGTTGATGAACAGCAAGGGAGCGACCGTTGGATTCAACTACCATCTAATCTGAAGGCTTGGAATTTCAGCGCTGTGGTGCTTGGCAGAGACTTCAGATTTTGATGATCTATGAAGGAGCGACCGTCGGATGCTTCTGAGAACTGATCTGATGGCTGAGAACGGAGGCGTTTTTGTGTGTAGAAAATGAGGTTGTGCGCACCATTCTTCGCGGCTTCCTTGCGTGATTTCTCCCGGCTTTTCACTACTTTTCTGCTCTTTTCGCTCCGCGACTCATCCGAACTTTATTTATTACCTAAAAATGCAAAATTAAGTAAGAAAAATATTTATTCTTGAAAACAATGAAAATACAGAATATGGGATAAAATGTAGAATTAATGCATAAAAGATGAGTTAAATGCCAACAAAAAGGGATAAATATATACAATATTAGGCACTCATCAGTCACGCTGGAATGAAGCATCTTCAATGATATACTTATATATATATCTGCAAGTGAATAAATCACCACAAAGGCTAGTGTAATATGCTAAAAAAACATGAGTGATGCTAGACACACTTCGTTTTTTCACTTCAATTCATCCCGAAAGGGGATCGCACGGACAAAAAACGCAGTGTTCTTAACATCGAGACTGGGAAGGGCAGAAATAGGACCCCTGTTTTGTGTCTGTCAGTGAAAACTTCGATGAAAAACCGAAGTCAACCTAGAATTATGGAAGAAACATATGATAAAGGATCATAATGGCTATAACAAGCCATTACATAATCAAGAAAAAAAGAAGGATTAAACCCAAAGTTACTCTAATCAGCGATTTAATTTTATTTAAATAGTTAATCTTAACATTAGTGTTGTCAAATCTACCAGAATTAGATTTTTTTTCACAAGGTATACTGTAGTAAGGAGATAAAAGACGGTTAATTTTCGTTAAGGTCAAAATTAGTTTATAGAAAAAAATGCCAAATGATCAGCCATGACACGCGATAGATCAAATATTTTTCCTATCATAAGTTAAAAAAAATTACGTCACAATCCCATAAAAAATATTTTTACTTTTTAATCACAGTAAAATTTGTTGAAGAAAAATGAGCTTTTAATAAAAAGTATTTTGGTCTTGGTGTGGTTTGATCTAGTGACCTATGGGTCCAAGGATACTTGCTCATTTTATGAGTGAATGAATCGCTCTTTAGTCCCACATTGGGTACAATAGAGAAGGAGTTTCATTATATAACCATATTCTTATGGTACAATAGAAAAATACATGTTTCGACCCATGCATATGCGCGTATACCATGCACCAAGTTCTTCTTTTACACGAATTTATTTTTGGGGAGTTTTTCTTTAGTAAATTAATTCCAAAATTATTTTCTTAAGAGTTCTATTTATGGGTAAATTCCTTTTACGTGTTTTACTTGTTTTTGAAGAAAACCAAAAGCTAACTTGATTTGCAAGTATTTTATCCTATAAATACAAATCGAAATTATGTTTTAATAACATACAAGAAGCGACCATCTTTCCGTCTTATTTTCTTCATCTTCTTGCTTTTGTGAGTTTTTGGTGTTTTACTTTCCATCCCGTTGCTGAGTTCGAAGAGAGGGTAACTTGCGTTGTGCTAACTCAAGTTATATCGGGTAGTCTTATCCTGGACACATCTTCGCTGTGAGGGGTTTAGCATTACTCAACTCGAGTATACCCGCGAACTAATGTGTTAAGGACAACTTGTTGAACCTGTGATTCTGCCCTCGTCAAGTTATTTCGGTAGAGTTGTTTCGGATTAGTTCTTTACATATTATTTTTATACGTCTAACGTGTTGTTCATTGTTGCAAGATTCCAACAATCTTAACACATTATTATTCCTTGCAACGATGTCAACAATGGAAATAAATATCAACGTTGAAAGACCACATAAGTTTAACGGAAAGGATTTCAATAGATGGCAATCCAAGATGCTGTTTTTCCTGAGCAATCATGATTTGGACGCAGTGTTGCAGGTTCCTCTTGATGTTTTGATGAATAAAAAAGATAATATTGATGATGATAGAGCACATTATACAAGGGGTGACTATATGTCTAAAAATCATATCATGAACGGTTTGGAAGATGCGATGTATGATTTTTACAATGCAAAAGATAACTTGACTGCTTATGATTTGTGGACTTCGTTAGAATCAAAGTACCAAGCTGAAACTGCAGGAAGCAATAAATTTCTGGTAGCAAAATTTATGGAGTTCAAGATGGCGAATGATAAGTCTGTTGTTGATCAGTTCCTCTAATTTCAGCAAATCATTAACGAGATTCTTGCTGAAGGTATGGTCATTGATGAGACGTTTCAAGTATCTGCGGTGATTGAGAAGTTACCATCTTCTTGGTCGGAGTATAAGAAAAAGCTGAGACATGACACTGGGGAGATCAACATGGTTGAATTGGGAAAGAAGATTCAAGTGAAAGAGATGTTCTGCACCAAAGACAAGAACGTGTCATCTGCAAGGGACATGGCTAACAAGGATCATATGTCTGAACACAAGTCATCCAAAGCTAGAAAAGGTGACAACAACAATCGTAACTCGAAGATGGACCTAACAAGAAAGGTACGTTTCATAAACCATAATCTAGCATTATTAAAATTAAGGGTCCTTGTTGGGTGTGTGAAATACTGGTCATATGGAAGTTCACTGTAGGATAAGAAGAATAATGCTAACTTGGTTGAGAAGAGCAAAAACGAATTTTTTGCTGTGGTGTCTGAAGTTAATTTGGTGACCAATGTGATGGATTGGTGGGTAGACTCTGGAGATACCAAGCATGTTTGTGGGAACAAATACCTGTTCACCTCCTACCAGAGGGTAGGGGAAGGCGAGAAACTCTATATGGGTAACTCATCTGCATCAGAGGTTGCAGAGAAAGGAAAGGTCGGTCTGAAGATCACATCTGGAAAGACTCTCACATTGAATGAAGTTCTTCATGTTCCAGACATCTGCAAAAATCTTGTTTCTTGTTCTGTTTTAGATGATAAGGGTTTTAAAGTTACAATTGAGTCTAGAAAACTTATAGTAACTAAGGGCAATGATTATGTGGGTAAGGGTTATAAGACTGGGGGTCTATATAAACTTAATGTAACCTGTCCTGAATTGAAATTGAATGATTCTTCTGCTTACATGTGTGTGTCATTGAACGTTTTGCATGGTAGACTTGGTCATGTAAACTATAAATCAATGCATAAACTGGCTAGCGTAGGCTGCATACCCAAATTCACTTTAGATAAAAATCATAAGTATGAGATTTGCGCAGAATCTAAGCATGCTAAGAAATCATTCAATAAGAATGTCCAGAGAAACTCTAAACCCTTAGATTTAATCCACTCCGACCTAGTTGATATGAAGTCAGTTCAAATAAGAGGTGGTAAGAAATGGTTTATTACTTTTATAGATGATTGTACGAAGTACTGCCGTGTTTACTTACTTAGAGGGAAGGATGACGCCTTAGAATCCTTTAAGATATATAAACGTGAAGTCGAAAACCAATTGAATACTACCATTAAAACTATTAGGTTTGACCGTGGTGGTGAGTATGAAATTCCCGTAGGAGATTTCTGTGAAGAACATGGAATAATACATGAGACTACAACCCCTTATTCACCTCAATCCAATGGTGTAGCTGAACGTAAGAACCGTACCCTTAAAGATATGATGAATGCCATGTTTATTAGTTCAGGATTACCTTCGAATTTGTGGGGGGAGGCTATTCTCTCTGCCAATTACATCCTGAAGAGAGAACCCTTTAAAGGATCAGATAAAACTCCATATGAGTTATGGAAAGGTAGACAACCATCATATGATTACTTCAAAGTGTGCAGGTGCTTGGCAAAGGTAGGCATCCCTCCTCCTAAGAAAAATAAGATAGGACCCAAAACCGTTGATTATGTTTTTATAGGGTATCCTGAGCATTCTAGTGCTCATACGTTTATGGTTGTGAGTTCTGAAAATTCTGACATAGGGTTGAATACTATCATGGAGTCTAGGGATGCTGAGTTTTTTGAGAATATTTTTCCTTTGAAACGTGATTCACGAAAGAGATGTTTAGATGATCCCTTAGATGTGCCTTCAACTAGTCAGGTATTACCTTTAGAGGAAGATGAACCAGAAGTAGAACCTAGAAGAGGTAAAAGAGCTAAAACTAAGAAAACCTATCCTGGTTGCATTACATACCTACCCGAGTCTGATCCTCAGACTTATAGAGAAGCCATGACTTGTCCAGAAGCTCCATGGTGGAAAGAAGCTTCCATTAGTGAAATGGATTCCCTCGAGAAAACGATACTTTTGAACTTGTAGATTTACCTCCAGGGTGTAAGGCCATAGGTTGTAAATGGATTTTCAAGAGAAAACGTAAGATAGATGGAATTATTGAAAAATACAAGGTATAGATTTCTTTGACACCTATTCACCAGTGAGTAGAATTAGCTCCATTAGGATGTTAATTGCTATAACTTCTGTCCATAATCTAGAGATACATCAAATGGATGTAAAGACAACATTTCTTAATGGTGAGTTAGATGAAGAAATTTATATGGAACAACCTGAGGGATTTGAAGTTAAAGGTTGTGAAAAGAAAGTTTGTAAACTGGTTAAATCTTTGTATGGATTGAAACAAGCACCTAAACAGTGGCATGAGAAATTTGATTATGTGATGATTTCTAGTGGTTTTAGAATTAATGAATCTGATAAGTGTGTTTATACTAAAATTGTCAAGGATGCCTGTATGATTGTATGCTTGTATGTTGATGATATGCTTATACTAGGTACAAACATGGATGTTATTAATTCCACTAAGAAACTGTTGAATGAGAACTTTGACATGAAATACTTAGGCCCCGCTGATGTCGTATTAGGGATGAAGATTAGAAAAGCTTCTAATGGATATAGTATGAGTCAGTCTCATTATGTTGAATCCATACTTAAGAAATATAATCAGTTTGAATGTAAACCTATTTGTACTCTATATGATTCTAAGTGTCATCTCATGAAGAATAAGGGTGTAAGAGTTAACCAACTTGAATACTCGAGAGTCATAGGAAGTCTGATGTATTTGATGAATTGTACGAGACCAGACATTGCTTATGCTGTGAGTAGGTTAAGCAGGTATACTTGTAATCTAGGGCAGATGCATTGGGATGCACTTATTAGAGTGCCGAGGTACTTAAAGTTCACAATGACCTTTTGTTTGAATTACGAAGGGTACCCTTCCGTCCTTGAGGGATTTTGCGATGCAAACTGGATTGCAGACTTAGAGGATTCTAAGTCTATGAATGGATATGTATTCACTCTAGCAGGTGCGTCTGTATCTTGGAAGAGTTCCAAACAGACATGTATAGCTCGTTCCAATATGGAATCAGAGTTTATTGCGTTAGATAAAGCAGAAGAGGAGGCCGAACGGCTAAGAAACTTTTTGGAAGATATTCCTCTCTGGCATCGGCCTGTGCTAGCTATATCTATACATTGCGAAGCAAATCTGCAATAAGTAGAGCTAAGAATAGCTTCTACAATGGAAAGTCTATACATATGCGTAGAAGACATGATTCTTTGAAAATAGTAATCTCAACAGGCGTTATTTCCATAGATTGGACAAGGTCCAGGGAAAATATCGCGGACCCTTTGACGAAAGGTTTGTTCAAGGAGATAATTAGTAAAACATCGAGGGGGATGAGGCTTAGGCTCAATAATTAAACTTTCCATGAAGGATACTCAACCTTGTTGATTGGAGATTCCAAGATCAAGGTTTCGAATGAAATAACTAATTTATGGTAAAGGTAAACACTATCAGAGAATTTCATTCTTTGTCCCTTCCCTATGGTGTTGATGTGATAGTGTGACTGCATGTCGAGGATGACTTTTAAATAAGTCTTAATGAGTTCCATAGTTTCAATTTAAGATTGAAGTGGGGTGTAGCAGTAAACACTCTTGATGGAACTCACCTATCTGAATGTGGAAGTGGGACCGCTTCCTATGAGAATTGAGCCGATTCTCTACAGCATTCTGAGAAACATGATATGTCCAGGGCCAAATTGGACAAAACGACACGAACTTAGCAACGCCAGGAGGATATCATGCGTGGTTGTTGTCGCGAATTACACCGAAACACTATCAGTTCAAGACTAGGTTCACTGTTTAGCAAGTAGTTCCGGTAACTTCTTACTAAGTAAGGGTTCAAGACCTCATGGACACCTTTGCCTAAATGGTATTTCCTTACTTTGATTTTTCGTTTTTTTTTTCCGAAATTTCATTCATGTGGGGGATTGTTGGAGAAAAATGAGCTTTTAATAAAAAATGTTTTGGTCTTGGTGTGGTTTGATCTAGTGACCTATGGGTCCAAGGATACTTGCTCATTTTATGAGTGAATGAATGTCTCTTTAGTCCCACATTGGGTACAATAGAGAAGGGGTTTCATTATATAACCATATTCTTATGGTACAATAGAAAAATACATGTTTCGACCCATGCATATGCGCGTATACCATGTACCAAGTTCTTCTTTTACACGGATTTATTCCTGGGGAGTTTTTCTTTAGGAAATTAATTCCAAAATTATTTTCTTAAGAGTTTTATTTATGGGTAAATCCTTTTACGTGTTTTACTTGTTTTTGAAGAAAACCAAAAGCTAACTTGATTTGCAAGTATTTTATCCTATAAATACAACTCGAAATTCTGTTTTAATAACATACAAGAAGCGACCATCTTTCTGTCTTATTTTCTTCATCTTCTTGCTTTTGTGAGTTTGCGGTGTTTTACTTTCCATCCTCGTTGCTGAGTTCGAAGAGAACGTAACTTGCGTTGTGCTAACTCAAGTTATATCAGGCAGTCTTATCCTGGACACATCTTCGCTGTGAGGGATTTAGCATTACTCAAATCGAGTATACCCGCGAATTAATGTGTTAAGAACAACTTGTTAAACCTGTGATTCTGTCCTCGTCAAATTATTTCGGTGGAGCTGTTACGTATTAGTTCTTTACATATTATTTTGATACATCTAACGTGTTGTTCATCGTTGCAAGATTCCAACAAAATTTTCTTTAACTCCATGACCCCAGTAAACTTTTTACAGGTTTTATCGGAAATCGCGTCTTAAAAATGGCAAAATTGCAAGGGAGTATACAAAATGTAAGAAAAGCCCCATTCACAAATAGTACCACTTGAAGCTTCATATTCTGTAACCCATCTCTAGTGTTTTTTTTAGGGCATGATCGATATTGATACGATGGAGACCCAGAAAAAGGCCGGTGATGATAAACAGCTCTGCAGAAGAAACCATGGGAAAAAGTGGAAATGCAAGGATGTAAGTGGTGATAATCATCTACAATATTGTGAAAAACATTTCAAGTTTTACACAAATTTTATAGCAAAAAATCCTTCTCTAACGATTTCAAAGAGACGTAATCCTCTTGAGTCTGAAACTCCGAAGAAGAAGAAGCAGAAGTTGAATTCTGATGAGGGTTGTTCTATTATCATCCCTCCAGATGAACAGCGTTGTTGTAGAACTGATGGAGTAAAATAGAGATGCAAGAATTTTAGGTTTAGTGGTAGTGATACTACTTATTGTGAAAAACATTACAATATGAGTAAAAAGTATGGGAAAAATTATCAGCTTAAGAAGACGAGGGGAGATGATGAAGGTGATTCTATACAAACTGGGGATTCAAATTGCTCGAGGCAAATGGAAGATGACCTCACAGGAATTCAACCACCTGCTAACGATACCAGCTGTGAGTAACTCTTGCGCATTTACATGTTTTCATGTTTCAACGTGTCTTCATTTTAGTGATTTATGATTTGTTCTTGTTGTACATTTCGTTTGCTTACATGTAATGATAACTAATTGAAAAATTTCATAGTTTCATCTGTTAAGTCCCCCTTATGAATGAGTACCCCAAAGAGTAAGTAGTACTGCATTGTCTAACTAATTGGGAATTTTCTATCCAGCTGATAGAATTGTTGAAGGTGGTTCTGCCAATACCGGGACGAAGAGGGAAAAAATCAAAAGAATGGAATCGTCTAAAGAACCAAAATCATTGACTAGAATTAGGGAACCTGTGGTTGGACTGGAGAGTTTGGAGCATTATAAGAGTAAGTGTTTTGAGTTGTCTGTGGAGCTTGAGAAGAAGAAAGTGGAGTGCACCGAACTCCAGGGTAAATTGGCAGAGGTAGAAACTAGAAAGACTGCTGCTAAAGATGAGATTGAAAGGACACCTGAGGATGCAACTGAACATTGGAGGAAGATGTATTCCGATTTGGAGAGTCGAGTCCTGAGAATTGAGAATCAATTAGAGTCTCGTGTTTCGAATTTGGAGAGCCTAGTCCTGAGAAATGGGAAGGGAAGTTCAATATTGAGATGTGTCGAATTGCATAATGCTGAAAACATGGAGGCCGAAGCACGGGGTTTACAGAATGAAGTTACTCAAAGTGGTGAAAAGCAGAAAGATAAAAACAGCAGGAGCATACCTAATGTTGAAAACAACAACGGAGGGGGGAAGGATTCTCATGTGTATGAGTTGAAAACTGAAGAAAAGGTGCTTGTGTATGACGTTGGCATCAATAAACATCGTGAATCAGAGTCTGAATTTCCCAGATACTCTGCTGTGAACATGTCTTGTGGAAGTCTAGATTTATCAAGTAGGGGTGAAAATATTGAAGAAGGGAAGGGTTGGGGTTATGTGGAGGAGAGACCATCTCAACATGGATCATTATCTCAAGATCATTTAGAAATGAGTCAGAAGCCTTTTGTGAACGTGGTCTCATGTAGCGGTGGTGAAAGTTTTGGTGAATCTTTTGCAGAAGATTCTGATAGCGACCTTATGGACATGATGGCGATGAAATATAGGACTAAGAACAAAGATAGAGAAATAAAATGGAAATTTGAGGCTGATATGCTTTCTTCATTTGAGGAGGATCCTGAGCTCTGTATGAAAGCTGTTTGTGCTCTCTATAGACAGCAAATATCTGAAGACGAAATATCAGCCAATGGGTTGTTCCATTACAGCGATGCACTCAGGTATGTTAAGAATTCTCTACACTTTTCCTTCATTACCGATTCGCTTATACTTGAAAAGTGGATGGAATTACTGTTTTTGCAGTTGGAATACGTTGGCTGTTCAATGTTGCAAAAATTTGAAAGCTTGTTGGCCGACATTCATATATTATCTTTGTGCAATTGCTTAATCTATTGCATGGACTCTTTTCATATTTTGTTGCCGAATTTGGTTTATTAGGTTGTTTTCTTATATCACAACTTGCCATAACATATAAATGATGCAATTTCTCTAATATTTCATATTTGGCTTTACCTTAAAAGAACTATCCTCTCATTTTGGCAGTAATTAGAGCATTATTACTTGCATACCACAGTGTCTGAAGACTTACCTCTATTCTTCAAATCAAATTGCATGTCGAGGGGAATGATCATTTCATACATTTTTTTCCTCATATCCCAGTCACAATATGCTATCATTACTGAAACCTATGGTTGTAAAATCCTCAATATAGTTAGTGCCTAGTGGGGATATAAGATGATCCTGCATATAACTTTAAATGGCGTTGACACTACCTCGCTCATAAATATGAAATTTCAATCTCTGTACTGACAGCGGACTTTGTAAATCGATTATCGACAGAGTTGGGTGGCACAAGAAAAAAAATGTGATCGATTTTACCGTAATTGTGAGATAAAGGATTTGCTGGCTTCCCCAGATTTCATATATGTTGTTGTTAGTTGAACAGTGGGAGCAACAGATTTTCTTGGTCATGGCTGCACCTGCTCAGGGCAGGGAAAGCCAGCCAGCAAAATTTACAGTTATGTCGAGCAATGAACAAAATGGAAATGAGGAGAATTAACAGTAGTATCTTCTCATGGTCTTCTTTTCTTTTGATAGAGTTCTCATGGTTTCCCGTTTTCTAACTCAACAAGGGTACTACTTTGGGCAAGTTTCTAACGGATGGATCCTGCAAAGGTGGCCTAAAGAAGTCCGTGGAAGAGTTGGAGATAATCGACTCTAAAGCTGTTGAAGACTGCAAGAGGTTGGCTAGAAGCTACTCGAAGCAGTTATTCAGTATCTACCAAAACAGAAAAGATCCTTTTTTCTTTCCTGCTACAACTGCTAGCCATGGAGATCAGACTGCTAAGCGATAGATTATTGGTTCTGTAAGTGGCCTTCACTCTTTTCACCAGGCAATGCAATCATGCATCTCCTTTTAACCTCCTCAAATGCTGTACGTATATAAATTTGAAAACTGGTTAGTTTATATACCAAATGATACATTGGATGTGCATTGATTATCCAATATAGTAAGTCATATTATGGTAGCTGTGACTTCTGGTTGTTTTTGATAGGAGAAAAAACAACCCTTGTTTAGCTCAAGTAACTGATACTGAAATGCGTAAAATCTAATTATTAAAATTAAAGCTAGATTCCCCTTCTTTTTATTTTGTTTTTTGTTGTTACGTCTCTTTTGTTAATAAAATTAGTGACATGGTAGGTGACTCTGTTGCAAAGATTGTCATGGAACAGAGGTTACTTACTTTCCCAACTTAATGGGGAAAAAAGTTAGAAAAAGATAGAGGTAAATTGACTATGTGCTTTACATCTTCCCGTTTACTTAAATTACGGTTGCATTTGTAAACTGGAACGCAATCAATTAATGAAACTGTCAGCAACACATTTCTTTTTAATGTGAACTGATTTTTAATATTTGAAGCTTGATAGGCATAAATTAGCTAATCAGTAGATTTTTCTTTTTTGATTCAAAAAAGATAAATTTTTAAGATTAAGAATGATTGTGAACATAGTTTGCTGCCTCCTCCAAGATTACAGAAGCAATGAAGTTCGGAGGATAAGCATGCCAAATATTAGACACTCTCAGATTTCTCGCATGCCTAGCCAATCTATCAGCTGGCTTATTAAACTTTCTACTTAAAAATTTGCAAACCCATAAAGGATGTTTTCCTAAAAAAGATCTTATCTCTAAAATTAGGACTTGGTTCTGCCATGCAACCTGCTTGTATGTCTCCATTTACAGCCTTGATGACCAGCTTCGCATCTAACTCAAAGCACACCATCTGTAGCTCTAGATTTTCAGCAACTTGCATAGCCTGAATCAATTCCTTGCACTCAGCTTCCTCTGCGTTCACGATTCCATTAGCAATGGTGCATTCAGCTCGGATGAATTGACCTGCAAAATCACGACAAATCAGTCCCCATCCAGAATGTTCAACATTATTAACAGATTTAAAAGAGGCATCACAGCATATAGAGTAATAAGGTGAGGATAGAGGCATCCATTTGGTAACAGATGTTCCACTGTCAATGACAGAAACTTCAGTTTGGTGTTTGTGCACCATTTTCTGTCCTGTTGTAGCATTTAGTAGCTCGATTGATTTAATGACTCCCACTGGGTTTGGTCTGGCATTATCAAACACACACTTGCAGCGTTCTTTCCATATCTCCCATGCTGTATTTGCCATCTTAACAATCCAGTCATCTTCAATCTGAGAGAACTCACTGTTGAACCAGCTTTTGATCCATTCTTGTACACTGGTATCTGGATTCATCATGCTTCTTCTCGCCCCAGGACGTGTAGTCCAAACTGCCCTAGAGAACGAACATGCCAACAGAATATGTTTCGTTGTTTCAGTACCATTCTGACACATCTTGCATTGATCTCCTGTGTATCCCATTACTCTAGCCATTCTCTCATTTGATGGCACAATATCTATCATGCACTTCCATAAGAAATGCTTGACTTTTGGCAGAGTAGGAATAGCCCAAAGCTTTTTCCAGAGCTTAGCTGCTTCCTCATCGAAGGTACTATTTACATTCTTCAATTCAACCAGTTTTCTATAAGCCGACTTCACCGAAAACACCCCATTACGTGTCAACATCCACATTAATCTATCTTCAAAGTTATGCTGTATATTTATTTGCAAGATTTTTGTTGCATCCTCTTCTGTAAAAAGATTTTGAACAATCTCTGCCTTCCAAGTTTTAGTTTTCTGATCAATCAGTTCGCTAACATGGTTGTACTGCTCCACAATTTGAATGTCTGCTGCTGGTATTGGTGGTGATTGTCTTCCTGGTATCCAGTTATCCAACCAAGTGCATACTCTACTACCAAGTGCATACTTCCTGGTATCCAGTAGATTAAACATAAACCGATTTTTAATGTGAACTGATTTTTTAATATAAGGTTTCTTTTTCATTTTGTAGCGCCATACATACCTACAACGATTCGAAGCAAACACTAGGGTACCATTCAGATGGAAGGAGACAGTCTAGGAAACATGTAGTGGTGTACAGATGCTTTAAAACTCTAGTAAGACAAGTGGCTTAACAGAAGCAAATTTGCATTCCGATCACAAACCTAACGGGATAGAGCTAAGAAGATGAAAGAGAATACCCAAACTAGCATGTACCATGAATTGAGTTCGAGATCCTGAAAAGAACATTTTTTGGCGAAAGCACACGATCGTGGAAGGAGAATGGCGTCCATCCTAGGATTTTAGAAAGTAGAAACACAACTACGAATTCTACAATGAAATCTTATAATAAGTCAGGACTCAGGAGTCAGGACCAAATCCAGTCGCACAAAAGTCAGAATTTAACGGGCAGGCTCCGGTTTTCTCGCCGAAATTACACTCCGAATCCGAACCCAAAACCCTAATAAAACAAAAAAAAAACCCTTCTCTTTACTTCTCTATATATCGAGAGACCTCAAAACCCTAATAAAAAAAGGAAAACCCCTTTTAGATAATCTCTTTCAGCTTCTCTCTCTCTATATATATCTCATCATCCCCTTTTGAATCAAAGTGAAATCAGACTCCGTAACAAAGAAACGAGTTACTAGAGAAAACAAAGATAACGGAGAAGGTACTCACGCTTCATACTCTCGTTCTGAAATCAGCTAAATGTGCATCAGATCTGTGTGCTGCACCAAGTTGCTCTTGATAAAATTCCAGTAGTTTTATTCTTGGTATTGATGTTGGTCTGATTGGAGCTGTTCAAGGTGCAATCTCAGTCGTCGAAGATATTACTACTGCTAATTGTAAATCTACTAGAAAAACATATGGATATCTATTGAACGAGAGTAAAACTGCCAGATGCTTGTGTACATGGAAATTGTTTAGGCTTGACAATGTCCATGTATACCATCATCTGGTAGTTCTTATCATCGACCAACTCGCCGATCGGATCACCCAGAGGAACTCTTGTGACCAAGGTAATTAGTGAATTTCAATGAGCGACATTATTGTTTTGAGTCTGTTGATTACTATTACTTGATTTTGGTTGCTATAGTCTAGTCTAGTATTGAGATTGAAGTTAATTTGGGAGTGCTAGGTTCTAATTGAGTACATTTGAATTAGTTTCCTTCTGAATTTTGAATAGTTGATGCTGTCTTAATTGCTTTTAAACAAAGTACATACAATTATGTTTCCCCGTGGCCTAGTCTTTTAGTTTGTTAGTGGAATCAAACCCCATGATACTTGGTGGACACTGAAATGTAACATTTTAAAGATGCTTGTCATTAATATTTCCTTCTTGCATGTGTTTTGGTCTCTTATTGCTTATCCTGATCACTGCGATACATAACAAAGGGAGTACTCTTGCTTCTAAGGATAATAATTAGTGTGATATGTAATTTGTTCTAATTGATGAAACTAAACAGTGTTTGAGTATTGATTACTTGTCTATCCTGCTCTGACAGATCTTTCAGACACGAGAAAGCAGTGCCGTCATCAACTGTGTACGGCATGTAAGAGTTCTATCCTGCACTGCAGTTATTTAAAGATGTCAAAACAAAGACCTATCTGCCTGTCGTGGCACTGGAATCTACATGGATGGTTGGTAAATGTTTGTAAAGCATCGCTAAAGATTCGTCCCTTTCGTTTTGAGATGAAGTATATATTTGATGTTGAACATACTTAAGGTATTCTGGTTGTGACCTTATGCATATGCTGGCGATGAACTATGGGGATAAGAACAAAGGCAAAGAGAATAAAATGGATATTTGAGGCTGATATGCTTTCTTCAGTAGAGGAGGATCCTGAGCTCTGAAGGAAAGCTGTTTGTGCTCTCTATTAACAGTAAACATCTGAATAATAAATATAGACAATGGGTTCCATTACAGCGACGTGCTCAGGTATGTCAAAAATTCTCTACACTTTTCCTTCATTTCCAATTCCGGATGAAATTACTATTTTTGCAGTTACTGTTGGCTTTTCAATGTTGCAAAAATCTGAAAGCTCATTGGTTTACATTTGTATACTGTCTGTGTTCAATTGCTTAAGCTATTTCATGGACTCTTTCCATACTCTGCTATTGAATCCTTAGGTCGTTTTCTTATTATCTTAATTAGCCATATCATATGGATGATCCAATTACTCTAATGTTTGGCTTTACCTTAGAAAACTATCCTCTCATTGGCAGTAGATAGAGCATTATTACCTGCATATCACAATGTCTGAAGACTTACCTTTATAGTTTATATACTTCGGAATCAAAATGCGTGTCTAGAGGAATTCTCATATCCCAGTTAAAATACAGCACATCCTATCTGAAACCTTGTGGTTGTAATTTCTCAATATAGTTGGTGGAGATATAAGATGATCCTGCAAATAGCCTTAATTGGCGTCGGCACTACCTGACTCATCATTACGAAATTTCAATCTCTGTACTGACTGCGGAATTTGTATATCCTTTATTGGCGGAGTTGGGCGACACAAGAAAAATCAGTTGTCGGTATAAGCAGATTAAGGATTTGCTGGCTTCCCCAGATTTCGCATCTGTAATTGTTAGTTGACCGGTGGGAACAACAGAGCTCGTAGCTGCATCTGCACAGGGCAGGAAATCCAGCCAGCAAAAGGTGACCTAAAGAAGTTTATGAAACATTTGGAGATGAATATGTAGCCAGCCTCTTGCAGTCTTCAACAGCTTCAAAGATGAATATCTCCAACTCTTTCACAGACTTCTTTATGTCACCTTTGCAGGCTAGAAGCTACCCAAAGCAGTTACTCAGTATCTACCGAAACAGAAAAGATGATTGTTTCTTTCTTGCTAGAAGTGCCAGGCATGGAGATCAAACTGCCAAGTGATAGATTGTTGCGTAACTTTGTAAGTGGCCTTCACTCTTTTCACTAGGCATTGCAATCTTGCATATTGTTTTAGCCTCCTCAAATGTTTGTACATATATAAAATCAAAAACTGGTTAATATACCAAATGGTGCGTTGGATGTGTATGATATTCAAATTCAGATTGTTTTGGTAGGTTTACATGGATGAAAAACAACCCTTGTTGAGCTCATGGAACCGATACTGAAATGCGTAAATCTAATTACTGAAATAAAACTAGATTACCCTTTCTTTTTTCTTTCTTTTTCTTTCTTTTTTAATTGTTGCTTCTTTTGTTAATAAAACTACTACAAGGTAGCTGACTACGACTCACTGTGTTGCAAAGATTGTCATATAACAGAGGTTTCTGACCCAGCTTTATGGGAAAGAAGTTGCAAAAAGATATTGAGAATTTGAAGTTATAACGTCTTCTCTTTCCAAGATATTATGGTTGCATTGTAATCTGGAATGCAATCAGTTGGAATTTATGAATCTGTCAACAAACATTTTTGTTTCCAATTTATGATCTCTTTCTCTACTGGTAAGTGTTAACAAAACATTAGCTTTTGTCATCGTTAATCGAGATGCTTATGCTCATTGTTCTTCTTCTTCAAAAAATCACCTCCACCACCAACCATTTGTTTGTCGTATTATGACCTTGTTTTCCTATGGAGTTTAAATATTTTTATCCGCCAAAATTTGCTCTTATCGGTTTCAATAAAACCAGTACTGATTTATTATTATTCATCGGGCATGTGGACTAACAAGTACTCATCTTCGTTGCTGTTCGCTAGCTGAATCGTTAAGAGTGGTGCCACAAATTGCCAGATTGTTTGAACAAAATAATTTATGGACTGTGTAGTAGTGACCTATGGGACTATGTCGATTGAAGACAGGCAATGGAGTCTCATCTTTTGAATTGGATAATGGAATGAGAGCTTATAGATCCAAATGGTAGAACAGCAGCTCTCCTGCCCGTTAGACGTCCAGTCAGGAATTCCCTCGAGAAACCACTCTGTCAGTCTAGCATCACTCGAGGTTGTCAACACGGCCGGGGAAAAAATGAGTTGAGGGCGACGATATTTTTGCATCGTTGGACTTGGTTATTTTGTAAGTAAGCAACACTCCGTCACGTTTGCTAAAATCGGACAGCAATATCCCATCACGACCATTAATAAATTCACTAGAACTAAAATAAATATAAGAAATGAAATACTATAATGTTCTGAATCAACCAAAATAAAAAAGTTTTAAAATTGCAAGTTACAAGTTGAAGAGCTTACTTTTCTTCTTTTCTCTTTTCTTTTTCCCATTCTCCTCTAAAAATAAACCTTGTGTTTCAACTCTCACCTTAACAATCATGGGGAATAGAATAGTGGGTCGTCTTCAAAAAAGAAAACAACAAAATTATGAGAATACAAAGAACTAGAAGTCCAGGATACGCCTTGACAAAGCCCTGTAGTACAATGATTTTCTCAGCTAATTAGAGTGACTCTAGACTGACGGGGGATTTTATCGGAAAATCGCATGAGAGAACTGAACGCCTTTTTAAGAGAGCGATTCTAACAACGAGATTATAAATGGATTGAATTTTAAAAGTAGGTTTCATCCGTTAGAAAAATTTCCGTGTTTTTGCTCGGCCAAGCTATTAGAAAATTTTCTGTGGTCTTACTCGGCCAAGCTATTATTTTCGAAATATTACTCATCCCACAATAAAATCTATGGTCAAGCTAATCTTTCCAATTAGTTACTATATTTTTTCATCCGTATATATACTTATATACTGATCCTATGTCCATTTATCTCATATGTTAGGGGACCTGTTTTATATAAAAAAATGGATGAAAATGAAAAGATTGATCGGGGATTTCATCACAGTCAAATAAAATAAATGAAGATTTATTTTTGATCAGTCAAGAGAGAATATATTAAAGGGCATACAAGCCGTGTGCAGACGCATACAACAAAAGATGAGGACAAAGCCCATATAAAACCAAAAAGATCTAAGCAACAACAAAAGCTAAATAAATTCATAGAATACAAACAGGACTAGCAGATGAAGGTAGAGCTTGTCGATCTGAATTGCAAGGTGCAACTTGCAATCCAAAGAGAAAAAACACTACCTTTTATCAAGTGGAAGATTCCTCAACATCCCCTATGGTTAAACCATCATGATCTTTCACATGATTGCTTTATATGTCTTGACGATTTACCTCCAAAGGGGGAAGTCTTAACCCAAAAGAGAGCCATATTTCTTAAGCTTAGTTTTTGATATCTCATTATGAGCTCTAGATTTTGAGGAAGTTTTCTTAATTGTACTTAAAAGAATCAGTGAGAAACATACCTGTAACTTTAGCTTTAACTTCTTACTCTTCACTAGAATTGGTTCCGACGAGGTCAGTTTTGATATGCTTATCTCTGAATCTTCTGAAACTGGTTGAGAAGTAGAAATCTCCTACTCTTCTTCGAAAGCTTAGAATCTATTATAATTTTCAAAGACAAGGGGAACAGACGGACCAGAAGATGAGGTGCTTGTCCTTTCCATAGCCGGTTGAACAACCATTCCCATCTCAATACCTTCTTGAATCTCCCCAACTGAAAGAGATTCTTTGATTTTCTTGGATCTTTTTTTTCTTTCTTCTTCATATCTCAACAGGAGCAGTAGTAGCCTCAAATTATTTAGTCATCTCAATACTTCCCTTATTGTCGGCATACTTTTCACTACCCACTTGTGTTTCAGCATTCCCACTTGTTTCCTTATCCCCAACACTTTCGTTATCACCATTATTCGCATTATGTATCTGTACCTTCTTAAGAACCTTGTTTGAAGGATCCAAATGACACTTAGCACTAAAATGCCCAAAAGTAGAGCAAGACAAGCATCATGGAGGCTTCCGAAGATAATTAACTAAGACTTCAAAATCTTTACCATCGA
Organism: Papaver somniferum; assembly: GCF_003573695.1. NCBI lineage: Eukaryota > Viridiplantae > Streptophyta > Magnoliopsida > Ranunculales > Papaveraceae > Papaver > Papaver somniferum. The sequence goes on along the minus strand of NC_039367.1, from coordinate 20,816,541 downwards.
AGATGACTGGCATGGATTCCGGAAAATCACTACCCTAGCATAAATCATTCGTGTTCTAGATAAAGTATATTTATCAGTAAACGAGGGAGTACCTACCACACTAGCAATCAACTAAGTCCCTTAGCATTCCATAAATGAATATGAACGTTTCTCAACTTCAACCAAATAGGTATTTTTTTTCTTCAGTTCTTGAATATCCTATTCAATAAATATATAGTTGTTGATTCTATCTTCATCAAATCAAACTCAAATCTATTTTTTTCCAATTCCGTGACAAAGATTCTATCTTCATCAAATCAAACTCAAATATGAACATTGATTCTTCGTGAAGAGTCATATGTGTTAAAGCATTGCTCGGTCGAACTCGCAAGCGTTGCTATCTCAAGCTTGTTGTCAAGTTTAGTTGCCAAAACTGTAATCTTGATCTCTAGTCTACTTATAGCTAAGTCTCGGACTAGGATAGAAAGTGTAGTTGAGATCTAGACTCCATGGCTATCATCATACAAAGACGAAGAACTACTCAAGGAACTGGTGGAACTTCATCGACTAAAAGGTATGTGGAGACTTGAACTTATCTATCACTTAAAAGTCCATCTAATATATCTCCTATCTTGAGATAAAAGTCTTATTGCTATATAGAATTTGATTATACACATTTGTTATTTCGAGCCGAGTTTATCTCGCTTATCTATTTCTCGAAATATGTGTTGGTAAGATTTCGCTTTTTCCAAGTCCATCTTTACTAGTGACGAAAGACATCATAAGTTTCAATTACTTGAAAATTGCTTTGACGAAAAATGGTTTGTGAATAACAACTATATAACGTCCACTAATAATGTTTCAATAATTGAAATGAGGGTTTAGAATACATAACCATGGTTGGATATCAACATTGTGTGATAACTCATACATGTGTAAGACCTTATTCCTTGAACCAAAGTATGCGTACTTTGCTGATGAGGAAAACCGGAACTAAAGTCCGCGTACCAGTACGCGCACCATCGGAAGTTCACGTCCCGTGAAAATCTGCTGGAGTTTGTGAACTGAAACCAAACTTATTCCGGGTATTTAAGTCCGCGTACTTAGGTTGGTTATTTTCTAAAAACGATTATTCGTGAACTTAAACTTATATAAACTAAGGAATGCATATTTGCAAACCGTGGCTATAAAGTTCATGAATCGATTCGAGTGAATCAAATAATTTTTTCTTCGATTTTGTCTTGTATACTCCTATAAGATCTAAGCAATTAAACAACTCTCTAACAAGTTCATTTGAGTCATTTGAACTAGTTGTGGTAAAGAAGAATATGGTTGATATGAAAGTGCTCATATGGCTAACCATTTGGTTAACTACTATTGAACCAACTAGATGTACATGTTTGGGTACGATTACACAAACCTAAATAAACGTGCATTTCATTTGTGTGTAAAAAGCTATGTTTCGATCTAACGGTTGAAAGATATTAGCTTGAATTTAATCAGGTTTTCATCTAACGGTGAATATTCAATGCTTTTTTACAAAGCTAACATTGATTGCAAACCCTGATTTGAAAGACTATATAAAGGAGAACTCTAGCAACTGGGAAACCCAATCCCAACACCTCATGTGTGATACTAGTTGTATTAGATAGAGTCGATTCTCCTTTAACCTTAGGTTTCTATCGAGACCCTGTAGGTTAACGACTTGAAGACTTCATTGGGATTGTGAAGCCAGACCGATACTAGTTTTCTTGTAGTTGTGTGATCTGATCTTGTTGTTCTATCGTATTTGAGTACAATCGTAAGATTGTCTTGAGATGGATTTCTCCGATAGGCAAGATATAAAAGAAGTCACAAACATCTTCGTCTCATCGTTTGTGATTCCGCAATATCTTCTTTCACTATTCGATTAAGATTATTGTGAGGTGATTGATAATTCTAGGATGTTCTTCGGGAATATAAGTCCGGGTTATCAATTGGTTCATGTTCACCTTGATTTATTAACATACAGAACAAAAACTCGTAGGTATTTATGTGGGAGACAAATTTATCTATTACCGTAGACTTTTCTATGTGATACAAATTTGTTTATTAAAGTCTTCGACTTTGGGTCGTAGCAACTCTTAGTTGTGGGTGAGATCAGCTAAGTGAATCAAGTGCGTAGAATCCTGCTGGGATCATAGACGTAAGGAGCACAACTGTACCTTGGATCAGTGTGAGACTGATTAGGGTTCAACTATAGTCCAGACTGAAGTTAGTTTTTAGTAGGCTAGTGTTTGTAGCGGATTAATACAGCATGTGTTCAAACTGGACTAGGTCCTGGGGTTTTTCTCCGTTTGCGGTTTCCTCGTTAACAAAACTTCTGGTGTCTGTGTTATTTCTTTTCCGCATTATATTTTTTTATATAATTGAAATATCACAGGTTGTGCGTTGAATCGATCAATTGGAAAATCCAACCTTTGGTTGTTGATTGAAATTGATTGATCCTTGAACGTTGGTCTTTGGTACCGTTCAAGTGATTTCCCTTGTATTCAATTAGACTCGCAGATTTCTATTTGCTTGAGTAAGTATTGAATCGAGAAAGTGAGATATAACTCTTTGATATACTTTTATTAAGATTGAGTCTGACTGTATAGTTGATTCTCTTAAAAGTATATTGGAGTTAGTCCATACCGATTGCTAAGCGAAATATTGGGTGTGGTTGTTAGACCCCCACTTTTTCAATATGAAAATTCCCTTTAAGATTCCAAGCCTAATCCATCACATTTTTAACTACGTTGAAGTCTAATGTACGACCAACAAAATACCCAACAAGAATTTTTTCGCAAACCCTAAGTTCATCTTTATTATCAGCAGAGCTGATAATGGACTTCTTCTTACCATTGATTGTTTGAGGCTTGTGGATCGGCAGTTTGTAAGCTGAAAGATTCTCATTGCAATTCTTTTACGTATTTCAAGAAAAATGATCTTCATTTTTCATCCCTAAGATTTTCATAACAAGCCCCATGAGAGGACCCATTATCACCTGTTGCTGCATCAAAATTCAATTTCGTAGCAACCCCGTTTGGAACTAATTTAAGGTTTTCCTTTTGACCATCATTAACGTCAATAGAAGCGTTTAAGGGAGGAAAATCAGCTAACCCCAAACTTGAATTAAATTCATCCATGGATTATTTGAAGAAACAAGTCCCTAGATAAAATCAATTCCCTCCAAACTCAAACTAGAAAACCAAAAATCTATCTCATACTTGTAGGGAGCAAGAAGAGGAAGAAAAAGCAAGAAAAATCAAGAGATTTGGTTGGAAATGAGTTAGAAATCAAAGAATTCTACTAATCTAGGGAAATAGTTTTCTCTCATGTCTCCTGTATCTTCTCTCTCTTGTTCAATGTATAAAATGATTGTAGATTAAAATCACCAATTATTATTGTTTGTGATAGACCTCCTATTTATTCATATCGATATTGTTTGTGAATGTTTTACATATTAATATCTTCAACAAACTCTTCTCATCAAATTGCTTAATAAAATATAGAAAAAAAAGAAAGAAAAAAAAGTCTTCTCAGACACTCTACACTAGTGGTATGGAGGAAACTAAACAAGCTAATAGCTATACTTAGCTTTATATTTAGGTTTAGCATGTCTACCGCCTTTCACAATGGGCATCGAGTATATATTTTTTTCGGGCCACATCTAAGAAGAATTGCCATGCCGGGCTATATTCGATTAGGATTTTATTAATTAGGTTGTATCTCAAATAAAATCACACCATAGTTGGCTCACTTTCAGCTCCATCATAATGCGATGATACTTCTCAAACCTAGCCTGAGGTGGCGTTCCTTTTTAAGAAGAAGTGCAAAAAGATCTTTTTTTCTTTCTTTCTAGAAAGAGCCTAGCTAAATATGACAATTTTTATTATGAACGCCATATTTGACATCTCATATATAACATAGGTGTTAAATTTAGTTTTAGCAGCATCTGTGACAAGCAAAATTATATTCTTTGCTCATTGCTGATTAAGGAGAATCAGAGGTAAAGGAAGGATATCTAGAGACAGGAAGGAGAATAATCTTATTAGCTAGAGGGATTAACAGTTGTACTACATAGTTTCCATTATATACATACACATATATAAAGGGGAAACTCTAGGTAACTAGATGGAGCGCAACTGTAACACCCCCTCCTTGTGCGGTTCAATAACAAAACTTTATACATAGTGCTTCACATATAGTGCTTTGAATATAGTTTTTCAAATGTCGTTTTCTCCTTGATGACTTGTGTCGAAATCAATTACCTCATTAAAATTTTTACAAGGTGTAGATGGGTAAAAACGATTTGCTAGTTTTTGCAGAATTGAGGAGACGTCTGTGTGGAGACTCCTTGAACCGAGCGAAATATTGAACCTCACACAGATGCACTGCAAGAAGGGAGTGCTTTAAGTTCGAGAGATCAATCTGTAGGACTCCAGCCTAAACCAAGAACAATGGTCGTTCTAGAGTCAATTCAGTCACAAGAGAGGATGGGTTGATCCGTAGGAGGGAAGCTGAGAATATGTGAGATCAATGGTGATCTGAGATTGTAGGTGTGTTGTGAATTCAGCGTAAGTATGCTCTGAATGATTGAATTTTACTCAGTTGAGAGTGATTGCTCAGGCGATGAGTTCGTGTAGACGAAAGATTGTATGTATGAACTTGCCGAGAAATCCCTTGTTTTAGACGAATATTCGAGTATTCGAATCTTGTCCTTTCAATCAGGATTCAGAGACATCTTATAACGCCGAAGTTGAAAACACCATGATCCCATGAAGTGTGACAGTTGATGGAATAAGAGAGTGGGGAAGTGGGAAATCATGTCAAAACCAGTTGCTCATCGTGCGAAGACTTGGTTAATTTTCCACCCACTACTTTGCTGACTCTTCCAACTGATTGAACGACTTGCTCACATTCTTATCGTGTGTATGAACACACGTGCCATAGAACTTCAGACCAAAACCCTAGTTAATATCCTCCCCATATGACACGATTGATGTCTCGTGATTGTGGAGTCAGTTGCTAACTTTATGGGACGATGAGTCCTTGTATTTCTGAGTGACATGAATTAAACGCATGTTGCTGAGACGAGGCATCATTGAATAAATGTTGATAATTTAAGACAAGCAAACTGTGTTGCTGAATTGATGAATATTGATGGTTGAACCAATATCTTTAATCTGGACAAATATTGCTAGTTCGAGCAAATATTGCCGGTTTGAGCAAATATTGCTAGTCTGAGCAAATATTGCTCGATGAATTATTGGTAGCAGGACCAAATAAAATATTAATTTAAGATACTGACTGCTGGTTCGAGTATAATAAACAAAAGTGTTGATCGTAGGATCAACATAAAATTATCATCCTTTGAATCTGCTCAAAATTATGTTTTTGCAGAGCTCTTGATTCAAAATCCTAAATTTAATGAATTATCGATTTATTGAAAATCAGCGAAGCAGGGACCGTAGGGACCGGTTACAGGGGACGATGAGTCGACCATGTAACGCCCAGATGCTCGAATGAGCAAAATACCAAAGTCTCTTGAAGACCAGTTGGTGAAAGAATGATTAAATGCTGGTTTAATCATTTATTAAAATAATGCTCGTGTGAGCGACAGATAATAAAACCTAACTGTGAAAAGATGAGATCCCTACCAAGAGGTCATGGGACCGACACTTGATGGTCATGGGACCAATTGACGGTCGTTTGAGCGAACCCTTGACTGTTTGAAAAGAGTTTGGACCTAATACGGGAAATTGAGCAAATTAGGTCAAAATAATTAAAACACGTGGGACCTGCCATTTGTAAGCCTTAGGTTCACCCTTGGTCGGTCAAGGGGATATGTCCGTGTCACCATGGTGTTCGTGTCTCAGTCCTGAGAGTTTCGATATTTTCTGGTGCACGTTTGAGCAACATTTTGAGAAAATATGAAGGGTTCAGGATTTTACTGAAACTAGGAAAAATACATGAGATGATGAAAAATAATAGATAAAACAGGGAATTGCAAGGTGTGGGACCGACCATGGCTAGGGCATGGACGACCGGCTGACAAGCATGGTCTCATACACTTTTCCCAGTTTTATGTAATTTTATGTATTCTCTCTGAATTGAGGGAAATTCCATGAAACTGGAGAGTTTATGAAATTAGGGAACTTCCATGAGATAAGGGAAATAAAATAATAATAAAATAGGGAATGATGGAGTGTAGGACCGGCAATGGACAAGGCATGGCCGGCCTGCCAACGGGCACGGTCCTAGGGCACTCTTCCTAATTTTATGTAATTTTCATGATTTTAGGGAATTTTCATGAAATCAAAGAGATTTGTTGAAACCAAAGTATTTTGTTGAAATCAGAGAGTTTTCATGGATTGAGGAAAACAAAACAAATAATAATAATGAAATAAGAGGCGTGTGGGACCGGTCAGCTAGGACCCGGTCCCACGAATTTTCTTAATTTTATAATATTTTTCATGGGTATATGGAAAATTCATGAAATCAAGGAATTTTCATGGCTATAAGGAAAATTCATGAAATCAGAGAATTTTAATGGATTGAGGGAAATAATAAAATAATGGGGAACCGTGAGGTGTGGGACCGGCCACGGCTAGGACATGGCCGGCCGGCTGGTGCTCGGTCCCGTGACACCTTTCCCTAATTTTATTATTTTCTTTGACATAAAGAAATATCATGAGATTAGAGAATTTCCTTGAAACGAATGAGATTTGCTCGAATGAGAGAATTTTCATGAGATCAGGGAAAAATAATAAAATATGATAAAAATATAAAATTGGGCATGGGACTGGTCACGGCATGACCGGCCGGCTGGTAAGCCCAGTCCCCTGGCGCCTTTGCTAATATTTTATTATTATTATTTTTCCTTCCTATTTTGCATAGGTTCATCGTTCATTCGTATTTTTGAAATGCTCGTTTCCGCATTCAAATGCTGGTCTGTGCATTATTGCTAAGTACACTTGCACCATTTTAGTCAGGGCTTATTCGATGCTCAGATGCCTGCACGTTGAATATTTATTACTAACCCATGGAATTCTGCTGGGAAAACCATAAATTGAAGTAACGAAACATTCGAAGAATCGTAGAATATAGGTGAATATTCGGCTACGATTAGAGATAATTAATTGATGACTCTATACTAGCAGGGCTTCCTATCTAGGAGCATTAATTATCTGAGATTTGAGCAATATGAACTTGCTGGAGTGTCATATTTCTCCTATATAGTCAGGGGAAACCCGGTTGCATCCTGAAGACGTTGTTGCTATATACTAGCAGGCACGATGTCTAGGAGCCGTCCAATCTTTCGATTCTATATAGAAATAATTACTGAAATTGCTCAGTATTCATGAGATGTGCCGTGGCCTCAGCTGGAAGACTACACATCTACATATACTTTGAGAGACAACCTTCTCGGTCAGAGATTTTATGGCATGAGCTTTCACGCTTTATTGAGAGACATGAGTCTCAATACTCATCCGATTGCCGGATCCGGAGTATGTATAATTATGGTTTTATGATTTTGCCCTTGTCGAAAATCCATCATCTACATTAAGTCCCCTGCTTAGTGAGGAATAGTCATGTTCCTCAGTCAGCATTGAATGGTGATTTTCCAGTTATGAACGAAATAAGTAATTGAACTTAGTCGTAAGATAAGATGTTACCGGATTTTCGATCGCGCGAGCGAACCATGACTTGAACCAAGATCCCAGTAGCATGATAGAGCATCGATCTCAAATTGGTGTAATACTGCTGCTTTAGTGATCGAACCCTGGTTGATTTAGGATTCATGGGTCCGGGACCAAGAAAAGAAATCCTTGTTTTAGGAACAGACGCTCGTTCGTTTGTTAGTTTAAGGAACAAACAAAATGATGATATAATATTTTGTCTATGAGCTTTCACGAGAACCATTTTTTTTAAGTATGTGAGATTTCATAAAGTGGAATAAACTCTCGTTTCAAAGGTGGATACTCGTACGAGAGAATTTTTTTTTTTTTTTTAATAGACGTGCGTCTGTTAGTAATAGAATTTTGTGTATGAGCTTTCATGAAATTTTTTTATCTTCAAGCTTTCAGAAATCTTTGAAAATATACTCTCGCTTCAAAGACAAATGCTTGTGCAAGGGAGCAAAAATATATAGATATATTTTTCAAATTAACGTGAGTTTCACGTTAAATATTTATATATTTTGTAAAATCATGTTTTGATTTTGAACAACTTTTGAAAGTAGACTATTATACATGTTGTAATAATGTCTGTATGTGAGTTTTCACAATTGTAGAACGGACGTCTGTCTAGTTTTTGAAAACTAGTGGATGTTAAAATTCACGTGGGTTGTTCACGGTTTTATGAAAATCAAGTCATGATTTTGAATAATGAATTTTGCTCGTCTTTGCAGGTTTGAGGGAACGAGCAAGTTTTCGAAATTCTGACGTTATAATCACTACAGCTAGTAAAATTGTAAATAGGTAAGAGTTGGATTGTTACCATTTTGTTACGCATTTGTTATTGGTATATCCATGACTCCATGTCTTTCGCAGATAGTGGTGACTTCTGGTTACAACCACTCTTCTGGCCCTTCCGGGGAACACTCCGGAAATATCAAGTCAAAGATGAAGACTTCTGCAGATGTTCATGCCGATGTGAATCAACCTTTCAGAGACGCTGGAATGCTGATGCATTTATGTCTCTCGATAATCTGGGAGTCGTCCGTGATGGAATCAACGTTTTCTTAGCCTTAGCGGATGCATAAGAGAAGCAGGGACGAGATGAGTTATTACTGAAAAGGAAAGCTGAAGATGAAAGGCTTGCAGCTTATCAGCAAAATGCCGCCGGCTTCAGCAAATGAGACTAGAGGCTGAAGATGAAGTCTGATCACGCGCGGAAGGCGTAGATGAATGAAGAATTTCGTCATAATTCGTCATCAGAAAATTCAAAAGTCAGGTCTTCATTGAAAATGCTGTAGAATCTTCGTCTGATGTCGGATTTTCTTGATCTACCCATGTTTCTTTATCCTCAGAAAATTTCCAAGCTTTATCAAAGAATATTTTAGTCTTTTGAGTACGTTTAAGGGCCGAAATTGACGAAACAGTAAACTTCCAGGAGACTTCCAGAAATTTTTCAGCTGGTATGTAGTCCAATGTTTTGGCCACATCTTTTTTCTCGTTTCTCCAATTGATATGAATTTTGGATATGTTGTACAGGACACCCATACGAAAAGAATGGTATATGACCCATACATAGATACCTCACCAATTTCTCATAGCTCGATGCTTTGTGCGTGACAGTGTAAAATCATCTCAGGCAAGCTTGTTGTAAAACACTCATGTTGTGTCTTTAGACCATTCGCTTGTGTCTGGAACAGTTGGTGAAGGATTTTAATGTCATTGATTCATTTGAGATCAGGACCCATTGATTGATACATGAGCATGGTGCTTGCAGTGCCATCTTGTTTCTGTCAGTCGTAGAAACATCACTTCTGAAACCCTGGTCACGGGACCATAACTGAGGTTGCTCTCAAGAGGGGGTGATGTAATGACCATGGTTGCATGTCCTGGTGGTAGCATTCCTTTTATGATGAATGATTATCACATGAGAGTCTGGTGCCATGGGTCTTGGACTGTGAAACTGATCATCATGATCAGTGGACCGTCAGTCCCCAGTATTTTGTTAAATCTCTCCTTTTCGTTTTCCCTTCTTCTGGCAAGACTTGGATAGAGGACCCATGTAGAAAAATTGATGTAAATACCTAGGTGGTCGAAGTTGATGGTACCTTGATGAAGAACTTAGTGGAAAGACCCGGTGGACACCGATCGACTGTGGAAGTTATGAATCTCGTCTAAGAATTGCTGCTTGCATGTTGTATACTCTGGAAGCTATAGGAACCTCATATAATGTCGGAATTCGGTGCTTGACCCAAACTTTTGAAGCTAAGAGACCGAGTTATCACATGAGGGAAGAATCACTCAATTTGGAGTTGTTGAGGTCAGCCAACGAAGCATGCACATTTGTAATTTGTAATCCCCTACAAATTTTTCAGATTTCGTAGACCTGACGGTAAAGGCCATATCTTTAAGCTCGTATGTCCAATTGATGCTCCCTTTTGGTATGTTTTTCTAAACCCATGGCCGGAAATATATTGTATCTCATTTTTAGAGGTGATGAGAACATCTTGTAGAAGACTTGGGATTGTGCCCGCCCGTCGTGTAAGCTTCAGGAAGACTTTCATGTGAACATGTCTACACATCTTGATATCAATAATTAGTTCTTGGAGAAGTCCGCTTCATGTGTAACACTTCAGAGAATGGTTAGTTGATGAAGCCTTATCATGAGGATGTTGCTCCTGAGACTGTTGTTGATGCTGAGACCACGAATGAATTTTCTCCAGATGTTCTTGTTGATGGTGAGACTATGAATGGAGTTGCTACAAATATCCTTGTTTATGCCGATACTATGGTTGGAGTTTCTCCAGGGACCGAAAAGGGCTAGAACCATGATTATCGAAATAGCCTTTGCTCCTTCATCCAGTGAGCCTTTTGCATTCACGAACTAGTTGGTGAGTTGAGCATTCCTAAGATGAAGATGTTCTAGGATTTCAACCCAAATTCTCCTGAATATGACTTTACTGTGAAGTGGCTTCGTCAGGGAATCGACGTTATTGTGGCAGATAACAGCGGCGGTCTCCATTCTGGATGTGAGTAGAAAAGTTCCTTGGTCGTGCAAGGCCTGTGATGTAGAGAGGTTCCGTTGATGAAGTTTCATGGAATCACATCAGATTGCAAATTCCAATAAGATCAAGTCCCCAGTATATGTTGAAGGAGTTTGTGCCATCCATGGATGAATGATGTTGCATCTGCTTCAGAAGTCTTATCACGGGATAATGAAGAATTACGATTGTAATTTAGTTACACTTTGATTGCGCTGGTGTTGAATCAGTGTGTCATCGTCGAGATATTTGTGCTGAAGCTAGATGCGCCATTATAGGAGGTGTACTCTTTGATTGGGAGCACAATTTGAAGGCTTCTTGAGCGTTGAAGCGTCATATCCCTTGAGCATGTCTTAGGTTTGATCGTTTGGGTCCAAAATATCTTCTGGTGATTCAGCATTCCTTTAGTCGCAGTAGTGGAATTCAACACTTGTGCAGACATCAGAGCTTTATGATTTTGTGGCATGCGTGAACACTCCTGCAAGGCTATGGAGAAATTCCCAAATTGTTCTTTGCCGTGTTTGAACATCATCTCAATAATGAATGTCTCAGTGAGATGCTCGATTCGGAGAAATGTCAGATTCAACCACTTGGTAAAATATTTCTGAAGTGAGATTACCCACTTATAGCGTCTTGCAATAGCAGAGATGCTAGGAGAATTGATTCCCCATGCTAGAATAACATGTGAGGAAATAAATGACATAGACATGGGAGGAATGAGACTTGCCTGAGTGCAGGACCTTTTGATGAATGTCTATGAATCTTTTGAAAGTTCTTGTTTCAACCTCGTCAAAGTTCGAAATGCCTCCAAGTGCTCTGATGATGGAACGTCCGCCAAATCTTCTGGATCAGAACTTTCTTCGTTGGAGATATATGTAACCAAAGGCGCTTTGTAAGTACCCATCTTTTTAGCGTGGATCCACGCTCGTCTTAAGAAAATGATATATACTGGATCTTCCTGATAATGTGAAACTTGGTTTCTGTCCAGGTTGAACTCATGTTCAATCTGAGAGTGATGTAGCCATAAGTAGTTCCGAGCGTTCCTTCAAGGTCTCTGATTGAGATGGGAGCATGAGTAGCTTCTTGTCGAGTGATGCCTGTGGATCCGATGGTTTTCAGTGGAATGTGATTGATGGCGGTGCCAGCATCGACCAACGTTTTTCCAAATTCGTTTCTTCTGAGATTGATTGTGGTAAGCAGTCCCCAGTCGTACATCTCTTGGTATGTGGCTGGAGGCTCAAGAAGTATTTCCGGAATGGACTTCTTGACACGATGTGGTTCAGTACTGTGAACATGTCTCTCCTTTGTTCCTTCAAAAGATAGAGAAACGCATGTTCGACCAAGGATTGAGCTTCCTCTTTGATAGGTTGCTTAGAGAGTGTAAAGGTCCTGATTGGAGGAGGATTCTTGTGTACTCCTTCAGTCTCCAGTTGAAGCTATTGTGGATCAACCTTCTCTTTGAAAATGTGCTTCAAAATGTTGCAGTTTCTTGCTGGATAATTGATGAATCTATGAAGGTTACAATACCTGGGATTCTCCATTTCTTCTTCAGTTGGCTCTCTCCTGATGAACGACAATTTAATTGCACCATCTTGAACCCATACTTCTAGTAACTCGATAACTCCTTCATAAGAAGAGATAAGTTTGAGTTTGTCCGATCATTTCCCCATTCGTTGATGCCGGGGCGAGGTTTGTGCATTTCAGGATTGGTTATCTTTTTTTTGCGCCTTCAGAGGATCCTGGGATGTTGGAGAAGCGTTGTGTCTCGGCTTTCCTTTCATTCCTTTCAGCAACAACGTTTTTTGAAGGCTGGAGATTGTACTGATTGTTGACTAGGCGTCGGCTGCTTTGAGGTTCCTAGATCTTGAAGACTTTGCTCTTTTCAATAAAGCGGGTGCAGTAGTTGCCGATCTCTTTGCCACTTCATGAAGCTCTGAGAAGGTCTGGAAACGAAGATTTTCCAATAAAGCTCTGTAGACCGGTATCATGCCGTTGATACACAAGTCTACCCGTTGTTGCTCTGTGATATTTGGATCATGACAGTCCAGGGCCTGGACTCTGAATCTTTTTACGTACTCATTGGGGTGTTCATTGCTCCTCTGAAACATTCTTCCAAGATCAGAGAGAGTAATTTGCTCTGACACAAAGAAGTACTTTCTGTAGAAGGCGTTAATCATTTCTCTCCAACTGGTGATACTTCCTGGCGTGATGTTGTTGTACCAGGTATATGCCCTGCCTTTCAGGGATTTTGAAAATTCTTTCAGACGGACGACATGATTGTGCTCATGTTCGCCCAACACTTCCAGAAACCGAGAAACATGCTCTCGAGCATTGCTTGTTCCATCATACAAAGTGAAGGTTGGAGACGTATAACCTTTTGGAAGAGGAATTATTTGCGTAGCAGCAGGGTACAGAGGCTGGTGACGATGGACATGTGGTGTGTTGTCTTTTCCACGGTTCTCCAAAAGGCGTTCCAAATCTTCCTGAGTAATGAAACTTGATGATTTCTTCGCTGACGGATCATCTGCAGCTTTGCAGACTTCATTGTCATCCACCGTATGAACTGGAATGACTTCAAGATCAACATCCGAAAATGTTTCTTTTCCTTTTCCTTTTTCTTGAGTTTTCTCTGACATCTTGTCAGCGAGAGTTTTGAGATAATTGCACAGCTCCTTCTGTGTTGCAGCAATGTCAGTCTGATTCTTGGCAAGAGTCTCTTGCACCTTCATGAGATCAGCTATGGTAGGCGGGTTTTCTATGATTTCCTCAGGAAAACGACCAAACAGGGGATGTGATCCAATATTGGTCTGAGGAGGAGTGATATCACCGCCATTGTTGGAAGAAGGAACGGTTTCCAGAATACCATCATTGTTATTGTTGCTAGTTCTAGCGTCGTTTGTGTTGGAACCTGTAACTAACCCAGATCTAAGACCAGCCATCTTTGTGAATTGTGAGATTGCAACCGAGAGAATGATCTCCCACTGTGGTCGCCAATCTGTAGATGGGGGAAAATGATTTGCTGGTTTTTACAGAATTGAGGAGACGTCTGTGTGGAGACTCCTTGAACCGAGCGAAATGTTGAACCTCACACAGGTGCACTGCAAGAAGGGAGTGCTTTAAGTTCGAGAGATCAATCTGTAGGACTCTGGCCTAAACCAAGAAAAATGGCCATTCCAGAGTCAATTCGGTCACAAGAGAGGATGGGTTGATCCATAGGAGGGAAGTTGAGAATATGTGACATCAATGGTGATCTGAGATTGTAGGTGTGTTGTGAATTCAGCGTAAGTATGCTCTGAATGATTGAATTTTACTCAGTTGAGAGTGATTGCTCAGACGATGAGTTTGTGTACACGAAAGATTGTCTGTATGAACTTGCCGAGAAATCCCTTGTTTTAGACGAATGTTCGAGTATTCGAATCTTGTCCTTTCAATCAGGATTCAGAGACATCTTATTATGCCGGAGTTGAAAACACCATGATCCCATGAAGTGTGACAGTTGTTGGAATCAGAGAGTGGGGAAGTGGGAAATCATGTCAAAACCAGTTACTCATCGTGCGGAGACTTGGTTAAATTTCCACCCACTACTTTGATGACTCTTCCAACTGATTGCACGACTTTCTCACATTCTCATCGTGTGTATGAACACACGTGCCGTAGAATGCCAGACCAAAACCCTAGTTAATATCCCCCCATGTGACACGATTGAGTGATTGTGGAATCAGTTGCTGACTTTATGGGACAATGAGTCCTTGTATTGCTGAGATGAACATAATTTGCAAATGTTCTGAGGCTCATGAATTAAACGCATGTCTGCTGAGACGAGGCATCATTGAATAAATGTTGATAATTTAAGACGAGCAAACTGTGTTGCTGAATTGATGAATATTGATGGTTGAACCAATATCTTTAATCTGGACAAATATTGCTAGTTCGAGCAAATATTGTCGGTTTGAGCAAATATTGCTAGTCTAATATTACTCGATAAATTGTTGGTAGCAGGACCAAATAAAATATTAAATTAAGATATTGACTGCTGGGTCGAGTATAATAAACAAAAGTGTTGATCGTAGGATCAACATAAAATTATCAGCCTTTGAATCTGCTCAAAATTATGTTTTTGCAGAGTTCTGGATTCAAAACCCTAATTTTAATGAATTAATGATTTATTGAAAATCAGCGAAGCAGGGACCACAGGGACCGGATATAGGGGACTATGAGTCGACCATGTAATGCCCAGATGCTCGAATGAGCAAAATACCAAAGTCTCTTGAAGACCAGTTGGTGAAAGAATGATTAAGTGCTGGTTTAATCATTTATTAAAATAATGCTCGTGTGAGCGACAAATAATAAAACCTAACTGTGAAAAGATGATGGCCCAACCAAGAGGTCATGGGACCGGCACTTGGTGGCATGGGACCAATTGACGGTCGTTTGAGCGAACCCTTGACTGTTTGAAAAGAGTTTGGACCTAATACGGGAAATTGAGCAAATTAGGTCAAAATAATTAAAACACATGGGACCGGCCATTTGGAAGCATTAGGGTCACCCTTGGTCGGTCAAGGGTATATGCCCGTGTCACCATGGTGTTCGTGTCTCAGTCCTGAGATTTTCGATATTTTCTGGTGCACGTTTGAGCAACATTTTGAGAAAATATGCAAGGTTCAGGATTTTGCTGAAACTAGGAAAAATACATGAGAGGATGAAAAATAATAGATAAAACAGGGAATTCCAATGTGCGGGACCGGCCACGGCTAGGACATGGCCGGCCGGATGACAAGCACGGTCTCACACACTTTTCCCAGTTTTATGTAATTTTATGTATTTTCTCTGAATTGAGGGAAATTCTATGAAACTGGAGAGTTTTATGAAATTAGGGAACTTCCATGAGATAAGGGAAATAAAATAATAATAAAATAGGGAATGATGGAGTGTGGGACCGGCAATGGCCAAGGCATGGCCGGCCGGCCAACGGGCACGGTCCCAGGGCACTCTTCCTAATTTTATGTAATTTTCATGATTTTAGGGGATTTTCATGAAATCAAAGAGATTTGTTGAAACCAAAGTATTTTGTTGAAATCAGGGAGTTTTCATGGAATGAGGAAAACAAAACAAATAATAATAATAAAATAAGTGGCATGAGGGACCGGCCAGTTAGGGCCCGGTCCCACGAGTTTTCTTAATTTTATAATATTTTTCATGGGTTTAGGGAAAATTCATGAAATCAGGGAATTTTCATGGTTTTATGGAAAATTCATGAAATCAGAGAATTTTCATGGATTAAGAAAAATAATAAAATAATGGGGAACCGTGAGGTGTGGGACCGGCCACGACTAGGACATGGACGGCCGGCTGGTGCTCGGTCCCGTGACACCTTTCCCTAATTTTATTATTTTCTTTGACATAAAGAAATATCATGAGATTAGAGAATTTCCTTGAAATGAAGGAGATTTGCTCGAATGAGAGAATTTTCATGAGATCAGGAAAAAATAATAAAATATGATAAAAATATAAAATTGGGCGTGGGACTGGTCACGGCATGACCGGACGGCTGGTGAGCCCAGTCCCCTAGCGCCTTTGCTAATATTTTATTATTATTATTTTTCCTTCTTATTTTGCATAGGTTCATCGTTCATTCGTATTTTTGAAATGCTCGTTTGCGCATTCAAATGCTGGTCTGTGCATTATTGCTAAGTACACTTGCACCATTTTAGTCAGGGCTTATTCGATGCTCAAATTCCTGCACGTTGAATATTTATTACTAACCTATGGAATTCTGCTGGGAAAACCATAAATTGAAATAACGAAACATTCGAAGAATCGTAGAATATAGTTGAATATCGGCTACGATTAGAGATAATTAATTGATGGCTCTATACTAGCAGGGCTTCCTATCTAGGAGCATTAATTATCTGAGAGTTGAGCAATATGAACTTGTTGGAGTGTCATATTTCTCCTATATAGTCAGGGAAAACCTGGTTGCATCATGAAGGCGTTGTTGCTATATACTAGCAGGCACGCTGTCTAGGAGCCGTCCAATCTTTCGATTCTATATAGAAATAATTACTGAAATTGCTCAGTATTCATGAGATGTGTCGTGGTCTCAGCTGGGAGACTACACATCTACATATACTCTGAGAGACAGCCTTCTCAGTCATAGATTTTATGGCATGAGCTTTCACGCTTTATTCGGAGTATTGAGTCTCAATACTCATCCGATTGCCAGATCCGGAGTATGTATAATTATGGTTTTACGATTTTGACCTTGTCAAAAATCTACCATCTACACAAGGAAAAACCCAGTGGGACAAAACCTTGGAACAACTCTTCACATGTAGTACTTCACATGTTGTCTCGTACTTTACATGTAGTTCATCACATGAAATACGATTTTCAAAGGCCGACGAGTCTAAGTTAATTGCCTCATTAAAACTTCGTCAGGAAAAACCTAGAGGGACAAAACCTGAATTAAAGGAAAAGAGTACACTGAACATAGTCCGATTCCAATATGTTGCTTCATTAAAACCTTGACAAGGAAAACCCAGTGGGACAAAACCTTGACGAAAGGAAAAGAGTACAACGTGACAAATGCACGTAAAGGTGATCCGTTTCAGATGATCACTTTGATCCGTTGAAGTTGACTAGTTGCTTCACAACTCCTAAGGCAGGAACTCCTCATGGGAAAGAAAATAGCCTTAGTTGGGAAATTACTTCCCGGTGTTTGTTGCTGTCTCATTAAAAACCTTGCCGAGTAACAAAAACCTGTGGGAAAAAGTAACCTCAATGAAGGAAAAAAGTCGAACATACTATTAGATTCCCTCCCTGATGTCAGTCACTTTCATTAGTCCAACCCAATCATGGAAGTTAATCACACTTTACTTTGGTGACTTGAATGTTTATAAGACATTGTTATTGATTCTGGTAGTTGCGTTGCTTAACAGACTGTCATGTTCATTTATTTGATTCAGATACTTTCAGTAACATCAACGTGAATTTTTGATGTTTTCAATGTTCAAAATATTTGATGTTTTTTAGTGTTGTCTCATAGAAAATCCTTGCCGAGTAGCAAAACCCCGTGGGAAAAACTATTCTCGATCGAAGGGAAAAAGAATACGATACAACTTCAATTTTGAAGTAAAATATGTTGACATCATATCATTGGATCCTTCCCCTGATTACTTCCAGAGTTGTTTCATACAGTTCCTAAGTCATGTACTTTTCGAAACTGAATACCGGTAATGACTTAGAAAATAGTCTAGCATATCTCCCGTTGATTACTTTCGTTGGAGAAGAGATTATTGTTGTTTCATAATCAACAACCTTTGGATTGCAATTCTTTTAACATTGCTTTTTTTATGTCTTTGTAGGGATAAAACATACTCATGTCAATTGTTGCTTTTAAGTATATGATTATGCTGTATTTTGCTAACAAGTTCACTGAGGATGTAATATTTTATCGAGTACATTATGATAAGTACAATAATGCGTCTATTGTACTTAGATACGGGAAATTCATCTCCCGAAATATCTTCGTCATATTCCTTTAGACGAATTGGTCATTTACTTACATTTGAACCTCGACTAACCATGGGAATGCTAGCACGATGCATTTCCTTGTTAAATTGCCTGACAAATTTAGACCTATACAACCGGTGGAATAATATACCACAAGCTCAATTTTCGATCGAGCTTTCCCCGGATTTCTCATCTCAAATTTGGATTTAGAGTAGCTTGTAGGATGTTTTATTACATCAAGATCACCCATCATGTTTGTACCATCTACAAAGGTAGCTACAATTCCAAATCAGAAACTTGCTTGTGAATACGCAAGGAAAAATACCTTACTTTCTTATCCCCTCTAAATCAAATAGCCACTTAGACGGTTATACCACATTCACATGATTGTTTCAATCCGTAAGTGAACGTCCAGTTTAATTGTAAACGCATTTTGTGGTCTAAAGTCACTTGACTTGGGTAACAAAAGACTTTCAACACTAGTAAAAAAATGGTGTTCGGTAACAGTTCAAAACTGTTACTGTATTATTTCCGTAACAGTTTTAGTTTTTTCTGCGGTGTTACTAAAGCTCCTGTTACGGAAAGTTTATAAAATCTGTTACGGAATGACTATTGAAAAATAACTCATAAATTCTAAAAATGTCACTGTTAGTAGTTTTTGGTAACAATTTATTCAATATGTGTTACTGAATAATTGATATGGTAACTTTTTTTCATAAAACTGTTGCTATTATTTGAGTAACCGTAACAATTTTTTTGAAAACTGTCATCAAAAACAGTATAAAGGTAAAAATTTATAGTGAAACTACCACCACCTCCACCACTAGCGCCACCACAACCTCCATCACCAGCATCCCCGCAACCATCACCACCATGCCCGCCACCATTCCACAACCACAAGTTGGGCTTCTTGAGCTGAAATATAAATTCTATAAAATTACTCTTCACAAGATTCGACCTTGAGACCTATTACACCTAACTATAACTCCTGAACCACTATTCCATGCTTTGTTTTTGGTTAATGTTATCCATATAAAATACTTATTCTCATTAAACAATAAAATATCGACCTCCACCACAACGTTCGTTACCACCACCTTCGTTGTCACCGCCCAATTACAACATATTTATATTGTAGTAGTTCTACATATCGTACCACTTGTTTATTATTTTTATTAAATTTGAATTTCTATTAAACTTTAGATAACCATCCATGAGCCATGGCTAGATCTAGTGAATGAAATTAAATCAACAAGTTAATTGTGGCATGTCGGTCTAGAGCTTGGTAATTTTTTTTGAAATGGATTTCCAAATAACTAGTTATATTGATAAATAATAACAGTTGTTTTATAAAATTGTCACGATAAGGTCAACTATGGTGACATATTAAATCTGTTACTGTAACGTAGGTGTATGGTAACAGTTGGTCTAAAAAATGTCACAATAATGTCAACTATGGTAACATATAAAATCTGTTACAGTAACATGGGTATATAGTAACACTTATTATCAAAACTGGTACAATATACAACCTAGATGACACTGTGTAACATTCTTACACAAACTGTTACCATTATTTAACAACCTAACATTTAGTAACAGGTAATTTACGAACAATTGCCTTATAAATGCTTGAACTGTTACTAAATGTCACTTTTCTACTAGTGCAAGCCCTTTTGTACTTCTATCTCTTGATTCTTTTAGAGATACGTAACAACCACATACATATGCTTCATTTCAAATCCGTTTGAAATTACCAAGTGTTGATGGTGGTTTTTAGCTTAGGGTTAAAATCGTAAAACCTTAGTCTAACGTGACGTCACTCTATAAGAAAACGAAGCCGAGAGTACCAATATCTCCACTAGCACATTTATTGAGCCATTCAATATGTCTACGTGAAATTTACCAGAGTACCTTTTTTTTATACATGCTATGTTCCACGATAGAATCCTCAGTATTCACTGGCATCATCTCCGCACATGCCAACCGCGCATGCTAGCAAAGCATGCCAACCGCGCATGCCGTACATTCTAATTAGGGTTTCGACATGCTAAACCCTAATTTCAGCATCTCCGCGTCAAAGGCATACCATGCCAGCCGCAGCACCGTGCAAACGGCATGACAGCCATGTCAGCCACATCTCCGTGCCAAAGGCATACCATGCCAGTCGCACCACCGTGCCAACGGCATGACAGCCATGCCAGCCACATCTCCGCGCCAAATTCATACCATTCCAGCCGCACCACCATGCCAACGGCATGCCAGCCATATCTTCGCGCCAAAGGAATACCATGCCAGACGCACCACCGTGCCAACGGCATGACAGCCACATCTCCGCGCCAAAGGCATACCATTCCAACCGCACCACCGTGCCGACGGCATGCCAGCCACACCTCCGCGCCAAAGGCATACCATGCCATCCGCACCACCGTGCCAATGGCATGCCATCCATACCTACGCGCCAAAGGCATACCGTGCCAGCCGCACCACCGTGCCAACGGCATGCCAGCCATGCCTCCATGGCAACTTCTGGACCAATGCCAAATTCCACGGTTTATGCCAAAACCCTAATTTGGTCGCGCCTAAAACATGCCAAAGCCATGCCGGCCATGCCTCCATGCCGCTGGCTTCCAAACGAAGGGTTGCAACAATCAACGGCTACCCTTCCTTCTGAGATGCAAATCTCAGCCGTACAAGTTCGCCACCAAACGCATGGATACTTCTGTCCCAATGCCAAATTCCACGGTTTATGCCAAAACCCTAATTTGGCTGCGCCTAAAACATGTCAAAGCCATGCCGTCCATGCCTCAATGTCGTTGGATGCCAAATGAAGGGTTGCAATAATCGACGGTTACCCTTCCTTTTGAGACGCAAATCTCAGCCATACAAGTTCGACACCAAATGCAAGGAAACTTCTGGCCCAATACCAAAACCCTAATTTGGCCGCGCCTAAAACATACCAAATCCATACCGGCCATGCCTCCATGCCGCTGGCTTCCAAACGAAGGGTTGCAACAATCAACGACTACTCTTCCTTCTGAGACGCAAATCTCAGCCGTACAAGTTCGCCACCAAACGCATGGAAACTTCTGGCCCAATGCCAAATTCCACGGTTTATGCCAAAACCCTAATTTGGTGGCGCCTAAAACATGCCAAAGCCATGTTGGCCATGCCTCCATGCCGCTGGCTGCCAAACAAAGGGTTGCAACAATTAACGGTTACCCTTCCTTTTGAGATGCAAATCTCAGCCGTACAAGTTCGCCACCAAACGCATGGAAACTTCTGGACCAATGTCAAATTCCATGGTTTATGCCAAAACCCTAATTTGGCCGCTCCTAAAACATGCCAAAGCCATGCCTCCATGCCGCTGGAAGCCAAACGAAGGATGCAACAATCGACGGCTACCCTTCCTTCTGAGATGCAAATCTCAGCCGTATAAGTTCTCCACATGGAAACTTCTGGCCCAATTCCAATTCTTGTCCATGGTGCCAAAACCCTAATTTGTCCGCGCCAAGAGCATGCACGAGCCATGCCGGACATGCAACCATGCCGCTGGCTGCCAAACGAAAGGTAACAACGATCAACGGCTACCCTTCCTCCTGAGATGCAGATCTCAACCATACAAGCTTGCCACCAAACGACTTGTGGCAATCTCTTGGCTACGGTGCCAATTATTGGTTACGACACCAAACCCTAATTTTCCACTCCCAGAACATGCGCAAGCCATGCCGCAGCCACTCCCTTATCTGCCAGTGGAAGGTAGCCATAATCAATGGCTACCCTTCCTCTTGAAATGCAAATCTCGGCCGTCGAAGGTATCCACCAAACCGACAAGCCTCTCAATCTTAACTTGCCACACGTAGCAACATGTAACTCGTTTTCCACGAAAACACTCGAGACATCAAAACATGTCACAAACTGGGGGATGCTCATCAGGGTATTGGTCTGGCGGTTTACAGCGTGCGGCGTACACTACGCCTGTTACAGAAAAGTGACTTAAGAGTGAGGCAGTTAGTAAATACAAGAAGTAATTGTGAAACGTTTCCTTCATTATGGAAACATCAATTCCAGGTGTTACCCGTTACCGCTTTCTTCCATTTACTCAATCGTTTCCACTTCTTAGGGTATGTTTCGTTGCGACTTGTATAAATAGGTCTCACCTATTTCCACCAAACATAAGTTTGGGTCAGGAGAATACAACACTCAGAAATCACCTGTTAGCTTTCCACATTGCTAGCGTCTCACTTTCTGATACGATTCGTAAAACAACCACTCTTCTAGAATCAATTATTCTGGTCTCAACACTCTATTCGCTTCCCTCCCTAAGCCAACCCTTCTCCTTCACTTGTGTGACCGAAGTAAGTCTGGAACGGCCATTTCTTGGTTTAGGACGGATTTGTATAGATTTATCTCCCTTGCAGTACATTTTTTAGGGTTTAGACTCGTTTCTCACCCACACACGAAATTACCGAAATCAGCAGAAACTGTTTTCACCCTCAAATACCAAGCTAACTAAGTAGCGTAACGCGATAACGTTCATTACAAGATAACAATTCCAGGGCTTGGTGAGAAACCCCGCGCCACAAGGCGAGTCTTGATACTTTGAGAATTCATTTTTCCCACTGTGTTTCATGAAAAATAAATCATGTATGTCCCATAGTCTTTACACTTGGTTGGTTAGCACTACCACACCAAATACTTGTATATTTGTCAAAGAACCAAGTTCTACCTAGATAGTGTATGCTAAATATGTTCATTGTTGACATTAAACAATAAGAATCATGGTTCGATCTCATCTTTCTCTTTTTCCTTGAGCAACTATATATAAAAATAATCATTAATATGCTCACACGATCTTCCCGTTGACTCGTATGTGTTCTCATAATCCTTTAGGATTTCATTGTTCCCTGGAATCATTAAACTTCGGAGCATCCTCCAGTATCGATTCGTGGACATAGTCAGATACAATAAAATGAGATGATTTCATTAATGATACAAATTAGGTTGTTCCATGCTCATCTACTTCCTTTCTAGGCGAGCATTGATCGAACCTGGTGGTATCTCCATCTTCCTTTATGGATCCACGACCTTAACTACACTTCCATCATGTGTAGTTGCAACACCTTAGTCTATGGTGTACCCCGTAGTGAGGATTTATAACTTTGCAGACACATTTGCAGCTGGTATATGTCATCTTGTCACGTTGTCGATATCAGTGCCTTTTCTGAAATCCATTATTCTTTGTCACTTCACATTTACATTTGTGGAGTACAAGAATCAATATGAGACACAGTGGGAACACACCACGACAATTCCTGTCATTCCCTTATAAAATACTTTTTCTTATCTCCCCCTAATGACAGGAAGACTCTCTCATTAAAGTGACAACTTGCAAATCTAGCGGCAAGAGATCTCCTGCCAAAGGTTTTAAAACGCGGATAATTATTGGGAGTAAATATCCAACATAACTACTTAATCATTTTCATGACCTATCATAGTACGATGTGGACTCGTAATGGCACATATATAGTTCAACCAAAAATACTTAAGAACACGAATATCAGGCTTATATCCAGTTACCAACTGGTACGCAAAGAATGGTTGACCAATAGTGGGTCTAAAATGAATAAGTGAAGATGCGTTTAATATAACATATCTCCAAGCAGTTAAAGGTACGTAGGTTGGTACTCATAACCATACCTTAGACATCATCTGTAACCTTTGATGATAGACTTTGCGAGACCATGTAGTATATGATGCTTTGTATTGATCCTATTAATCATGCAATAACCATCAAGTCCTTTTGATGTACACTCGCTAGCATTTACAAGAGGTAATGATCCCTTACATGTATAATATGTGCTAGTAGTTTTCTGAACGCAAAATTTCATGGGAACTATAACTAGTCCAAAATATCAAAACACCCACCAGAGCCATAAGTCACTTTAATGGTCCGCATTATGCATGGATATTTTTCTAACATTACCTTATTTCTTTGAAGAATGAGTTATTTATCATTTACATCTAAGTAAAATATGATGGTCTCAATCATGTTTTACTAAAGAAAGACATTGTAAAATGAGTAACGTACTTTATTACTTTAAAGCATAATCGGGAGATCCAGTGCAATTCTAATAACTTTAGAAATCACTCTCATTTGTCTCGTACACTCAAATGAAGGGATGCCCGTGTTAGTACTTTTAAAACGAAACATCGTGTCATAACCAATGTGCTTTATGGTTTTGTCAAAGCCTTTATGAGTCAATCCCAATTATTGTATTGTTAGGGTTAATATGGATTCAATAATCCAAGCACTAGTGATTTACGATTCACTAGATTGACTCATCATCATCATTATTATTTTTCTAAGAATATGTTTCATTTTACATTCATTAGAAACAATTTATTTAATGCAATCAACTCCATTCTCAATGTAAGTTTCCAAAAGGTAGGTAATAGTTCACGCATGAAAACCCTTTGAACTTAACAAGATGTGGTGAGCCCTTAGTACGTACTGAGCTTATGCGACTTTTAGTCTTTGTTCTATCTCGGAAACAAATTTTGAGCAGTGCTTCGCTCGATGATCCAATCATCGTTTTCGTATTATAAAAATAGTTCAACAACTAGTGCATATTCCTTAAATTAGTGGGACAAAAACCACTATCAGTTAGACATTGAACCTTGAGAGATTTAATAAGTGGTGTGACCTTATTACGTAAGAAAAGTGGGATTCAACTCAAGTACTTTAGAGTGAATATATGTTACCTTTCAGGGGGGATGATATATTTTTCATCCAGATATATCTCAAGTGCTTTAGAGAATTTTTGTCTCGTGGGAATGATGTACCTTTCATTCCATAAGCGCATACATTAGATCTATTTCAATTAAATAGTCAATTGGCCAGGCAAATTAAATTTGATGTCTAAAGCATGATCTCCTATAGAAATTGGTGGCTACTATGATATACTCATTACATTTCATATAACAACACCTATAACCAGGTGCATTTCCAACTCTTTCATTTATGATGAGAGCTAGAATTACATTTTAGCTAATCCTATGTTCGGTTGATACTTGTGTGTTGGTGTTATTACTACCGAAGACAGATGTACATATTTGTCTAATGATACATATGTCCCTCTACACATATTTCACTATGCCAACAAGCGTATGAATCTGTACGCGTCTGACCCTTATTCAAGTTTTTTTTTTTTCCGTTTTCAACTTTGCTGCATTTAGCTTAATTTGAGAAATGTCTTTATCTCTACAGGCCAAGAGAATCTCACTACATGTCAACCACTTACTTTAGGTTGGATAGATTACTAAAGATAGTTCTCTTGTTGTCATACTTCAACATATACTGGTTCGTTGGTATCATGGATGAAGTGGAGAAATGGAAATTTTCTGACACATATCACCTTTCGTGAGTTCTTTCACAAAAATTGGAGTACATGTGATTTTATTTGCAACGTATCTCTTGAAAATACCGACTCTTTAGTAGTCGAGCAAGTGGATTACATTCCATGGAACATTCAAATTTGGGGAGAAAATATCAAGTACGCAATCAACGTTACTCAAGTACTTCTAAACCCCAAATAAATACATTGGAATCGAGTTGGTACTACGAATTGAACAAAAGACACCATTCAACTATAGCCAATATCATATTTCAAGAGAACAAAGTAAAAGTCAGACCAAATTCTTAATGATCGAGATCAGTAATCATAATTTAAATTGACCGTTTATATGATGTGGACTTATCTTAAGACAAAAATAAAACAAAACTAGGCATGTTCAAAAACAAATAAATAATCCCAGCAAGTAATCAATGTAAAAACCCACATTAATTACATACCTCAGCCTTTGGTGCCCGCTGTATATACACAAAACCAAAACATCCTTGGTCGCGCACGACTCTGAACCAGAACAGAATGGAACAGACATGGAAGATATGGAACAGATATGGATGGACCGGGCAGAAGATTTTTCTTTCACAAATTCTTCTTTCTCCTCAGAACGCGAATAGACATGATTCCTAACATACATGATTTCTTTCTCCTCGGAACGCGAATAGACATGATCCCCGACATACAAGATTTCTTCCACAGATTTTTCTACCCCGGATTTTCCACCGACCTAACTAGGAACAAAGTCTAGATCCGCAAATCCCTAATCACATATGATGTATTAAATTATATCCTGAATATTGCACAACAATATCAAACTATTATGAACACAAAATTCCGATGACTCACTCTAATCTTTAAAAATTAATCTACCATGGATTCATTAAATGAAACGAAAGAAAATAAATAAATTGATGTATCAGATTCAATTAGTGGTGCAGCTTCTTTCAGCATTTTTATTGAAGACCAAAGAGGGGGGAAAATTGGACATAGCTAGGGTTGAGTTCGTGCTGATAACGTAATTAAGAAGAATCGGAGGTAAAGGAAGGAGATGTAGAGAAAAGAAGGAGAATAATCTTATTAAAGAGATTAGTAGTTGTAATACATAGTTTCCATTATACACAATAAATAAAGGGGAAATTCTAGGTAATTAGATCGACCACACATCCATGGACCGTAGATCCTGTAATAATTGTGAATTATTATATGTCTTTTTCTTACGGCAAAGTTAAATGTTAATTATTATACGTCCTTTTCTTACGGCAAAGTTAAATAGACAAAATTAAATGTTATTATGAAAAAAGAACACTCATCCATTCACAAAAACTCATCGGTGTACTCATTCATATCAATCGCTTGGGAAAAGTCATTCATATCAATCATTTGGAAGAAAAAAAAAAAATCCAGAAATGAACTTGTCTTCAACCAATCCCAATCTCACCAAGAAAACATCCTGAGGACAGCTCTAGCACAACAACAAGAATTTGAATGGGCAAGAAAAATCTCCCCACCGGTGCTACCTGGAGATCCAACTCCAAGGATTGCAACAACCATCACAAGAACAACTACAATCATTCAAATTGGATGGTCTATTCCAGATTCGGGTTGGATAAAAATAAACACAGATGGGGCTGCTAGAAGCCATCCAGGTATGGCAGAAGCGGGATCCATTTGCAGGGACTCGAATGCACAAACCATTATGGCTCTTGCACAACCTGTAGGTTTAACTACTGCGTTGACGGCAGAGACATTGACAACCGTAATAGCAACCAGAATAGCGATGGAAAGACAATGGCCAAAAGTGATAATTGAAACAGACTCTGAGAATCTCATGTGCTTTATCAGAACACCAACGGAAGCTCCTTGGTATATATCACAAACGATTGCAGAAATCAAACAAAGAATGCGCCACATACCTTCCTGCGACATTCAACATAATTATAGAGAAGGCAACCAAGCAGCTGATGGTATGACAAATTTTGCAGCAGATAAAAGCGAAGAAGGAAACTATTCGACAATAATATGAAATCAAGCAAACCGTCTTTTCTTAATCAAATTCTCTTAAGTGACTCTGAAATTATTTTCGCCCGTGTAATTTCTATTTAGTTCCTTTTTTAATATATACATGCTACGAAAAATAAAATAAAAAAATCACCATGTTGGTGTGTTACATTAATTCAAATGACACCGAAATATCAAGTTCTCTTGGTTCTAATGAAGAAGAAGCTGGAGCTACAAACGAAGAGCTAGCTTTTACCAATATTATTATGGGTATATTATTCTAATTTTGATTCTTTATTTTTAATAGTTTTTCACGAATACTCAATTTTCAAACAAACAAAAAATTATTAAAAATGAAGGAACAGACAATGAAACAAAATTAACGACCCCACGTCAAGACCACGCAGGACCCAGCTTATAGAAGAGTTAAGTGGACTTCCATTATTTTAAACATACCAAGTCTTTCGAAGCAACCAAGAATGAGAAAGAAGAATATTTACAAACAAAAATTAAACAAAAATGGAAAATGAAGAAGAGGAATGGATTGACGTTTTCTTTGTCGTAGTACTTGAGAAGTGGGTCCCAAAATTTAGTGGTCTGGATCTCCACATGCATTTCATGTCTACGTAGTAGAGTTTGCCCACTCCTTCCAACAACAAGAATCTATATATGTTTATCCATAACCATTTGGTTGTTCACAAAACTTTGAAACAAGGGGTTTGACCGGAAAAGAGCTGCCACACGTTAACGAAGAAAGTCTTCTCCGCCGTCGACGGTCGTGTTCATTGACTATATTATCAAAACGGGAATAAAACGGTACATAATTCATCTGAAATGTCAACTAGTTAGACAGAGAGAATTATTAAGGTTCCGTTTCCGACAAATGCGCCTTGGAACCCTCCCTCCATCTCTTTCCCGGTTGTTGTTTTCTTACTAAATGGAAGTAAACATGGATCGTTGAAGTTGAATATTTCTGAATTTCTGATATAATTTTTTCCCAACTATTTGGTGGTGGTATATTAATATAATTTCAAGAAATTTGAATAATTTCCACTTGCAGTACGTATTGTTGACATTTTATTAATGATATAGACCCGCCGGGGTTAATTTAATTTGAAAATATAGCCAAATGATGAAAAAAAATAAAGTCAAAAACGGCTGGATGATGGGTGATCAAAATTCATTCAATATAAGAACATGTTTGAGATAACATTTCTGTGATCATTTTTGAGAGAAAATTTTGAAAAAAAAATCTTGTATCATATTATGGAGGATACTGTTATGGAGCTAAGAAGCAGTACTAGTCTTGTATCAGTAAAAGAAGATCATCAAGAGAATAAACAACAGGTGGGAGCTACTGATAAATTAGCATCATCACCTAGTTGTACTGTAGAGATTGATCAAAAAGAGGAAGATCGTAATATTGAAATCAAGGTACGACCTATATATTCAACATGGATTTTTTTTCTTTTAAGTGTAGTTCTTTCTTAAATTAATTTTTGCATACATATACGGAAATAAACAATAGTCTCATAATATAAATTATTTATGCAGTGTTTTATCTTATTTGTTTAGCTAGGTTTTCGATACATAAATGAATATGATCTTCTATACGTGTAAGTAATATTAGAGCTGGTATTTTGATGATCATTAGTTTCAAAAATGAAACAAAATGGTCATATATATAATGATTATTGTTCTTCATGAAATTATTAGAAGCTACAACAAATTTGTTTTAGCCGCCCGACCAAAATAATCCTGACATAATCAGGGATGAGCAGGTGATTAATATACTGAATATCCATAACTCGATTACAGTATATAGCTTTTTTTTTCTTTTCTTTTTTTTCTTTTTCTTGTTGTTGTTGTTGTAAAGTTTATTTTTTACCAAGAAACTGTAAAACTGAGTTATTTGGGGGTAAAAATCTATGATGATCATGAAGGTCCATGGCCTAGGTTTGAGACCGGGAGTTCGCCTAACTAAGATCTTCCGAATGAGGAAGAGTTTACCTCATTATTTGCTCCTCCTGCGGTTTTTGTCTATATATAAATGGATCAAACAAAATGGTGCACAGCATGAGTTGAATTCTCAACAGTTGACATCTCATGATTAAACCCCTAATTATCCAAAAATAACTGAGATAATTGACTTTAGTCTATATATGGCAATCGTTTCCAAATATTTATGTACTTATATGTTGTTGGTTTTTTAGGACCACCAAGAGCTCGAGTCCACCAAAGTTGAAATGAATGAGGTGAGAAAAGAAAACGAAAGATTAAAGTTGGTTCTAGCTCGAATCCTAGAGGATTATCAATCTCTGCAAAAGCATTTGGTTGAAGCTGTTCAGCGCGGTGAACAAACTCAAACAAATTCTGGTGCTACTCTACAAACATTTCCTTTCCGCCAAACATTGCCGATGATACAAGCACAAGAAGAATCTGAACTTGTTTCTCTTAGTCTTGGAAGAACTATATCATCATCAAGTGACAAATTTAGCAACTACTTGAGCAAGTTTCATAAAAAAGAGACCGACGAAGACAAACTTAGTAAAGAAGGCAATTTATCTCTTGGTTTAGACTGCAAATACGAGCCCGATAGTAGTAACAGTACATCGGTAGATCCAGTAATGATATACCCGAGCCCGGAGAATAGCTTCGACAATGATGACCCAAAGGAAGATGCGGGAGAAAAATGGCAAACGACTAATAATGCAACTAGTAATGGAAAGGCGGTTATTAGAAGCCGTGATGATGAAGTTTCACAACAACAACAAAACCCTGTAAAGAAACCAAGAGTTTCTGTTAGAACAAGATGCGAAACCCCGACGGTTAGTCTTCATCGGTTCTCTGCTCCCTTATATATACATGCATGCATTACACTGTACACGTGAAGTTGCATGGTTGTCCAAAAGTTAATTAAACCCAAGCTTTATATATCTATGCACAGATGAATGATGGATGCCAATGGAGGAAATACGGTCAGAAAATCTCTAAGGGAAATCCATGTCCACGGGCATATTATCGTTGCACCGTTGCTGCTGGATGCCCGGTACGAAAACAGGTATACATACTTTTTCTCTTTCGTTTTTTAAATGCAATTTCAATTTAGTTAGATCGGAAGACAGGCATACATGCTTTTTCTCTTTCGTTTTTTAAATGCAATTTCAATTTAATTAGATCGGAAGACATATTACCTTACTGGAAAATGGGTCTTTGTCCAAATATCTTTAAAACATGGTTCAAATGGACGAGTAAAAATTAGTACGAGTGAAATGGACATCGGAAAAATAACAAGGATGAAACTGGATTCATCTTGACTTAAACTTAAAAAATAGCAAGGATGAAACTGGATGCATTCTGATGTAAATTAAAAATAAAAAAAATATTTGAAAATGGGTAGGATGAAACTGTTTACATCCCGGCTATTTTTTATATTTTTGTCCATTTAAACAGTATCAAAATCTAAATGTCCTTTTCACGCAGGAATTGTTGATTTTGGTCTTTTTAACCAATTTTGTGTTACTTATAACAATACTAGTTACTCTAGGATTGCATTGCCAAAACAATACTAATTACTCCAGGATTGCATGCAATTTCAATTTAGTTAGATCGGAAGACATATTACTTTTAACAATACTAGTTACTCCAGGATTGCATTGCCAAAACAATACTAATTACTCCAGGATTGCATTGCCACCGACTGATAACATAGAACTTAATTAATTACACGTAAACTCCAGGATGATCAGAAGACGTATTACTTTTAACAATACTAGTTACTCCAGGATTGCATTGCCAAAACAATACTAATTATTCCAGGATTGCATTGCCACCGACTGATAACATAGAACTTAATTAATTACACGTAAACTCCAGGATTGCATTGCCAAAACAATACTAGAACTTAAGTATTACACGTAATGTAGTATATATATATATAAAGTTATCTGGTTAAAGTCTGCGGGCATCCAACTTAAAATTAATTGACAATGAGCGGAGTGGCCCTTCCATATTATATTTAAGTTAATTATTGTGAAACAAGTAATGTGGGACTATTGTCCTTCCACACGCCCCCTCAGGTATAAGGCCAGTAACTCGGCCTAACACGTGGATCTATGTACGTGATGATCAAAGTCGAGTTATGGGTACACAAGTGCCAAATTCGACCACAGAATAAATAACGGAGAATGGAATCATTTGTCCAAATATTTTTAAAACATGGTTCAAATGGACGAGTAAAAATTAATATGAGTGAAGTGGACACAAAAAAAATAGCAAGGATGAAATTGGATTCATCCAGACTTAAACTTAAAAAATAGCAAGGATGAAACTGGATGCATCCTGATATAAATTAAAAATAAGAAAAAGTATATGAAAATGGGTAGGATGAAACTGTTTACATCCTGACTATTTTTACATTTTTGTCCATTTAAACAGTATCAAAATCTAAATGTCATTTTCACCCAGAAATTGTTGATTTTGGTCTTTTTAACCAATTTTGTGAATAAATAATGGCCAAAACCGGGCCTACACCCGCATACGGACCTGACTCTGATACCATATTAAAATTTGAGGGCATCCAACTCAAAATCAATTCACATTGAGTGAAGCGGCATTCCATATTATATTTAAGTTAATTATTATTAAACAAGCAATGTGGACTATTATCCTTCCACATATACATAAACCACTAATTAGATGATGAGATATGAAAAGATGGTACCATGCACACACTTAGCGTCTGCATGCTTGCTGGATATATGTTTTTCATAAATTTCTCACAATATGTTTTATACTTTCCAAATTTAGGTGCAAAGATGTGCTGAAGATAAGTCAATACTAATCACAACTTACGAAGGAAACCATAGCCACCCCCTTTCGGTTTCAGCTTCAGCCATGGCTTCTACCACTTCTGCTGCGGCTTCCATGCTTATGTCAGGTTCTTCGAACTCTAGACTAGCCTTAGCAAGTGGCAGCAGTGGATATACTACAACTTCAGCCAATCTCCATGGATTGAACTTTAGTAATCTATCCTCATCATCCGCAACAGGATCTAAACAAATATTCTATATACCAAATTCATCGGTTTCTTCAGCTTCATCATCAAACCCTACAATCACTCTTGATCTTACAACACCCTCATCTTCTTCTTTATCATCTCTTTCTCATCTAAACAGACCATCTTCCAACAACAACTATCCTACATCAACACATAAATATTCTTCAACAAGTTTCAATTTTTCATCACCATCGTTCGATCAATCAAAAAGTTTTACCACTTTACCAACAAGCTGGAGTAACGGGTATTTGAGCTATGGATCAAATCATCAACCCTACAAATTACAAAACCAAACTGGATCCTTAAACTTCTCATCATCAAGACACACCCAAGATCATCAATTTTATCAAAAATATCCATCACTGAATAAGAACAGTATTAGTACCAACCCTTCTGTTGCCCAACAGTCTTTAACAGAGGATACTATTGCAGCTGCTACGAAAGCATTAACCTCAGATCCGGTTTTCCAGTCTGCATTAGCATCTGCTGTTACATCTATTGTTGGACCTGGTGGTAGTGGTAAATGGCCAAGCACGGATCATTAATTTCCTATCATTTCTACTCGTCCGACAATGTTGAACGGAAATGGATGCGGATCAAGTTATATGAATGTATCGTCTGTGTCAGCTTTGGCATCAACATCTTCTTCAAGTAATCAACAAGGGATGTCAATGTTTCTGCAATCCTCAGCTGCATTACCATTTTCTTCTGGCACTAAGAGCACAACATCCGGTTCTCCTAGTATGGATGATAGTATTAGAGATCATAGTTAGATATGAATTCCTTCGGTAAAGGTAGGTTACAACAGATTTCTTATTTGGGAAGGATTATAAAAGGGTTGATTTTATGGTTTCATTAATTTTTATTCAGGTGTTATTGGACGCCTTCAATTTAGGTGTAAACTAGTTCTTAACCGGTGCCAGGAAGATTGTATATACGATTGTGCATGAAAATGTAACGAGTAGTATTCCTTCTATTGGTTGAAATTTTAAATCTTAAATCTGTGGTACTTTGAGAACTTACTTGTAGAAGTCGAAAAACCAGAAGTTAGTTTGTCTACGCAATTTCAGAACATTTTCTAAAAGAAAAAAGTTAGTTTTTTGCCGACAACCCATTTTGGATTGTGATGAATCCAAAAATCACGTGAATGTCATGGATCACGTGGGAATGAGCCTTGTGAATACCGAAATAATATGAGTATCTTCGTGTTAACCACCAACGTCAGTTGAATGAAATATAACAATTCGAGTAAATATAAAAATGTGCGTGCTATTCTACCCACAGTGAGTTAAATGATTAACGTGTAATTCAAAAATCAAAGAATGCAAGTACGAAAGCAAAGTGTAGAAAAATAAATGATAGCTGATTTACGTGGTTCAGCACCAAGGTCTGCGTCCACGGGATATTGGGAGTTATTAATATGGATAGAAAGTAATTGAAAATCTTAATCAAGTGACTCTGAGTAGGAAAAAAAGGATGAATTACATTGTTTACACTCATACATATTTCTCTCTCCTAACATTACTCTTCTTCTCTAAAATTATCAATTTTTTTTCTCATTAGTGGAGTCTTCCATTTATAGACCATCATGTGGGTCCCCCTTATCTTCACAATTGTTATGAATGTTATCATGATCTTTGATTCCTATGCCGAATCCGCTGGTATTCGTCGTGGTGTCACGAAGACTCCCCAACAGTCTTGTGTTTTTACGCAGATCTACCTCTGAATTGACCACACATTTCACCATGCGTCCTCTGTCTGTAGCATTTTAATGCGGGTAGATAAATAATTTCATGCGTGCAGACAACTGTTAATGCAGTTGTCTTATCCATGTCGGTTGGGCTATATCTTCTTCGTCCATTTTGAATTTATCTTGGGATTGGGTAAAGTGTGATTTATGGGATGTTATTATACTTCGCAGGTGCTATGTTGCTTGTACTCCCCGATTTTTTAACCATCGGATGCGATCTTTGATGGTCACGTGGCTGATGATGAATCAGGGTCGTTGGTGCCGTTTTGGGTGTGGCGCGTGCCATCTTTACTCTATGTTCCTTAGCAACATTGCTTCCACGTGGACATAATGAGAGACACGTAGGCAGTGATAATTAGGTACTCACAGGCCTATGAAAAATTTACAAAGTAGAAAACAAATTTGAATCCGTTATGATAGATATTATTTCATCTGTTATATTTTTTGATATTGGAAAACTCCCACACAAATATAGAACACTCTGGAAATGTGCGAGCATAGTAGATAGTGTTGGTCGTGTAAATTGGGCCGGGCCAGGCAGCCCGGCCTATTTATTAAATGGGACGGTATAGGGCGGGCCAGAACGTCTTTTATCCATGAAATTAAAAGGGCCGGGCAGGCAGGGTTATTTATCTACAGTAAGTATCCATGGCCTACCCAAACATGTTTTGTAATTTGGGCTCGGGCGGGTAGGGCCGGGAGGACCTTGAATATTACAAACAAATATATATTATACATATATATTGTTAAAAATAAAAAGAAAGTAGTAATAATACACAAGTTTTACTTAAAATTAATAATCAAATACGAGAATTGAGATGGGAATAAGATAAACCAAACTTCATATAATTTTTCCTGAATTGAATCATCAGAAAAGGAAAGTGCCTTAGATTTTGCTCAATATTTTCTCTATATGGTTAACAAAATTAGACTCCTATGGAATAAAAGTTAAGAAGGGTTGACTGTATTAAGTATATGTACCAAGTATATTTTAGGATAAAACAAAATTGGAACAGTCACTTAGGCTAGGTAAATGGATAACACTGGCGGGTAGCATTGACGGGATAATAGGGAGGGTATTGGGCCGGACAAGAAAATTTGAATTGTGGCCTATGTCCGCCCTCTTATTTAAATGGGGTAGGTCGGGCCAGCCCGTAAAGGGCCACAGTCACCCATGGACTGTCATGGAACAGGGCGGACGGTACTGGTCCTCGGACTGCCGGGCAAAATTTACACCCCTGGTTGGTCTTACAGAGCTCCTAAAGCTTTCACATGATATAATAGTGGAGCAAGACTTAATAATTAAACACTTAATTAAACAGTTGAACTTCAACTCTTATTTATGTTCTTGATCGATTTTACAAACAATAATTCTTTACGGACCGAGAAATTAAACCAGTCCAAAACCGATCTGATGTGTCGCCTACGTGTCGTCGACGTGGAGGAGAGATCCTCTCAAAATGCGTCTGATTTTTTCTGACAAAAATCAGAAACATGTCTCTTCTTTTTAGCCGTTCATTTAAATATTTTAAGCCTCATTATGTTTCGGCCGTTAGATGTAGATCTAGATTTTTTTAGATAAGGTTCAAAAATAATTACTGAATCTTTATTCAGTTCTATTCGGTCTCTCTGGTTTGGCAAGTAGAAGATGTTGCTAACCAGAAGATTCTTCGTCTTTATTATTCTAAAGAAGGGTTCACTTTCATAGTAATTTTCATCATACAGTGGAGAGTAAAAAGAAGAACTACAAAGAGGTAATACTGTAATCATGGTTTAACACCCTAATTTGGATTTATAAATTCAAAATCACAGTATAAAGTTTGATATTAAAATAATAATCTCCATTTCTTATGAACAATAGATTATTAATCTCTATGGTTTGAGAATCTTTAAGAGTTATTCTTTACTTTAAACTAAAATTATTTAGATTAACCTAATTAGTATGTTACAGGCCATATCTTTGTTTTTAAATTATAACCTTTTTTTTTTTCAAGTAGTCCTTGTTGTTTGACATGCTTGATGTACTGTTGTTTACCAAAGTCTAAACTTTATTATGATATGGATTCCTGTAATTTTTGCCATGTAATTTATTTTGCCGTAATTTCTATTAAAATTTCAGTAATTTCTAAGTTGCCCTAACAGAGACTTACATATCTATAAAATGATTTGTATGCAGGATGGACAATGATGTGGGATCGAAGGAAAATGATTTTGGGTTGGTTGAGACTCCTAACGAAGATGGAAGAAACCGTAAGTGTGATATAGTAGTGCCAAAAGTTGGAATGGAATTCGATGAGGTAGAAGAAGTATATGAATTCTATAGAAAATATGCAGCTGCAACAGGATTTGGATGTAAGACACGCTCGTCAAAGAAAGATAAGGGGATATTAAGGCATGTAACATATACTTGTGTTAGAAATGGAAATCATAAAACAACATCAACTACTCCATTCGAGCTTGATCCTACCGGAAAATGTGAATGCAAGGCTAAGTTATCAGCAATTTTGGGTGTAAATCTTAAATGGCGAATCACTGTTTTTGTTCCCGAGCACACTCACATGACAAGCCCAAGTAAAACTCGATTCATGAGATGTAACAAGTTGATTAAGAAAAGTGTCAAAAGAAAAATCTTGATTAATGATAAGGCAGGACTTGAGATGTACAAGAATTTCAATATATGTGCAGCTGAAGCCGGTGGAGTGGAATACCTTACATATGATGAGAAAGACCTTAGAAACATGGTTGCAAAAGAGAAGCGTTTGAAACTTGGCGAAGGAGATGCTACCGCACTTATAAATTACTTTGAGAGAATGCAAAATTTGAACGAAGATTTCTTCTATAGAATAGACTTAGGCGACGATGGTCGCTTGAGGAATGTTTTTTGGGCAGATAAAAGGTGCAGAGAAGCATACAAAGAATTCGGCGAAGTGGTTACATTTGACACTACCTACTTGACTAATAAGTATGCGATGCCCTTCGCTCCTTTTGTTGGGGTAAATCACCATGGCCAGTCGACTCTATTTGGATGCGGATTGATTTCTAACGAGGAGATTGATACTTTTGTTTGGTTGTTCCAAGCATGGCTCGATTGCATGAAAGGAAGTGCTCCACAAGCTATACTTACAGACCAATGTAGTTCAATGAAGGCTGCTGTTGAGAGGGTATTTCCGCATGCTAAACACAGATGGTGTTTATGGCATATCATGAAGAAGATACCTGAGAAGTTAAGTAGTCACAAGAAGTATCAAAACATAAAGTGCAGGTTAAAAAGAGCCGTCTATGATACAACATCTCCAACTGAATTTGATCAAAGTTGGAGCGAGATGTTGGAAAAGTATCCAAAGTTGAGATCAAGTAGATGGTTGAATACATTGTATACAGAAAAACATCATTGGGTGCCTTGTTATGTGAATACAACTTTCTGGGCTGGAATGTCGACTACGCAACGAAGTGAAAGCATGAATGCGTTCTTTGACGGGTATGTTCATTCAAGAACCACATTGTCAGAGTTTGTTGAACAATATGACAACGCTTTAAGAAGCAAAGTTGAAAAGGAACTTAAGGCAGATGCTAGGTCTTTTTCAAAAGTTATTCCAACCACAACATCTTATGAAATAGAGGAACAAATGCAAAATGTGTACACTATAGAAAAGTTCCAAGAAATTCAAAAGGAATTGACGAAGAAGATATACTGTGAAATAATTGACGTTCAAGATGAAATCCAAGATGGTATTCAAGTGACAAGATATGATGTACAAGAAGAAATTTGGTATTACAGACTACCATTTGTAGAAGATGAAGACGGAAATTCAACAGATGAAGATGCTACAGCAGCTGCAGGTTCAGATCAAGAAGATATTGTTGAAGTAAATAATATACCGACAGTAGAAGAAGGGGAAGAAGACGAACATAATCCAAAAGCTAAAAAAGTTATGAAGCATGCTGTTTTTAAGGTTTGGTATGAAAAGGATGAATGAAAAGTGAAGTGCAGTTGTTGTATGTTTGAGTTTCGAGGATTGCTTTGTACTCATGCGCTGTATGTGTTACTCCGTAACAAAGTAACCTCAATTCCAGAACGTTACATTTTAAGGAGATGGAGAAAAGATGTGAAATTAGCTCATTCAAAGGTGTCTTTGAGTTCTGATAGTTGGCAGCTAACTCCCGAGGAAAAGCGTTATAAGGAGTTATGTGATTACTTTGCAGAGCTTGCCGATATAGCATCTCGAGATGATGATGAATGCAATGATATAAAAAAATGGATAGGCGAACAGTTGAAGCTTGTAACTGAAAAAGTTCCAAATACCGCGAAGGAAGTGATTCATACAGAAGTGAACAACGTTATAGAAGTACAAAACCCGCGTGTTGTTCCTACGAAAGGCAGGCCATGTAAAAATACCTCGAAGCCTAAGGTATACAGAAAAAAGAAAGCAAACAAAGGAAAAGAAAATACTGAGGTATGGTATTGCTGATCTATTTGTGCGCATATTTTTATTATCATTCATTACTGAGTTATATGTTTGTTTTGTAGGTTTTGCAAGAAGTGCCGACGCAACAAAACATAATGAGTACAGTTCAAACCAGAAATATCAACCCAATTCATGAACAATATCATCAGTATCAGGTAAGAATATATGAATGGTGTTCCATCTTATTATGTTCAAATGCATTTTTTTTTTTTTATTATACTAGTTGATAGTTATGAATTTGTCAATCAGTTCGAAATCATTTAAAAATTTGGGCATAGCAAAAATCTTCATCTAATGGAGTTAAACTTGCAGCTTCATACAGTTGGACAATTTCAAAATACCCAAAATATGCAGTTTGGAGTATCGCAGAGTTACATAGGTGGATATTCGGGTGTGCCTCACATTTCACCTTACAGGCAGGTTGTTAATGTTGCACCTCAACAATTGGATAACATATGTTATGCACCTACATACGGCGGATTTCAACTACATGAAGGAGCACAAGAAGCTAATGTCTATCACCTTGCATCGTATCCGGAGCACCGTTAAAGGCCACTCTAAGGAGATGCGCTTTGCATAATGATGAAGTTTTAAATGAATGTTTTGTTTTTGAAGTTGACATCTACTGGAGACTAATATTACATGTTCCATCTACTGGAGACTAATTTTTTGGGTCAACTTCCCATAAGTTTGTGCTTTATAATTTCCAATAGTGTGGAAGTTTAGTTATGTATGACTCTGTATAACCAGTCTACTGGAAACTCACATTACATGTTTCATCCCTCTGGATTTTTTGGGATAACTACTACTGTTGTTTTCTGCTACTGTTGGGTAACTATCTTAGTTGAAGTATTTTCGTTTTAAGTTGGCTGTTAGTCATTAACTACTACTGTTGTTTTCTGCTATTATGGTTCATTCAATGACCAACCAAACCCTTAAATAGATGTCATAATACTTAACAGTAATTGCTAAAAAAAATAAAATCTTCGAAAAATATAAAATTATCATTTCAGAACTGATAATGAATTACATTCGAAGTCTTGTCTTCTTACGAGTATAAGGTTGTTCAATTGACAGTTGCTTTCGTTATTGTAATTACTTAACCAACAAATAAAATAATTGATAGACTGAGATTCAAATATTAGTTTGGTCGACAGATTCAAGATGTAATTCAGGTTCTCAATAACGCATAATGTGTCAATTCCTAGCTCAGCCAAAACAGCATCAAGTTCTGCAAGTTCCTTTTCCTTCAACTCCTTCTTTGAAAGCTTCCTTTCTGCTCCTTGGGTGGAAAAGGTGCCTGGGTCATCTTCACCACCGGATCAACATGTACAAATCAAGACCATCATCTTCACTTTCACTTTCCTGGAAATTTAGGCAAGTGTTTAACAATTATGAGACGTTGTGCAAGAGTAATTTACAAAAACATGCCATGACTAATAGAAAAAATATTGTGCACTAACATCATATAACAGTCATGATTATTTCCATCTTGCTTCATCAATAAATAGCACAAGTCGGAGTGAACAAATTGTTTTACATATTACTTCGCAGTCTTAAAACGTTATTCCAAACAAATGAACATAACCGATGAAGTCTGCATCCCTTTCACATCAAGTTAATTAATTTTGACATGGTGCATTGGCAATAAGCATTAAAGACAGCTTTAAAAGCAAACACAACAGCATGTTAAGGCCCTGCAAATGGGTATTCCTGCTGAGATCACAACATCATCATACCTTCTAATCTAAATAATCAAATTCTCAAAAACTCTGACAATGGGAACTTTAGTAAATACATAACTGCATCTATAGGAACCTAACTTAACTCATCATATGAAACTCCCCCATTCAGTTATATCTAGAGGTCTTCTAAGTTCTAACTAAACAAGTTTTTAATCTAAACAGGTCTTTTCATTAATCTGATAAAAGTCTAAACCAAGTTTTCCTTACTTGATAGCAGCCTTAATCGGACTGTATGTCTCCTTCTTCTCAAGCACAGAGACATCAATAGTAGGAACATGGAAAACTATTCCAGTTAACTTACCATTTAATGCATGTAGCACCTTTCCAACAGCCTGTGCAAATATATATGAAAGGTTAGATGCAGCCTGCTAGCAAAGCATAAATAAACTTTAAAAGCAAAAGATTCAAATCATTTAAGAAACAACTTCAATCCCCCTTAATGTAAAACAATTAAGCCATCACAAACCAATTCATGAACAGTAAGGGAGCAAGGAAATCTGCGGTTCAACTGGCATAGACACAACGTTTGAGATTCGAGGCTTCAATTCTGCAAAAATAGGAAACTAAAAAAGTGAAATTAAACAATTAATATAAATTAGACAACACAAGAAGATTATATTCCTCTAATTTATTTCAAGAAAATAATCAGTGGATGAAAATAGAATGAATGAAGAAAAATATAGGGGTGTTGAAGAACAGTGACCGAGATGTAGAAAATACAACGAAATTGAAATTGAACGAGTCTACATCAAACAATCGATTCTAAATGGACGATTTCTCTTCTTATTTCTTCGATTTCACTCTTAAGTACTTAGATCTGGAGATTTAAAGCAAAAGTTTTGAAGAAGAAAAAAATCATAACAACAACTGTTCTTCCTCCATAGATTTGACAATTTGTATGAACTCTAATTTTCTTCTAAATTTTTTGATTTGAAATGAGGACGAACCCTACTTTTGTTTTCACTTCTCTGTTCTTTTTCTCTAAGCGGTATCAAAAGATTTCTGTTGGAGAGAGAGACAATGAAAGAGAAAGAGGTAAAGTAAAAGTAGAATCCTAGATCTGAAATCTAACGGACAACATATATTAAGACTTATTAAAATTAAATGAACGGATGCAACAAAGAGACATGTTTCTGATTTTTGTCAGAAAAAATCGGACGCATTTTGAGAGGATCTCTCCTCCACGTCGACGACACGTATGCGACACATCAGCTCGGTTTTGGACTGGTTTAATTTCTCGGTTCGTAAAGAATTATTGTTTTACAAATTAGTATATCACTGCTAATAATTTATAGCCTTCAATAACTACCCTACATTCCCTAGAGTACTCTACATCAAATTTAAATAAAGATAACGATAATTAGTCTTAGCAACTACCTAGATAATTCAATTTATCTCTAACTAGTTATCCAAGTTTCACATCGTGCAGAGATCAATGACATCGACAATACTGTAATTCAATTCATCTCTAACTAGTTATCTAGGTTTCACATTGTGAAGAGATCAATAATATCAACAACACTCAGTTCTTCATTTCTACTTGCTCCTTTATGTGGAAGATAAAGACTTATCAAATGCACATGGAGAGATGGAGTGCATTTTTGATCTAGCATTTTCGGTGCAAGCTTAGCAACATCTAATTTTTCAGAAAAGGTCTCTATCAAACTTGATATTACAGATTGTCACTCTTTAGATTTGACAACACATTCTCTGTAAACCTGGGATGTTCATGGCTTTTATCCACTTTCCACGAATATTTTGGAAACAAAGGTTCAAAATATTCATCCGTGTCTTCCACCACGAAAAACTAATACCATCAAATCTCAGCAATACGTTAATGGAACGCGGTTCATGGGAATCTGAATTGATTGTTTGTATCGGTTGGATCATACCAAACAATTTTTTTTTAAATCTTATCGTGTTTTCCTATTCTGATTGCCAATTGAAATGACGCGGATACGAAGTACAAATAATAACGTCCAAAACATCATTTAATAAAGTATTCTAATAGTCAAAGTTCGATAGAACTAACTATGTGAACTTGCTATAAACACAAATTTGCCCACACAAGTCTTCAGTACATGAAGCTTATTTATTAGTCATGTAATTCATTTGGTAAAATGAGTTTCTAAGTTTATTCATTGATATTCTCAACTGAATTGTATGAACTTACCTTAGTTTCTTTCAGTTTGGAGTGCATTAGATTCTTGACTCGTGCAAAGACGATTGGCATCAAGCAAAATGACATTGGAATCACATGATGTTCCATGCCACTTAATCCGCTTGGAGGCAAGCACCAACAACACCAAGTGCAAATAACGAAGAAGAGTGCCCATCGGCGCTATCCCTAAGCTATCAAACATATCTATCACTGTGTTTTAGTGATAGAGTACGTATATACTACGACATTGGATATCTCAGCACCAAGGAAAATCATAGCGCCATCTTAGTTCTAGCACTCTTATCATGACACTAGGATATCCCATCGACAACTTATATCATGGTGCCTAGCTTAGTGATAACGCCCCCTTTATCACTGCGTTGGGATATATCTTAATGCCAACCTAAATATTGTCGTAGCCTAGTGCTAGCGCCCCAAAATATCGTCGTTGGGACAATCCAATGATTAGATTTCCCAGCGCCAACCTAAGCTATGGCGCTAGGTGCCTAGTGCTAACTCCCACACTACTACGACGCTGGCCTAGTGCTAGCGTCAATGATGGTTTGACTCTAGACTAGTGCTATCCCCGCTACTACCTTAGTGCTGGCCCAAGCCATGGATGGCCAATTTCGTGGCACTAGCCGAATAGAGCACCATTACCTTATGGTCTTGGTGTAGTACTACATTCTCCATCTTGCTCATATGCGCATATCTCAATATCTGAGCTACCTCGTTGATGCCCTAAGACACATATGTTCAAAAAAAATGAGTCTCTCAACTGATCTCACTAAAAATATCAACATTGGTGAATATCACTAATACTGAGTATTCAGCTTACTCAAATACCAATGGCTAGCATTATCAGAGCTCAATACTAAAAAATATTGATGGTCTACTGATGAACTTGTTATTTTTCAATAGATTCAACATTGGAA
Source organism: Papaver somniferum (assembly GCF_003573695.1). Classification (NCBI taxonomy): domain Eukaryota; kingdom Viridiplantae; phylum Streptophyta; class Magnoliopsida; order Ranunculales; family Papaveraceae; genus Papaver; species Papaver somniferum. The sequence goes on along the minus strand of NC_039367.1, from coordinate 20,772,786 downwards.
TTATTCTAGTCAGTTAAGTAGTAAACCTAGCATTTTGCCTTAATAATTAAGTAAGTCACTATTATGTGTTAACGAATAATAGTAGCTAGTAGTATTTCAGTCATACTATGAAATCTACAGTAGACATCAAAATATGTCAGAAAGGGATAATCACTGGGTATATATTGATATGGCGGTTTACGATACGTGCGATGTAAATGTACACCCACAATGAGAAAAGAACAAGTCGAAAATTGAAAAGGAGAGGGTATCAAGTATATCATCAACTTTTTCATTCGGCAACCTGTATGGACAAAATCTAATACAATTGCAATTAGACCAACTTAATGATCCTTGAACGATATGTATATAGAGTTTATATCTATTTCTATTCACAATCAAAAACTCAAAAAAAATAAGGTCCTTGAACCCGAATGTAATTGTGTCCAAATAATTGAATCTGAATTCTGCCAGGTATGAGACTTGTTATATATCTTTCAAGATACGGATTCTACAAGAACAAGTTTTGTAATTGTTTTGTTTTGGAGTAAAAACTGTTTCTGCTGGTTTTGGTAAATTTGGGTGTATTGATGAGAAACAAATCTAAACCTTAAACAAATGCACTGCACGGGAGTACTTTAGATTCGAGAGGTCAATCTGTACAATCCTGGCCTAAACCAAGAAACGGCCGTTCCAGTCTTGCTTCGGTCACAAAGTGAAGGAGAAGGGTTGATCTTAGGGAGGGAAGCGAAGAAGGTATTGAGACCAGAATTGTTACTTCTGAAGGTGTGGCTATTTTATGACTTGTATTAGAATGTGGAACTGGCTTGCGGAACGTAAGCTATCAGTTCTTTTGTGTTTTTTTTGGATACTTGTGTTGTTGTTAACCAAAATTGTTGTTTAGTCATCATTAAACGCACCCTGATCTCGTAAGAAGTGGGAGTGGTTGAGTGATGAAGAAGTGGGGTAATGTATAAATGCTAGAAACCACGTCCCTATTATGAGGGGAAACAGGTTAGTTTACACCCACTACTTCTTGTCGCCACTAACTGTCCACTTTCCTGACACTTTCTTATAATGAGCAAGTTGCACGCCGCACGCTGTAAACCGCCAAACTAATACTCTGATGAGCATCCCCCAGTTTGTGACATGTTTGATGTATCGAGTATTTTCGTGGAAAAAGTGCAGCAGATTGCTGAGTGGGTCTTGTTTGCAAGACCTGGCTATTCTGATTAATTGTACGCCAGCTAAATACCGATAATCATGTGTGGCAAGTTAAGTCATGAGACTTGCCGTAGGAAAATGGCGTGTGACGCTATTAGCTTAGTCTTGGTTGGTCACCTGAGACTTTTTATTGGCCGGTTAACTGTGACGGACCGGAAAATTACGCCTTTGGCGCGTTGCCCCGCAGGCCGTAACTTCCCCGATGCGCCATGATGAGGCTACGATCCGGGCCTTATGGCTAGGCAAATGCACGTCCATTTGACCTTACAAGCATGCTTGTGGAGCATGATGCAGCTAAATTAGCTTCCACACCTTTCCAACTTACCCTGGTTTCCCGCAAAGGGTTCATTAATAAAATAAAGACTTTCTTAAAACGGTTAAAACGACGTTTTGAGGCCCAAAATAATGGAATTTAGCTAAAATCCCAAGACCGTGATACTTAGATCACGTCTTGATCATTGGTCCATTTCCAATCAATTTAGACTCGTCTTGAGTTAAATTACGACATTCGGCTTTTTAGCCTCTAGATAGATTATAATTTGCTCATTTGATCAACTTAGCTTACTTTTTGTAGCTTGATAGGAAGTATGAGCATCCATTGGATGGCATGCAACTTGGTTCATCAAGCCTAGCAACAATCATCTCTTGCATCGAGATACCGAGCCAGATGATATGAGAGGCCAAAGTGCCGCAATCATCTCTAAATTAGATTATATGAGCGACAACGTGCTGGACCGGCAATGTTACAACTCATTGCGGCTGCCCACGTACCCTTCCCTACTCTAAAGGGATCAAGCACAGAACGTAGTTCATCATGAAGGGACAAGCAACTTATTCCAACTCGTTTGCAAGACTGTGGCCTAGAAATAAAGGTAATGTTCTACTCCGTATAGGCTGTTCCGTCAAAATGCATTCAAGTGATGCATATTTGGCCTGCACTATGACATAGTGATGTTTTCGCATCATATTCCCCATTGGGAAGGCTACAGAACTATAAATGAGACTTAGGCATCATTTATACCCTTTCGGCTAAGCAATGAAGCTTATTTGGTGCATGGTCCGCATATGCACCTTCAACCAACTACCCCTCCTTATATATGTTAACTTTACATTTTTACAACTTAGATTAGGGGAGAAAAAATCATTCATCAACTCCCTAGGCCGTGATGAATATCCACTGCCAACCCGATGTCCAACCATGTTGGTTGTCCGCTGCCAACCCGATGTCCAGCCATGTTGTCCGAACATTGTCAACACATTGGCCAAGGGCCAATGTTACTTTTCCTACGCAAAAGAAGCTTTGAATGAAGCTTAATCTCGGTCCATGGCGCATCTTTTAGCATGCGCCATGCTAAAAACACGGGGTGTTACATTATTCACCCGTTTAAAGAATTTCTTCCCCGAAATTCAAAACAAAACTATTGTGGACAAACGCTTCGGTTTGAATTTCTTGAGCAAAAGTCCCATACCAGATGCTCATAAATTACGGGTTTATTCAAGTTGTCATGAACAACAATTTAGACCTTCTGAGCAAACGTCCCATGCCGCCTGCCCAGGAATCCAAACGAGTCCACAACGTCACCAAGAATCTCAATAGGCCAGTAGCCAAAAGGATATCTTAACAAGGTATCCTAAATGTGCATCCCATACTACACACTCAGGAGTCCCTAAAGTTCACAAGATTGATGTAAACAACATCTAGTACTGTGTGGAACAGGATCCAGTTGCCCACCGTCCCTGACGGTCATCCAGGTTGCCACTCGTAAGTGGGATGCTAGCTGGGCCTAACAACGCACACTTGGACAGTTTCTAACGTGTAGGGATGATCAGTCCCATTGTTTACCCACCGTCCTAGACGTTCTTCCGGATATCCACTCGTAAGTGGGGTGCCACTTAGGCCATGCAAACTCACAATACTTAAACAAGCTCAACTCGATTCGCAAGGTAACTGGTCTAGAAGTTACTAACTCTTTTCGTGCAAAAGTTGTCGTACTCTCCAACTTAAAGATTTCCATTAAAGAAAATTACTCCTTTGGCGCGTTGCCTCGCAGGCCGTAACTTCCCCGATACGCCATGATGATGCTACGATCCGGGTCTTATGGATAGGAAAATTCACGTCCATTTGCCCTTGCAAGCATGCTCGTGGAGCATGATGCAGCTAAATTAGCTTCCACACCTTTCCAACTTACCCTCGTTCCCCGTAAAGGGTTCATTAAGAAAATAAACACTTTCTTAAAGGAATTTGGCTAAAATCCCAAGACCGTGATACAAAGATCACGTCTTGATCATTGGTCCGTTTCCAATCAATTTAGACCTGTCTTGAGCTAAATTACGACATTCGGGTTTTTAGCTTCTAGATAGACTATGGTTTGCTCATTTGATCAACTTAACTTACTTTTTGTAGCTTGATAGGAAGTATGAGCATCCACTGGATGACATGCAACTTGCCTCATCAAGCCTGGACACAATCATCTCTTACATCGAGCTACCGAGCCAGATGATGTGAGAGGCTAAAGTGTCGTAATCATCTCTAAATTAGATGATATGAGCGACAACGTGCTGGACCGGAAATTTTGAAACTCATTGTGGCTGCCTACGTACCCTTCCCTACTCTAAAGGGATCAAGCACATACCGTAGTTCATCACGAAGGGACAAGAAACTTATTCCCACTTGTTTGCAAGACCGTGGCCTAGCAATAAAGGTAATGGCCTAGTCCGTATAGGCAGTGACGGAGCCAGGATTTTTAATTGGGTGGTGCATTATGGACGATTTTTTTTTTTACTTTGACTATTATTCTTCCTTTTGTACACAAACCATAAATCCTTGCATCATACATAATAATAGAAAAATAGTTGCATTAAGATAATCAATTGTTCCATCCATGTTGGCAGTCCGCTGCCAACCCGATGTCCAACCGTGACGGCTGTCCGCTGCCAACCCGATGTCCAGCCATGTTGGCTGAACGTTGTAGACGCATTGCCCAATGCCAATGTTCATTTTCCTACGCAACAGAAGCTTTGAATGAAGCTTAATCCCGGGTCATGGAACATCTTTTAGCATGCGCCATGTTAAAAACACGAGGTATTACATTATTCACCCCTTTAAAAAATTTCGTCCCCGAAATTCAAAACAAAACTATTATGGACAAACGCTTAGGTTTGGATTTCGTGAGAAAAAGTCCCATACCAGATGCTCATAAATCACGATTTTCTTCAAGTTGTCATGAACAACAATTTAGACCTTCTGAGAAAACGTCCCATACCGCCTACCCCAGGAATCCAAACGAGTCCACAACGTCACCAAGAATCTCAATTGGACAGTTTCCAAAAGGATATCTCAACAAGGTATCTTAAATGTGCATCCCATACTACACACTCACGAGTCCCTAAAGTTCACAAGGTTTATGTAAACAACATCTAGTACCGTGTGGAACAGGATCCAGTTGCCCACCGTCCCTGACGGTCATCCAGGTTGCCATTCGTAAGTAGGATGCTAGCCGAGCTTGACAACGCACACTTGGCCAGTTTCCAACGTGTGGGGATGATCAGTCTCATTGTCTACCCACCGTCCCAGATGGTCTTCCGGATATCCACTCGTAAGTGGGGTGCCACTTAGGCCAGGAAAACTCACAATACTTAAACAAGCTCAACTCAGTTCGCAAGGTAACTGGTCTAGCAGTTACTAACTCTTTCCGCGCAAAAGTTGGCCTACTCTCCCACTTAAAGTTTTCCATTAAGGAAAATACTCGTTGACAAACCATTCCCGCACAGTCCCTTTAGTTATCTCAGAACTTGTTCTGATACCAACTGTGATAGACCGGAAAATTACGCTTTTGGCGCGTTGCCCCGTAGGATGTAACTTCCCCGATGCGCCATGATGATGCTACGATCCGGGCCTTATGGATAGGCAAATGCACGTCCATTTGGATTTGCAAACATGCTCGTGGAGCATGATGCAGCTAAATTGCTTCCACACCTTTTCAACTTACCCTCGTTCCCCGCAAAGGGTTCATTAAGAAAATAAACGCTTTCTCAAAACGGCTAAAACGGCCTTTTGAATCCCAAAATAATGGAATTTTGCTAAAATCCCAAGACCGTGATGCGTAGATCTCGTCTTGATTATTGGTCTGTTTCCAATCAATTTAGACCCGTCTTGAGCTAAATTACGACATTCGGGTTTTTAGCCTCTAGATAGACTATAGTTTGCTCATTTGATCAACTTACCTTACTCTTTGTAGCTTGATAGGAAGTATGAGCATCCATCTTTCCTCATCAAGCCTGGACACAATCATCTCTTGCATCGAGCTACCGAGCCAGATGATATGAGAGGCCATAGTGCCGCAATCATCTCTAAATTAGATGATATGAGCGACAACGTACTGGACCGACAATGTTGCAAATCATTGCGGAAGCCCACGTACCCCTCCCTACTATAAAGGGATCAAGCACAAACTGTAGTTCATCGCGAAGGGACACACAACTTATTCCAACTCGTTTGCAAGACCGTGGCCTAGCAATAAAGGTAATGGCCTAATCCGTATAGGTCGTTCCATCAAAATGCACTCAAGTGATGCATATTTAGTCCGCAGTATGACATAGTGATGCCTTCGCATCATATTCCCCATTGGGAAGGCTACGAAGTTGTAAATGAGACTTAGGCATCATTTATATCCTTTCGGATAAGCTATGAAGCTTACTTGGTGCATGGTCTGCATATGCACCTTCAACCAACTACCCCTCCCTATATATGTTAACTTTACATTTTTACAACTTAGATTAGGGGAACAAAGATCATTCATCAACTCCCCAGGCCGTGATGGTTGTCCGCTGCCAACCCAGTGTCCACCCGCGATGGTTGTCCGCTGCCAACCCGGTGTCCAGCCGTGATGATTGTCCGCTGCCAACCCGATGTCCAGCCATGTTGGTTGAACATTGTCAACGCATTGTCCAAGGGACAATGTTCCTTTTCCTACGCAACATAAGCTTTGAATGAAGCTTAATACCGGGCCATGGAGCATCTTTTAGAATGCGCCATGCTAAAAACTCGGGGTTTTACATTATTCACCCCTTTAAAGAATTTCGTCCCTGAAATTCAAAAAAAAACTATTGTGGACAAACGCTTCGGTTTGTATTTCCTGAGCAAAAGTCTCATACCAGATGCTCATAAATCACGGGTTTCTTCAAGTTTTCATGAACAACAATTTAGACCTTCTGAGCAAATGTCATATACCTCCTGCCCAGGAATCCAAATGAGTCCACAACGTGTAAGGACCCTCAAGGACGTCAACGCTATTTGACCGGTCAAGAGTCGATCTAACAATGATCAAGAGACGATTCAACCGATAATGAATCGATTAGTTTAACACGAACGTGAATTAATAGAAATTAATCTAACAACGAACTAGATACGAGACTAGTGCCGCTGGATAGATCTCGAAAAGTTACGCAGAATGGACTACTCAAACGTGTCATTCGGATACAAGACAAAGAAGAAATCATCGAAAAATTGAGAAGGGAAAATAATATTTTTTCCATTAGACCGACTGGGATGCCCTTATCCAATTCACAGGGTGTTCCATAAACTTCCTTTGGTCTTATCTAGACCGGGTCGAGAAGATAAACCTGAATCTCTCTTATTTTCTTCTTCATTCTCTGTTTTTCTTCTTCTCTTTTCTTCTTCCTATGTTCTTCTTTTTCAGCCGACGTTTGAGAGTTCGATTTGAGAGATTCTGAGATCGAGATAAGAAGAGAATGATAAAGAATCAAGTGATAATGGTTGTGTTGTTATTGATTGAACTTAGGAGTAAGTTTATTAGAAAAATCAGTGAGTTAGGGTTTCTGGATTTTGAAGATAGATTCGTATAGAACTGGTGATGATGATTTCAAGTTGATAACGGTTGAAGATTGAATGGGTTGTTCATGTGTTGATGTTATGGAGATGTATTGATGAAGAATCAAGATAAAAAGGTAAATTAACGTTCTTTGGATTTTAGGATTAAATTGTTTGGAATTATTTGAGTAATCGAGTAATTAATGTTGGGTTTGCTCTCAATTGGAGTTTAGTCGGATGTATTGAGTTTAATTTTAGTTTTTGGGGAAGACTGAATCAGAGAGGTAGGGTTTCATAATAAAATCTCAAAGAAGATTGAAAGGATGAAATTGATGTTTTAGGAAGGTAATTTGAGATTGATAAAAGAAGATTAATACCAGAGAGTAATTGATGTTGGTGGTGGTGTTTCAAAGATTAATTCAAACTCAGAGGAGATTAGTTTGAAATGGAATGGAGTTGTTATTGATATGAGTTGCAGATGTGATAACTGAGGCAGGTGGTAATGTGTATGTAATGTATTAGTAGTTCCTGTAGTGAATCTGAAATGGCAGTTCATGAGGTGGTGTTGAAAGTAATGGGTTTGAATCACTGTGGGTAATGGTTTGAGTTTGATCTTAAACTGAAATTGCAGGAGGTGTGTGAATTGATGAAGGTGTTTCCTGAGTTGAAGTTAGAGAATGCAGAAGTTATTATGGTTGCAGCTAGTGATAGTTTTAGTAGAATTTTAATGTTGCAGATACTGAGAATGTTGGAGTTGTTGAATGTGCAGATGAGGTGTGGCAGAGATGTTTGAACTGTAAGTGAAACTAAAGTTGCAATATGACTGAGATGTTGTTGGGAATGCTTTGTGTGTGTTTGAATTAGTGGAATGGGAAAAGGTTAAGTGAATGTGTTGAACTAAATCTCTAGGGGAAAGCTTGTAACTGTTATTGCATGTAGGCTTAAATTACTGTCGTATTGAATTATAGAATTTTGTTTTTGTAAATAGTTTGTGTATTGATCAAATGATAGAATCAGATTGGTAAAATTGAACTAGGATTAGAGCTGCAGGTGTAGTAGAATCTTTGGCTTGTGCTTGTGGCTCAGGCCTGAACCTTGTGCATGTCTGACTGAACATATTCAGTCTGACTTAGATTCCTTTTCTGTCTGACTCAGTTTATCTGACTGAGTCGAGTTAACCCTGTTAACTTGAGTTGAATCAGTTTGACTCAGTGAGTCACTAGACCTGAGTTTTTGACCAGTTGATCGTTGCCTTGACCGGACTTTGACCTGGACTTATACGTTGACTGTTAGTTGACTTCTTCTGACCAAACGTTGTCCGTTAGTGACCCTTAATTGACCAGTTGGACCAGGCCTTGTGTATTGGGCTTGTTTAGTGGACTTGAACTTAGGATTAGTTTCATAGTTTGATATGCAGACCTTTGTGGTCTGAATTAGCCTTTGCTTCCTTCTACAAAGTTGTAGATATTCATAAGATTTAGCCAAGGAACTATAGAATTAACTTAATTGGATTAGTAAACTCTTAGTTATGCTAAAGATAGATAATAAAGAGGTATAGAACCATAAATTGGGTAAGAACCATTAGATAAACTTGTTTGATTCTTGTGTGAGCCATTGTGGCTAGTTTCTTAGACTTCTTGTGTGATTAACAATTAGTTTTTGTTAACAACGATCGATTCAAAGGATGAACCAGTGGATCGTGGATATCGAGTTAGGAGTGGCTTATCATCAAAAGAAGTGGGAATTTATATTTAACTCTTTTGCAATTGTTGTTGTTTTCTTTTACCAAAGTTTATGTTTCACAAATTCATGCATTGTCTGATTATGTATTCCTTGCATTGTTTAGTTTTAAATTCCGAAAGTTCTGTTATTTATTTTAATCTTTCCCAGGCGTGGAAAGGAAATGTAATGCTTTGTTTGTCTTTATGATTGTCTATAGGAAATGAGAATTTTCAACTATGGTATATAGGATACGCTCCTTCGTTATTTTACTTTTGTGCTTTATTCGGTGTGGAATTGGCATCAATATTATGGGTGTGTACAGTCACCCACAGACTATCTAAGTGCTAATGTCCATCAATATTACGGTGTGTAAATGTCACCACAGAAAGTTATCAGGTGTGTAAATGTCACCGCAGAAACTAAAGAAGGAGTTTAGGTCCATATACATGATTGTTTATTTCAGTGGTTGGTTGTCTTTTAATGTTTAGGAAAACATGTATTGTTTTCCAAATCATTTACTTAAAAGTTAAATGTTTTTCCTACGGGGCACTCCTTTTAGGGATGATGTGCTCACCCTTTCCCACTTTCAGTTTCAGAGACATATCATAGTTGCGCAACGGAAGTTTCGAGGAGTTGACTTCGTTAATTAGTTAACTTTTTCTATATTTATTATGTTTGCAAATCAAATGACTATTGTATATGTATCATTTGAGAGGATTTCTTGTATATATATCAGAGAGGGGCTAGTTTTTGGGTTAAGTTTTGTAACATATTTCTTAATTGAATGTGCATATAAATGTTTTGGATCCTTAGTGCCTCGTTATTTAGTTAATCTCTTGGATTAGTCAGTTGTTAGCTTTGGGGGCGCTACACAACGTCACCAAGAATCTCAATTTCCCAGTTGCCAAAAGGATATCTAAACAAGGTATCCTAAAAGTACATCCCATACTACACACTCAGGAGTCCCTAAAGTTCACAAGGCTGATGTAAACAATATCTAGTACTGTGAGGAACAAGATCCAGTTGCGCACCGTCCCTGACAGTAATCCAGGTTGCCATTCCTAAGTGGGATGCTAGCTGGGCTTGACAATGCACATTTGGCCAGTTTCCAACGTGTGGGGATGATCAGTCCCATTATATACCCACCGTCCCATACGGTCTTCCTGATATCCAATCGTAAGTGGGGTGCCACTTAGGCCAGGAAAACTCACAGTACTTAAACAATCTCAACTCGATTCGCAAGGTAACTGGTCTAGCAGTTGCTAACTCTTTCCGCGCAAAAGTTGGCCTACTCTCCAACTTAAAGTTTTCCATTAAATAAAATACTAGTTGACAAGCCATTCCCGTACAGTTCCTAGAATTATCTTGGAACTTGCTCTGATACCAACTGTGACGGACCGGAAAATTACTCCTTTGGCGCGTTGCCCCGCAGACCGTAACTTCCCCGATGCGCCAGGATGATGCTACGATCCGGGCCTTATGGCTAGGGAAATACACGTCCATTTTCCCTTGTAAGCATGCTCGTGGAGCATGATGCAACTAAATTAGCTTCCACACCTTTGCAACTTACCCTCGTTCCCCGTAAAGGGTTCATTAAGAAAATAAATGTTTTCTCAAAACGGATAAAACGACCTTTTGAGGCCCAAAATAATGGAATTTGGCTAAAACCCCAAGACGGTGATGCGTATATCTCGTCTTGATCATTGGTTCGTTTCCAATCAATTTAAACCCGTCTTAAGTTAAATTACGACATTCGGGTTTTTAGCCTCTAGATAGACTATAGTTTGCTCATTTGATCAACTTAGCTTACTCTTTGTAGCTTGATAAGAAGTATGAGCATCCACTGGCTGGCATGCAACTTACCTCATCAATCCTGGACACAATCATCTCTTGCATCGAGCTACCGAGCCATATGATATGAGAGGTCAAAGTACCGCAATCATCTCTAAATTAGATGATATGAGCGACAACGTGCTGGACCGGCAATGTTGCAACTCATTGCGGCTGCCTGCGAACCCTTACCTACTCTAAAGGGATCAAGCACAGACTGTAGTTCACCATGAAAGGACAAGCAACTTATTCCAACTTGTTTGCAAGACCGTGGCCTAGTAATAAAGGTAATGGCCTAGTACGTATAAGCCTTTCCGTCAAAATGCATTCATTGATGCATATTTGGTCCGCAGTATGACATAGTGACGCCTTCGCATCATATGCCCCATTGGGAAGTCTACGGAGCTATAAATGAGACTTAAGCATCATTTTTACCCTTTCGGCTAAGATATGGAGCTTACTTGGTGCATGGTCCACATATGCACCTTCAACCAACTATCCCTCCCTATATATGTTAACTTTACATTTTTACAACTTAGATTAGGAGAGAAAAAAATCATTCATCAACTCCCCGGGCCGTGATGGTTGTCCGCTGCCAACCCGATGTCCAACCATATTGGCTGTCTGCTGCCAACCCGGTGTTCATCCATGTTTGTTGTCCGCTGCCAACCCAATGTTCAGCCGTGATGGCCTTCCGCTGCCAACCCGATGTCCGGTCGTGTTGGCCGTCCGCTGCCAACCTGATGTCCATCCATGTTGTCTGAACATTGTCAACGCATTGGCCAAGGTCCAATGTTCCTTTTCCTACGCAACAGAAGGTTTGCATGAAGCTTAATCCCGGTCCATGGCACATCTTTTAGCATGAACCATGATAAAAACACGGGGTGTTACATTATTCACTCCTTTAAAGAATTTCTTCCCCGAAATTCAAAACAAAATTATTGTGGACAAACGCTTCGCTTTGGATTTCCTGAGCAAAAGTCTCATACCAGATGCTCAGAAATCACGGGTTTCTTCAAGTTGTCATGAGCAACAATTAAGACCTTCTGAGCAAACGTCCCATACCGCCTGCCCAGGAATCCAAACGAGTCCACAACGTCACCTAGAATCTCAATTAGCCAGTTGTCAAAATGATATCTCAACAAGGTAACCTAAATGTGCATCTCATACTACACACTCAGGAGTCCCTAAAGTTTACAAGGTTGATGTCAACAACATCTAGTACTGTGTGGAACAGGATCCAGTTGCCCACCGTCCTTGACGGTCAACCTGGTTGCCACTCGTAAGTGGGATGCTAGTCAGGACTGACAACGCACACCTGGACAGTTTCCGATGTGTGGGGATAATCAGTCCCATTGTCTACCCACCGTCCCAGACGGCCTTCCGGATATCCACTCGTAAGTGGAGTGCCACTTAGGCCAGGAAAACTCACAGTACTTAAACAAGCTCAACTCGATTCGCAAGGCAACTGGTCTAGCAGTTACTAACTCTTTCCGCGCAAAAGTTGGTCTACTCTCCAACTTAAAGTTTTCCATTAAGGAAAATACTCGCTGACAAGCCGATGTCCACCCGTGATGGCTTTCCGATGCCAACCCGATGTCCAGCCGTGATGGCTGTCCACTGCCAACCCGATGTCCATCCATGTTGGTTGTCCGCTACCAACCCGATGTCCAGCCATGTTGGCTGAACATTGTCAACGCATTGTTCAAGGGTCAATGTTACTTTTCCTACGCAATGGAAGCTTTGAATGAAGCTTAATCCTATGACATGGCGCATCTTTTAGCGTGCGTCATGCTAAAAACACGAGGTGTTACATTAACTCCATGGCGAAGTTGGACGGTTGAGATTGCAATTTATGAGAGAAGGTGGTCGTTGATTATGGTCACATCTTTTTGGCGCCAGTAGTGGCATAATGGCGTAATTGGGCCTGTCAGCGGCATAGTGGTGCAGTGGCGCCTGCCTAAATTAGGGTTTGGCATGCCGCAACCTTAATTAGCGCGTGTGGCATGTGGAGTAGCGGCTCTGCCTAAATTAGGGTTTGGCATGCCGCAACCCTAATTAGCGCGTGTGGCATGTGGTCGCGGCACAGTGATTTTTTTTGTGCAGATGGTGCCATGGACGCGTCAAAGGAATTATGGTTGGGCCATAATGTGGGAACGACCACAGGCGCAAGGATAGCCATGGGTGGCCATGGCATGGCGCCTTTTTTAGGGTTTTATGGGTCCCGCATGGCTCGTGCATGTTGTGGGGCTAAAGTGACATAATTTGGGCCACAACCAAAAATTAGGGTTTCGACTAATGCCACTAAAGCAAGAATCGTGTTCTGATCGGAATACCCTAACTGGAATCTATTATGGCATTGGCGACGAACAAAAAGTGGGTTAGCACGTAGTTGCGCTGTTTGTGGCACGTTGGCATGTTGTTGTGGTGGAGTGGCGTGTTGGCATGCCGATCAGCACGTTGGCCCGGCATGGCATGTTGGCGCGACACGGCACGTTTGGCATGCCGATTAGCATGTTGGCGCAGCATGGCACGTTTGGCATGCCGATTAGCATGGTGGCCGTTTGGTATAGTTTGGCCTTTTAATACATGTGGTGGGTTTCGAGCGACCTGATTGGTCGATAGAAAATGGGGACCGCGAGCATGAGGTGTGGCCATATACCGAGTGCATGTGGCGCATTTAGATCAATCTGATTGGCCGGTGGGAAAAAGGGACGGCAGGCATGACATGGCCACACTCTAAGTACGTGTGGCGTATTTAGAGCAACGTGATTGGTCAATATGAAAGAGGGGGCGGTCAAGCAGCATGGGACGTGGTCATCTGCGAGTGGCGCCTAAACTGGACGGCCATGTGACATGGCTACGCCTCCTTTTTTTGCTGCTCCTATTTTCTACGGCTCCTCTTTTATTTCTAGTTTTCTGGTAGGACTTTGCTCCTACTAGCTCCATGGAGGATTAGTTTCCTAGGTTGCCTAGGTTTGGCCTCGACCAATAGGGTTCGAGATATTTTACAGGCGCAAAAAGGCCTAATTTTTGCAAATTAACTAGGTCAAAACTTGAATTTTGTGAGTTATCACAAAATTGAACAAATTTAAAAAATTCTGCGTGTTGACACAAAATCCTTTTATTCTCAGAGAGCAGTTAACGCATCTTTTGATTAAACATATTCATGCAGACTTTAATTTTGATACTTCGGGAAATTCATGTTACTCAGCTGCGAACGACCACTAATTTTCATATCATACCAATACTAAGGGTTCAGCTGGGGAACATAGCATAGGAAAAATACTCGGCAGGCTTCGGCATTAGTGAATAATGCAGCTAGGAGCTTATATACTCATTAGGCTCTATACTAGTGAACAGTTCATCTAGGAGCTTGAGTTTCAAAATAATATGAAGAGAGACATAGGCACTCATCAGATTTTGATATATTCTCCAAATTTCGTGCGGAATATAGATATATCAAGGTATACTACTTCTGATGTCGGGTCAGGTAGACAAACTTTTACAGTTTTCGCCATAATCTAAAAGTCACCATTAACATTAAGTCCCCTGCTTAGCACGTAATAGTGACATTGTTGCGGGGTAAGCATTAGATGGTGACAGACAAAGCTAAAAATCGAAAAGGCAAGACACGTAGAGGTTACCATGAAAAGTTCGACCAACCTTTGGCAGCAAGTACGAGCGGCTGGTGATCTTTGTACTGGCGCGTTGCTAGCTTTGCCACAGAGCATTGCAGGTTGAGCGGCGTGTTTGGATACGGAGCGTTGTAGGTTCAGTGGATGGTGTTCCTCGTGTTGCCGCTCTGCTAGTTCGGTCATGGAGGTTGGTGCCACGGAGCGTTGGTGTCACGGGCCCAGCTGCTTTCTTCCGTGCATGGTCCAAAAGGAAAAACCTTATCTACTCGAATTCCAAAAGTGATATGCATTTAAAAGGGCGTGCAACTTCCTCTCTTTTTATTATTCGCTCGTCTGCTTCTTGTGTTTGTTTGCAGCATCTCGATCATAGACGTGCCAATCGTCGGCAGCAAGTTCATCTTGTCTTCATATTTTAGCTGTGAATGTAATATCAATGAGTAGTTGATAAAATTGGACATTTAGATCGGTGTGACTGACTTTCTTTATAAGCGGCATCAACGTCAACGAATCAATCTCCAATAGTTATAATCAGCAGCAAGGCGAGCCAAGAGAACTCAAGGTAGGTTCTCTTTTCTATTTTGCGCATGTAGCCACCCAACAATACCATCGATCTTCTCCAGAATGTGTATTAAGGTTCTGACTCCAGAAGAATGAGCATCTAACCTCTCCAGTGGATTTCAAAATTTACCAAACTCCATTGCACTCATGAGATGGATGGATGAAATATATGCTCGACAGTGATCACGTCAGGGATAATCTTGGAGAGTGTAACTGTGTTGTTGATCCGTCCTTGAATTTAAGTTATTTGGTGTCTGGACTGCTGATCCGGTGTCTGGAAGGCTTATTCTTTCCTTTCTGATTGCGATGATGATATGATGTGGATGCTTGTATGGTCGAAATATTCCAGAGCCGTTGGGTGAAGTAGATGAGCTGAGAGGCGTTCCGTTGTCGGCGTGCTGCTATCAAGTCTTCAATAACTTCATTGCAAGCGACATCCTTTGAACCACCTTATGAATCTTGGACTATTGTATCAAATGGGATGTTCTGAGCAGTCCCCAGTTACACTTATGTCTGGTCATAGATCTGATGGCGTGGTCGGATATGTGAATATCTCTACGGCGTGCTTCTGGAGTCTTTGATGCACATGTATGGCTTCATGTTGAGAAATTCATACGGCTCTTAAAGCTTCGACATTGACGATGTTGACATCATAAATAACCTGGTTGAGGGAAGTGAAGGCATCCCATGCTGGTAGTCTCCATGTGTAATTATCCTGAGCCCATTTACTCATGGAAGATGTGCTTTTACTGCATTCACTGGTAAGGTGGCGATTGCGTTTAAACTTCTAAACCTGAAGGCTTCATTCCCCAAGTGTATCATACTTTGATTGTATCACCTTGAATCCATGCCTATGCGATTTGATACAAGCTAATTGTACTATCCTGGATTCGATGCTGGGATGCCTGGAACATCACGTGGACGAAATATTTTGTATAACGAAGAGGTAGAAGTGGGAGAGTTATGGTGTTAATCGTGGATCCCCATGTTTCTTCAAGAAAATGTTCCAGCCGCGTCTATGGAGTTATCTCATGAATCTTTGATTGTTTTCAGGGATGGACTGGGATAAGCAGCCCCCAGTCGCACTTCTCTTTAGTTACTGAAGTTGTTTTCTCTGAGTAGGCTTGGGATCCGTCGCGGCCTCGTAAAGTGTTGCAGGCGCCTTCCAGACAGGGAGGTGATGATATCCTTACGCTACACTTTTGAAGAGTAGATGACCTTGTCGTGGCTATGACTTTTTGGTTGACCGTGTTTTCTGAGCTTTGACAGTGAAGGGACTTCGTGTAGAACCTCAGTCCCCAAGTGTGGTTTACATGTTTTTATCTTGTATGGTTGGTGGGTTGACCATAATAAAGATATCACCATCTTGCATCCGTACTGGTGACTCTATTACTTCTTCCATGTGAAATTAAAATATGGAGAAGTACGGATTACCTTTGTGGTGGTTGTTGCTATGGTAAAGCTCTGTCTGGTATTAACAAACGAGCAGCAACGGTTCTTGGTAGCAGTTGTGATCGGAAGAGATTATATTTTCGTGGGAACAAAATAGGTCGGATGGAATTGCATGGGCGTCCATGGAAACAAAGGGATTGGCTGGACGTGTAAGCGAGTAAAACTATCCACGACCACGAGCTTTGGAGGGATGGGACAAAAGGTGGACACAACTACGAACCTTGGTTGGATGCGATCAAGATCCTTGACAGGGATGAGTGTGGTGGCTACGGCACGATCCTTGGAAGGAAGGAGTTACGGCTACGGGCACGAACCTTGGCTGGAAGGAGTGGCGGCTACTGATTAAAGATTTTTTCGTGGTTGTAGTAATGAGGTTCAAACTCTCGGACTTGTGAAGGATAATTTTTTTTAGAAAATAAAAATATATACAAAATTTTTGTCACAGGATCAAGAGACACTAGGATTCAGGATTCCACCATTAATCATTCACACAATTCATATATTTATTCGAAACAATTATAGCTCAAATCATAAGGACTCTCATTCTTGCCAAGGTAGATTTTTAGAATATTTATTGTATATCACTAGCATGACGCATCAAAAGCACTACGACCAAGCATACATCATCATACGATATCACAACCAATTAAGAAAAATCATAAATCGATCAATAAAAAGTGCAAGTAGTCAAAAAAGAATTAATATAATTATCATATGCGTAAAGAACGGCTTCCTCCATCATCCTAATGTTGGGGTTTAGCTACTCATATTAATCATGTTCTCAAAATACATTTTTATAGCTCAAAAAGTTGATTAAAAGATAAAGAAGAACTAAAACAGTGAATCTGCGACCCACAGAAGGCGTCCAGAAAACAACGATACTTTACCACTGCTGTAACAGAAACAACGATACTTAGATTCCACTGTCGCTGTCTCTGTTGTTTTAAGACTGCTGGAAAACGACGGTTCTGGTAATTGTGTTCTGGTGGACCCGGAGATGTGTAAAAATTAAGCGCAATAAAAACGTGGGTCTACAGTAATACCGCAAGTGCACGGTCGTCAGTTGTAGCTCGTGCAAGTACGGGTCGATCCACAGAGACTGGGTGTGTTTGGAGTTTCTAGCTATTTTGGGTTTCTAAATTGCTATTGGGGCTATGAATAATCAATGGGCTTTTGAGTCCTAATGGGTTATGAATACCCTTGGAATCAGTTGGGCTTTCAGTGGTTTTGATGGGCTGAACTTGGGTTCAGTTGGTTTCTGATGTGAATTGAACTGGGCTTGAAATGAACTGAGCCTTGGGCTCAGTTGTCTAGGTGCTGAAATGATCTAGGCTTGGTAGTATTTTGATGTGAACTGGGCCTTTGGGCCTTTGAGGGACTGAACTTCAAATGTAGCAGTGAACCGAGCTTGGCTTTTGAATGAGTCCACAGTGAACTGGATTGGGCTTTGAGGAGGAAGCAGCAGCAGCAGCAGTGCAAAGAGGTTGAGGTAGCAGCAGCAGCAGCAGGGAAGCAATGCAGCTGTCAGACCAAGATAAGGCTCTAGGCCATGACACAGTGGCGATGGTGGAGCATATTTACAATGTGGTAATGGCAATGAAACAATGGAAGCATATACAATGGCAGTGAAATGGTGATTGTTAACAGTGGCAAAGTGCAAACGAAGCAAAGTAAGTTACAAAAGAAAGTGGTAAAAGAAAAGTGGCAGTGAAGATGATGTGAAGCAATGGTATTGAAGTAAACCAAGGCTATGAGCCAAGGGCAGAGAGGAGGTTGCAGTTGTGGCTAAGCTAAGGCTTAGAATCCACCTTGTGTCCTAGCTAAACAATGCAAAAACTTAAGCATCCAACTAGAATGGGAAGAAAATCAGCTTGCTCACTGATTTGCCCCTAGCATTGACTGTCTTTTGACAGAACAATCAATCACAGGCATATCAGAGCACCAACTTCTTCCCATTACTCAAACAAAGCAGGCCTTTCTAGCAATTCATCATTCATTAGTGCACTAAGGGTTCATCTGAGCCTCAACAGTGAACTCAGAACATAATTAACACTACAATGGAACTAAACATGATCATTTAAACTACTCAACAGTGAATAAAAATTGCAAATAAAGAACCTTGAAAATTAACAGTGAAATCAGCAGAGCACTAGGCATGAACAGAAAATTAAAACTAAAATTAAACAGTGAAATTAAATTAACCCAAACATGAAATTAAAACTAAAAACAGGAATTTAAACATCACACATGAAAATTAAAACAAACCTAAATTGAAACTGGAATTAAATTGAATTAAAATTAAAATATCAAAACTGAAATTTAACCCTAATTGGTTACTTGGTTAATCCAAGAACAAGTTTTAACATCCTACATCAGTTCCTATTTATAGTTCACAACAAAACCCTAAATTGAAAATCCCCAATTTTGCAAACCCTAATTTTTAAATTCCAAATTAAACTCACTGATTTCTGAATTTGTCTCCCCTGTGCTCGACCCATGCTTTTTCTGACCTTCCTGCTCCTCTCTCATGCTTCAATTGACGCCTCTGCAACCCTAGCTCGAGTTATTTTACTCACCCCAAAACCTAGGGTTTCAGTGGTTGTGAGATGGGGAAAATAACTAGGCTAGGGAGATGGGTTTGAGGTGTTGTCGGGTGGTTGTGGTGGTGGTGTGGTTCGAGAAGAAGGTGTAGCTGGTGGAGGTGATGGAGTTGCAGAGCTCTGCAACTTTTTTGGGAAGACGGGGAAGAAGAGCTCGAGAGAAGAATGGGTTGGGGGCTGTTTGTTTTGGGGTATAAGGGTTCGGTTGCTAGGGTGTTGAGCGGGTATAACGAGTTTTGATGAACAGCAAGTAAAGAGCGTTGGATGATCCCATATAGATTGAATCGAACGGCTACGATGGAGAGGTATGTAAAGACCGTTGGATTATGAGATACAACAAAATTGACGACACCAGATGGAGTTAGGTGTTGTAGTGTTAAGCGGAAGTATCGAGGTTTGATGCGCAGGCAAAGAAGCGACCGTTGGATGATGAGATGGATCCGTTCTAACGGCTGAGAATGGAGGCGGGTATGGATATAGAAAATGGGTTTGGGTAAGGGTTTTGGGCCTTGGGTATGCCAAGCCCATATCTTCTTTAAGAACAATTCTTCCTTCTTGAGCCCATTTCTAACCTTTAGGTCTTGTGCACAACATTCTTCGCGGCTTCCTTGTGTAATTCCTCCCGGCTTTTCACTACTTTTCTGCTCTTTTCCGCTCTGCTATTCATCCAAACTTTATTTATTACCTAAAAATGCAAAATTAAGTAAGAAAAATATTTATTCTTGAAAACAATGAAAATACAGAATATGGGATAAAATGTAGAATTACTGCACAAAAGATGAGTTAAATGCCAACAAAAAGGGATAAATATATACATTATTTGGCACTCATCAAATACCCCCAAACCTGAATTTTACTTGTCCTCAAGTAAAACAAAACTAAGGAAATCCTACCTATACCACTGTCGCTGGTATCTCGAATGCATTTAGCGTATGCACTAAGCCTTTTAAACCACTAAGTGTCCCTAGTGGACGAGTTGAAGTCTCGTGAAGGTTTGCTTAGAACGTACCTACAAAGTTCTAGGTCAAAATATAAGCTCAGATTCCATCAAATGTGACATGTGCAAGTCAGTTTAAGCTCACAGCAGAATGGAGATGTCAATCTAGCTATCAAAGGCACAATCCTAGCACTGATAACAAAAAAAGACATGTGATAAGAGTGTAAAGTGTATCTACACATGTGTAAAGAAAGATCTGAAGTTATGACTACTAATCACCAAGAGATAGTTTCTCAGGCTAAGAACCAAGGTCGAAATCTAGCTAGCTGTCCGGACTTTACGAGAATTGTGAATGAGTTGGGGGTATTTCACAATTACTCGCGTTGTACATCAATGGCATACACCCTTCCTTGCTTATTACAATGAAACAACAAAATGACTCTTTACATGACTCTTATTTACATTGACTACTCTCTTTTTATTTTTGGAACAAGAGAGGATGGAATTGATAAATACTTGATTTTTTTTTTTTTTTTTTTTTGAATAAGGAAACACTTTTGATACAAATACAAAAGGAAACAAAAGATTACATGACACTTTGCAAGAGGTAGCCCTTTTTGATGCACCCAGTTAAATTCGATGGTTGTCTTTCTTAATGTAACCTCCACCTTCTATCCCAACCAACCAAAGAACAATCTAGTCAAGTTTCGTTCAGTATTCTAAAGTGATTGGCAATCGTAACTTCCTATCAAACACCTTGAAGATCGAAGCCATACATGTATTGGTAGATCGTGCGCGTGCAAATTTCTTATCACTATGTGAATTGTGCTAGAATCAGGGTGCCTAAATATCTAGACTAAGACTCCTAATAATTACATATTTGCACAAGATTCAACATTTCAAGGTAAATGAGCTCCATTTTTTTATGTTTTTTTTTCATTTTTTAATTTTTTTTCATTTTTTTTTTTCAATTTTTTTTGGAATTTTTCAATTTTTTCAAAAAGAAGAAGGAGTTCGTTTTCAATTATGGCAAATTATCATGGTATCTACTCTATACCCCCAAACCTAAACTAAACATTGTCCTCAATGTTTCAAAATATGGAAAGAATTAAAATGCAACATATGGAAAGGGACATGCTGAGTAGAGTAAAAGGAGAGAGAATACCCGATTTCGGCGAAAGCAGAATTAAAACTCTGTTATTCAAGGCAAAAAAATCCAACATATTTCAGCCGAGATCATATTGGATTATCAAAATATATACAAAAGGAACAAAAGAGTTTTTAAGAAATTTTATCTACTGGATTATATACAAAAAAATTCACCATACACTAACAATCTAAAGAGTTGAGGATCAACCCAAAAGACAAAGTGTAGAGGTTTCAACAGCTTCACACAAATATAACAGGAAATAAACGCAATTGAAACTGTGAAACAAAATGAGCTACCCCCAAACCTGGATTTTTCAACGGATAAAATTTTGGAAACAAAATCTCGCAGTTTTGGGGGTTCATCATGTACAAGGTCTAGCTCAAAGTGAACTGTGCTAGGGACGGGCAAACATGCAATTTCCAACTGTGGTTCCTCAAAGATATTATACTTAGAAGCAAAATAGTCCAAAAGGACTTGGGAAGCATACAGTTCCAATCCTAGATTAGGAATTTTCAGAAAAATCGGTTTGACAATATGGGTACAAACCAAATCTAGGTTGGGTGGAAGGCCATCAGATTGTGACTTAGGTGGAAGAATAGGCATATCATTATCAATCAAATCAAAATCTCCTAACTCATCTACACATGTCACATCATGCTCACAATCATCAATCAAATTGGCAAGATCACAATCAGAGTCATCAACATCATCAAAAAATTTATTCTCATGCATCGGCAAATCAGGAGAAATATCACAATGTGACCTAGGTAGAGAATCAGACACATCAAATATATTTTCATGCATATTAGTGTCTACAGAAGATTCAACTATTCCTATGTCATGCTCATCTTCACAGAATAATTGTACGAATCCCATGTCAATATCAAAATCATATGAATTACAATGAGTATTAGAAAGAACAACATTCATGAAGGTCGAGGGCGAGAAGCCATATGTTATTGAACCAACAGGTTCCACAATATTTTCATGTTCTTCTAACATATCATCATAATCATCATAATCATCATCATGGTAGCATGCATATTGGTCCTCATTAACAGTGGTGGTGTCATTAGTCGATTCATGTTCCTCTAAATTAGGTTCGTATTCAACATCATTTACATGAATGGGACTAGACACTTCATTAGGGACAACATACATTTCCTCATGCTGAAACTACCCAAATCACTCGAGCTGAAATTTCTCCAGCGAACTGTGCATGGAATACTAATTTTCCCGCCATTTTTTTTTTTGAACGTGAAGAAGGCGACCTCCCCCTATCCAACAGTGGAGTCCCTTAAGCAACTGGGGTGCCCCTTATCCAAATTAGGGGTGGAAATAGTAATTTTTCTGGGTTCCTCCGGGACATTTCTGGGGTACTTCCGGTGCACTTCTGGGGTACTTCCGGTACACCGTCGACGGAGCTCCAAACGCCGCATTTTTAAACAATTTCGCCGCAAAACCTTATTTTTCCAAAAACACCTATAAATAAATAAAACACCATAATAAGTACAAAAACGGGCACTAACAGTATATACAAATGAGAAATATTAGACACATAAATGCGTCTATCAAATACCCCCAAACTTATTATTTGCTAGTCCTCGAGCAAAATTTATTCTTGAAAAGTGACCGAGTTAATCTCGGGTGGGTTTATCAGAGGTGTACCCACAAAAACCAATACTCCAGACCCTAGATATCCACGAAAGATCTTGGAAAGTACTAAAGAACCTCCTTGGTTGGCATACTTATTAATTACAGGAGGAAGTACCCTGACGCGAAATTCCAATTGATGTATACGAGTTTGCACTCAAGCATACTAAAATTCATATAAGTGACAGAGCTCTACTAAGATAGTTTCACGATGGACATCATACTCGGAGTCAGACTAATCACATGAAAAGATTAAGAAGATGGAAAAAGAAAAATGTAGATGGTTGAAAAGTGAACGGTGTTTCCCATATCTGTCTGAAGGCCTCTGCCAAGGTGAACCTAACCTAAATGACTGAGATACCGGTCTGACTAATATTAACACACTGGCATATACAAGGGAACCAGTGGTCAATAACTTAAATCTAGATCAACAAACTGGAAAATACAAGGGAACCAGCAGTTGACTACACATAACAATAACCATTTTTTTTAACTTAACGGCATGAATAGATCTTTTGGATCCAAGCGTATGCTTCTTGTCAGCAGATTACACGATAGTTCCCACGGGTCCTGCATTCCACGCTTGCTTAGGCGACGGAAACAGGGAGAACACACGCATATTGCTATCCAAGTGTTAATACTTATTCCGATTGGTCTAACTGGTCCGGTCTATTTTTTTTTTTTTTTTTTTTTTGAAAAGGTAACTCAGTCACTCTATTTCACCCTAGCAAAGGTAACAACTTGAATCGTGTGCCCCACCAAATCACTTGAAATAAAAGAAAACTAAAAATAGAAAGTGAAAAGGACTCGACAAGATATGGCGAAACTATCATGTTAATTCTAACACCTGAGCCCTGCGCTTTTATGAATAGACTCTATAGATGTTTCCATCTAGTCAGATTGGTTCCTCAGCTCCTAAAACAAAAATGTTTCCATCCACTTAGATTGGTTAGTGCTATCCTTAATAGGCGTAAATTTCTAGGCTCTGGAGTTTATTTATTGCAACTAAAAAGTTTCTCCCATACCCCCAAACTTAAATCTAACATTGTCCTCAATGTTCTAAAGATGAAACTAAAAGCATAAACAAGGAGAAACTGTTATCATTTGAAGCGAAAGAGTTAAGGAAAGATATTACCGTGTTGCATGAGATTGGGTTACCTCCCAAGAAGTGCTAAGTTTAAAGTCTTCAGCCAGACGTAGGAAAGGTTTAGTCAACTCGAACCGTATAACAGTAGCCGGAATAACTGTGGGTCTTTAAAACCAAAAAGAGCTGACAAAAGGAAACTACAGTGAACCAACGAAATGAACATGTACTGCATACCCTTATCTAGTTTCCTGATGAAGATACATATGTCCCATTGTGGTTCAGGTTCAGGTTCTATGAAAGGATCTTGATAGAAAATTTTCATTGGATGCACTTCCTCATAGCTAAGATCCAACAGTTCAGGTTTAAAAGTCTGGAAAAACTCAATTAAAAATAATAACAACCTGAATAAATGGGGATCCTTAAAGTCAATCAGATTTGACTTACACAGCTGACCACAAAGAGAGTGGTGGTCTTCCTTAAACAGATGTGTCGACCCTAATCTCCTAAAATAATTTGGTTTAGTCTCACAACTTAATATTCGACACATTTGGAATATAAACGTTCCCACAGTTGGAAGAAAATTATTTGGTGGGAAAACAAATTCAATCTGGGGATCATAGCCTGGGCAAACCACATCAACCAGAGGATGGGTTTCTAACGACTGAACTTCTTCTTGGACATCATTAGGTTCGGGAAAACGAGTATGAAGGTAATCTTGTAAAATGGTTGAGGCACATATGTCAAGTCCCAAGTGAGGAACTAGGAAGGTGATAATCACCCCCAAACTTAGAGTTTTCAGTGTCTCTAGCTAGACTAGTCACAATCTCCCTAATTTCTGGATCATTAGATTCTTGAAAATGGTCAACTGATTCTTCTAAGTTATTATCAGGTGGTGCATCTTTACTCATATTTAAAATCTCTACGAGTTCATGTTCTTCGTCTAAGACTAATGTTTCTAAATCGCTAGACTCTAAAACAATATTCTCAGAATAAACTCGTTCCTCTAGACAATTATCGGCTTCGTAATCCTCGTCTAAAACTGTGGTATCTCTAGTCAAATCCTCGTCCTTTTGAATAGGTGAATAATTATTAAAATTATTTGGATTTGAACTAGAAATAACATTATCATTATAAGGCTCAATTGGAGAAACAAATTCCTGATTACTCTGCCTACATATTTCAGATTCTTCATCATCACTATCCCCGGCAGCGGCGCCAAAATGATTAAAGATTTTTTCGTGGTTGTAGTAATGAGGTTCAAACTCTCGGACTTGTGAAGGATAATTTTTTTAGAAAATAAAAATATATACAAAATTTTTGTCACAGGATCAAGAGACACTAGGATTCAGGATTCCACCATTAATCATTCACACAATTCATATATTTATTCGAAACAATTATAGCTCAAATCATAAGGACTCTCATTCTTGCCAAGGTAGATTTTTAGAATATTTATTGTATATCACTAGCATGACGCATCAAAAGCACTACGACCAAGCATACATCATCATACGGTATCACAACCAATTAAGAAAAATCATAAATCGATCAATAAAAGTGCAAGTAGTCAAAAAAGAATTAATATAATTATCATATGCGTAAAGAACGGCTTCCTCCATCATCCCAATGTTGGGGTTTAGCTACTCATATTAATCATGTTCTCAAAATACATTTTTATAGCTCAAAAAGTTGATTAAAAGATAAAGAAGAACTAAAACAGTGAATCTGCGACCCACAGAAGGCGTCCAGAAAACAACGATACTTTACCACTGCTGTAACAGAAACAACGATACTTAGATTCCACTGTCGCTGTCTCTGCTGTTTTAAGACTGCTGGAAAACGACGGTTCTGGTAAGTGTGTTCTTCGTGTTCTTCAGGCGTGTTAATGGCAGCAGCAGCAGCAGGAGGTAACTTCTCTGCAACTCCTCCTGCGCCTCTCTGCTCGCCTCCAAACCTCCCCAAACTCTCGACAACCCCCACTAAGACTCGAATAGAACCCTTTTATACGTAACAGATCCTCCAAATCTTCACGAAATATCTCATTTAATCTCCACAGCACTTCGTATCTTTTCAAATATTTTTTTTCTGTTTTATGAAAATCTTCCCTTTTCTTGTACACGGCTTATTAATCTCTGTCAAAACTTTCCTGACTTGGATATATTCAAATCCTAGGAGAATATCTTCTCTAATTGCGCAAATCTTCTCCAATAGAATCCGATATCTCTGCGTCTCTGTTTCCCTCTCTCTCAACTTATGCAGCCAATTCTGGTCGCTCCAATTACCCTTGTTAGCGCTCTATAAGTCCCAATAGCAAGCCCAAACAATTCCAGCCCTTTAGTTTCCCTAAAACTACCCAAATCACTCGAGCTGAAATTTCTCCAGCGAACTGTGCATGGAATACTAATTTTCCCGCCATTTTTTTTTTGAACGTGAAGAAGGCGACCTCCCCCTATCCAACAGTGGAGTCCCTTAAGCAACTGGGATGCCCCTTATCCAAATTAGGGGTGGAAATAGTAATTTTTCTGGGTTCCTCCGGGACATTTCTGGGGTACTTCCGGTGCACTTCTGGGGTACTTCCGGTACACCGTCGACGGAGCTCCAAACGCCGCATTTTTAAACAATTTCGCCGCAAAACCTTATTTTTCCAAAAACACCTATAAATAAATAAAACACCATAATAAGTACAAAAACGGGCACTAACAGTATATACAAATGAGAAATATTAGACACATAAATGCGTCTATCAGCTACGACACGATCTTTGGCAGGAAGGAGTGGCGACTGTGGCACAATCCTTGGCAGGAATGAGTGGCGGCTACGACGCGATCTTTGGAAGGAAGGAGTGGCAGCTATGGAACGATACGATCCTTGGCAGGAAGGATTGGAGGCTATGACATGATACGATCCTTGAAAGGAAGGAGTGGCGTGGCGGCCGCGGACTCTGGTAACATGCAAGGATTTTCTCGGACATTATGGCCCAAAAGAAGGATTCCTCTTTTTAATATAACTCGTGTCCGTGAGGTTATTTCTTTTTATCCTTATCTTTTCTTATTTCGGCGAAGTAGCTCTTCCATGATTCTCTGTGTGCGGCAGCTTGCCTATTGTTGCTTGCATGCGACCTTGGTGTATTGACTTGATGAAAATTTCATATTCGTGTCTTCTTTCCAAAACGGCCGCAAAATCTTCGTCTGATATCGGAATGAGGTGATTGACCTCTCATTCTTTTTTTAAGAGGAAAATATAACTTTTGCAAAGAGAATTTATTCATTCGGAGTCCGTTTGGTGGGTGAAAAATACCTGACACCGAGAAATCAGAACTTTCCAGAAAGAATTATGTAGGTTTTTCAGCTGTCACGTAGTCGAGAGTTTCGACTTATATTTAAAGCTCATTCATAGGATTGATGTGCCCTTTTAGTATGTTGTAGAATACTTCCATATGAATCGTTTGGTATATGTATCACTCCAAGATTCTTCACCAATTAGCACCTGTTTCAATTCTTTCGGAGGGAAGTGTAAAAACGTTTCTGACGGAGTTCTTGCAAAACGACCCGTAACCTTTCTAAACCACATGCCATGTCCGTGGGTGACGTTGCTGATGAGGTGTCTCTCTTTGTGAGTTATCTTTTGACATGTTAGTACCAGCAGTATACTTGGAAATCGAGGGCTTCAATTATGGATCTCTTGACGTAGTCATCGGGATGCCTATTATTTTGCTGGAACATCCCGGAGTATATTCTTTCGGTAGGAAATTTGGAGAACTCTTCAGCATTACCCTCTTCCCTGGGCAAAGGAAACATGGGAAACACGGATCCTTTTGGTGCAGAAACTTCTCGAATATTCTTCGGCGTGAAGTTATCTCGGATGTGGATTCTTCCCTGACATGATGGTGCGGGCACCGTTATCTTCTTGAGGCTGCTCTCTTGACGTGTCAGCTCCAGTAGATCTTAAGATGTCCTGGGCTTGCTCTTGCTTGGGTCGGCATAATAGGCGAACCCCTATGGATGATTTGAAGATGTGCCAAGCCTCCTTTATTATTGTAGATGTATGAATTCCCATAATTGCGCCATGGTCTGGATCTATACATTTTGCTGATGAAGTGATAACAGATACTCCTGACCATAAAATGGTAGTAGTGGTGGAATGGAGATAGACCCTCGCTTTTGTGATCTCTGTAGGTTCCTTTCTAGGACTCCACTGGTGTTGAGACTTGTTGTCGAATATCTCCATACTGTAACAACGGCTATGTGAGTCTTCCTTTTATCTCCCTGAGTGTGTACCCTGGAGACATTAATATCGGTGATAACTTTGAGGCATATCTGGCTTGCTCCATATAACACTTATGGTGTTGCAGATGTGGCTGCTCCATTCAGACCTCGATAGAAGCCATTGTTCCTTCCTAAGTAGTAATAACGTCTTCATGTGTCTTCACGCGGATTTATGGTCCTTTCATCTGGGAGATTTACCGGTACTCAGCTATCCAAGGCATTTCCAGTAGCATTGCTTGAAATAGTATTTTTGTGAAGCTTCTTAGCGAACAGAACACCGGAATTGAAATTGGTTGTTGAACCTAAATTGAGTTTAATGATTGAATTTGATCTGAGATTCACCCTTTTGAAATTGAGAAAAATGGAATGAATCCCGATAAACTAATTTTGCAACCGAGAGACTAATCTCCCACTGTGGTCACCAGTTGTTTTGGGGTAAAAACTGTTTCTGCTGGTTTTAGTAAAATTGGGTGTGTTGATGAGAAACAAATCTAAACCTTAAACAAATGCACTGCACGGGATTACTTTAGATTCGAGAGATCAATCTGTACAATCCTGGCCTAAACCAAGAAATGGTCGTTCCAGTTTTGCTTCAGTCATAAAGTGAAGGAGAAGGGTTGGTCTTAGGGAGGGAAGCGAAGAAGGTTTTAACACGAGAATGGTTAATTCTGAAGGTGTGGCTATTTTATGACTTGTATCATAATCTGGAACTGACTTGTAAGCTATCGGTTCTTTTGTGTTTTTCTGGATACTTGTGTTGTTGTTAACCAAAACTGTTGTTTGGTCGAAATAGGCAGAAACCTATTTATACAAGTCATAATTGAACGCACCCTGATCTCGTAGGAAGTGGGAGTGGTTGAGTGATGGAGAAGTGGGGTAATGTGTAAATGCTAGAAACCACGTCCCTACTATGAAGGGAAACGGGTTAGTTTACACCCGCTACTTATTTCCGCAACTAACTGTCCACTTTCCTGACACTTTCTTATAATGGGGGTGTTGCACACCGCACGCTGTAAACCGCCAGACCAATACCCTGATGAGCATCCCCCAGTTTGTGACATGTTTGATGTCTAGAGCATTTTCGTGGAAAAAGTGCAGCAGATTGCTGAGTGGGTCTTGTGCGCAAGACCTTCCTATTCTGATTAATCGTACGCCAGCTAAATGTCGATAATCATGTGTGTCAAGTTAAGTCATGAGACTTGCCATAGGAAAATGGCGTGTGACGCTATTAGGTTAGTCTTGGTTGGTCACCTGAGACTTGTTATAGGCCGGTGAACTCCATGGCGAAGTTGGACGGCTGAGATTGCAATTTATGAGAGAAGGTGGTCGTTGATTATGGCCACATCTTGTTGGCGCCAGTAGTGGCATAATGGAGCCTGTCAGTGGAATAGTGGTGCAGTGGCGCATGCCTAAATTAGGGTTTGGCATGCCACAACCCTAATTAGCGTGTGTGGCATGTGGCGTAGCGGCCCTGCCTAAATTAGGGTTCGGCATGCCGCAACCCTAATTAGCGCGTGTGGAATGTGGCCGCGGCACGATGACGTTTTTTGTGCAGATGGTTCCATGATCGCGTCAAAGTAATTATGGCAGGGCCATAATGTGGGAACGACCACAGGCACAAGGATAGCATGGGTGGCCATGGCATGGCTCCTGTTTTAGGGTTTTATGGGTCTCGCATGGCTCGTGCATGTTGTGGGGCCAAAGTGGGGTAATTTGGGCCACGACCAAAAATTAGGGTTTCGACTAATGCTACTAAAGCAAGAACCGTGTTCTGATTGGAATACCCTAACTGAATCTATTATGGAGTTGGCCACGAACAAAAAGTGGGTTAGCATGTAGCTGCGCTGTTTGTGGCACGTTGGCATGCTGCTGCGGCGGAGTGGCATGTTGGCATGCCGATTAGCACGTTGGCGCGACATGGCATGTTTGCTAGGCATGGCATGTTTGGCACGCCGATTAGCATGTTGGCGCGGCACGTTTGGCATGCCAATTAGCATGGTGGCCGTTCGGTATAGTTTGGCCTTTTAATGCGTGTGGCGGGTTTTGAGAGACCTGATTGGTCGATAGAAAATGGGGACCGCGAGCATGAGGTGTGGCCATATCCCGAGTGCATGTGGCGCATTTAGAGAAATCTGATTGGCCGGTGGGAAAGAGGACCGGCAGGCATGGCCTGGCCACACTCTAAGTGCGTGTGGCGTATTTAAAGCGACGTGATTGGTCGATATGAAAGAGGGGGGTCGGTCAAGCAGCATGGGGCGTGGCCGTCTGCGGGTGGCGCCTAAACTCGTCGTCCATGTGACATGGCCACGCCTCCTTTTGTTGTTGCTCCTATTTTCCGCGGCTCCTCTTTTATTTTTGTTTTCTGCTAGGACTTTGCTCCTACTAGCTCCATGGCGGATTAGTTTCCTAGCTTTCCTAGGTTTGTCCTCGACCAATAGGGTTCGAGATATTTGCACAGGCGCAAAAAGGCCTAATTTTTGCAAATTAACTAGGTCAAAACTTGAATTCTGTGAGTTATCACAAAATTGAACAAATTTAACAAATTCTCAGAGAGCAGTTAGTGCATCTTCTGATTGAGCATTTTCATGCAGACCTTAATTTTGATACTTCGGGAAATTCATGCTACTCATCTGCGAGCGAACACTAATTTTCATATCATACCAATATTAAGGGTTCATCTGGGGAACATAGCATAGGAAAAATACTCGGCAGGCTCCGGCATTAGTGAATAATGCAGCTAGGAGCTTATATAGTCATTAGGCTCTATACTAGTGAACAATTCATCTAGGATCTTGAGTTTCAAAATAGTATGAAGAGATACATAGGCACTCATCAGATTTTGATATATTCTCCAAATTCCCTGCGGAATATTATCAAGGTCCACTACTTCTGATGTTGGGTCAGGTAGACAGACTTTTACAGTTTTCTCCCTTAGCTAAAAACCACCGTCAACAATATTACAATGATAAGAAAATATAATGCGGAAAGGGACAAAAATAAGACACCATAATTTTGTTGACAAGAAAAACTGCAACTGCAGAAAAACCCCGGGACCTCATCCAGATTTGAACATCGAACTGTATTATTCCTCTACAGACACTAGCCTACTATCATACTTCGGACTGGAATGTAGTTGAGACCGAATTCACTTTCCAACCAATTCAGCTGCAATCGTGCTCCTTACATATCTTGAACCTCGCAAGGATCTACGCAATTAATTTCCTTAGATGACGTCCTTTATAGCCTAAGAGTTTCTTCAGTCTAATTGTAAAAAAATTTGATACCAAGCTTCCTCTAACATATAAGCCATTTTATTTCCCTTTAGATCAAGGCTTGGAAATCTGTTTACAATAAACAAAGCTAGTAAAACCTCATAAATCCGGAACTTACTCTTAGCTATTTGAAAGATTGTATTATCAATCACCTCTCAAAATAAATCTTAAACCGATCAATAAAAAATAGTTTTATATATCTATCTTGAGGAATCACAAAGACTGAAACGAAGAGAACTTTGTGATTCTATCTACCTCGTTCTCGAAAGAGATTACTAAAACCTCGATAACTAAATGAACAAGATCGGGATACATGAACTATCAAGGTAAATATAATCGACCTGGTTTCACGAATCCCTAAGTGAATTTTTTAAGTCGTAAACCTAATTATATTTCTCATAGGAAACTTGGGTTCATAGAGGACGATTCTAGCAAACAACTAGGTTTGAGTTTCCTGGTTGTTTGAGTCTCTTTATTTATAGACTTTCAAGACTAGGGTTTCTTTGAATTCAAGCTAAGATAACTTGAGATACAAGCGAACACTTTCTCTATATATATGAAACTCTTGTTATGAGTTCATGTAAGCATGTGAGAAATTTATCTTGAAATTACGTAGAAGATATACATTATGGTCTGGGTACCGGAACCATGTATAATAATAGTCCATGGAAAATATGCCTTGAGAACTAATAAGCAATATCATGTTCATTTAAACACTTAAGACTTGAATCATGATGCACATACACAAGGTGTTTTAGCGATCAAAGATTTCTTAGAGGTGTTTATGAGAGTAACAACAATGCTAAACATATCTTAGAAGATAGTCTGAAAATGCATCTGCTTTAGTTCGTATTGGGTGGGTATGCTAAAGGCTAGCGTATATGTGGACCAATTTGTGAATTTCAGATGGCCAAGGTATGCGAACCTGTATGCGCACCCTAAGGCAATTCACAAACACATGTCCTTGAGGTATGCGTACTGAGTACGTGTACCTCACCCCTTCACACGAACTTGGGAATAAGGGGTATGCATATTGTAATGAGTACGTATTCAGGAACGGTACTGACTTGGGATCGATCCCACTACTAAGATTGGTCTTAGGATCAGTGTTGAATCCCTTATAACCTATGGAGAAAAAAAGAAAGTCGATTTCCTCGAACTATGTTTCTGAAATTGCTTTTTGACATAATTATTAAGGTATGGATTCATCCGGAAGTTCAATACACTAAATAATAACAAGTTACCAATCAGTGCAGTGTCGAGAATACAAAGTTCATAAATAAACTATAATTTATAACTCCATATAATTAAATTGCATAAAAAATTATTGTATATCATTCCTTTAGATACGTTGATCATAGGATAATGACCAAGTCACTAATACTAAAGTCATTGTAACAAACTTAATTTTGGACGTTATATTTTCAATGAATTAAACTTGAAATAATAAAACAGAAATGAAATAAGTCAAATCTGTAGCTACTAACCTCGAACTGAAGGATGATGTCTTCGTTGTCTTTAATATATATTTATGTCTTCATGAGTAACCATAGAAATTCTCAAAAATGTTATATTCTTAGTCTAACCTAACGAAGTTGACTTTAGTAATCGACTCAAGCGACTCGATTTTTGGAACTAAATTTGACAAGCAGTGTTCTAACAATAAAGTTTAAAGAGAATAAATGAGATAAGAGAGAAGATAAGATAATCGGTTTCTTAGTTTATTGCCCCATTCGCAAAGCTTTTCTCTCATCCTAAAGACTTTTTTTCCATTGTTTAGGAATTTTTTTAAAAGTGATGGTACTTAATTTAAGCAATATTGGAATGATATTTACTGAAAATTAGTGAAGTAGGTGTTTGACAAATAAAGTTTTTCAAAAATAATTCTCTAAGTTTTCAAAATACTGAGATAACCTAATTTTAAACAATTGATAGTTATATTTTGTTTGGAAGAAATTCTTTTAAAATAAGGAATTACTCGTTCTTGGTCCTAAACTACTGGATAGATATATCAAGCTATTCTGTTATTCTGAAACTATCAAATTTCTCCCAATCATCCATTATAAATTTCATGAGTCGTTAGTTGGGTTAGTACCGTTCGAATAGTCCAAATTTACACATCTAATTCAACACTTTTCAATTTTATGAAAAGAAGTTGACTTAGTTTCCCTTGGACGCGTCTTTTGGGTTTTTTAAGTGGTAACTTGAAGAAAAACTGATCGGTTTTGTTTCTTCACTCAGTGGCTATTTCAACTTTTCCACTGTGTTGATTATTTTTTTTTTTCCAAACTTAATAGTAGGTTTAGGTAATGTGTAAGAGAGCTATTTTTAGGGTTTATTAAAGAGGATTAATTCAGAAGACTTTAATGTAGGAGAGATAATTTAATAACGTTTTGATATTTGGGATCTCTATGAAAGCTGAAGAAATATGTTTATTGACTTTTTTTTTCATTTGAGGTTGTTGGTGTTGTAAATGCAGAGATGAATAATTTTTGAATAATTGCAATTCTAACTTGGTTTCTTATGGGGTTTCAATGATTACAATTTATCTTTCAGTTAGGTTTGAATTTGTGTTTGAATAATAGTTTCAATTTAGGGTTTTCATTATTTTGATTTCAAGTTCACTTGATGTAATTAATTTGATAAACAACAGCGTTCCAATTTTTTCTTTGGAATTTCAATTGACCTTCTCATTAAGGTTCAGGGGTTTAAGTTAGGGTTTATCATGATTTAAAATCGTGGTTTCAATTAGGTTTTTATGGGTTTCAATTTAGGATTCTTACAAGGGTTGATCAAAGTTCAAATCAGGGTTTCAATCAGAGTTCATTTCAAGATCATCTTGTTGAATTCGGGTCATCGAGTCATTTCCCAATAGGATTCACCATTCCCTTCTCCTTAGAGTTTAGCTCATTTTAAAAGTTTAATCAAGGGTACATGTGTTTATTAAAGTGCCTCTAAAATGCCGCCTAAGTGTTAATGACAATCAACTCGTAATTGGATAAAATTCTTTGTAATAGGATGAATTTAATAAGTTTCCGAAAAATCTGGACTAATTAGTAACCAATTTTTGCTGTAAAAAACCCAAAATATTTGATCTTCGTAGAACAACCTCAAAAATCAATATGACTTCTTCTAAATCTAGTCTTAGCCATATGGGTGATTGAGATGGCGTTTCTTTCCAAAAATTTACAACTGATACAAAAAATTTAAGGTCGCTAAACAGACGGTCTTAAAAATTACTCCTCATATTATACAGCACCATGGCATTTAGATGGGACTCACTACTCTCTAAGGATCATCATAAGATTCGTAACCATCCATTCGGATTTCAAGGTTTTGGGAGAGTTCTTTTTATTGCAAGGTTCTTTTTATTTCAAGGTTTTCAAATGTCATTAATTTTGGTACAATATTAAAGTCATTGGGTGATGATACCAGCGATCTAAGTTTGAAATTCGTAAGCATTATGATGCAGAGATTTTTCATTTTTTACCTACTTACATGCAGTTGCACTGTAGTTTGGGGTTTAATCCATTTTTTTTAAATAAAAAAATTATTTGTTTATAATTAGTACGACTATATCTATATGTTGACAAGATCAAGATGAGAGTCACATGTAACGGCTAAGGCTAAGTCCTATGGTCTTTTAATCGAGCATCTAGATTGGAAGCTAGAATACTCTCTTAAGTCTTACGGAAATTCTAATCTAGAATCTAGATGCGCTGAACCATCCTCGTGTCCACGTTGAATGGAACTACGCAACCATCTCAGCCGTCGAATCAAAAAATAAATCAATCTGCGCTGAACTAAATAGCGAAAAGTTGATTTTCTCTGCGTTGAACCATTCAGCGAAACTATCTCGCTACTAGTTCACATGCGAGACATATGTAGAGAGAGAAGTAGTGTTAACAAATAGACAACGTTTTTTGTGTAATCTGCAACACTTTTTGTCTAATTTAGCAGCCAAATCTAGCCCATATGACTTACGCTAAGTCCTATGGTATTCTAATCTAGATTGGCAGTTAGGACAACCTCTTAAGTCCTATGGTAGTGCTAATCTAGCATCTAGATGCGCTGAACCATTCCACGAAGTTGCGCTGAATGGAACAACACAACCATCTCAGCCGTCGAATCAAAAAATAAATCAATTTGCACTAAACCATTTCGTGAAAAGGTGATTTTAGCTGCGCTGAATCATTCAGCGAAACTATCTCACTATCTCACTAGCTCACATGCGAGATATATCTAGAGTGAGAAGTAATATTAACAAACAGATTTTTCCTTCTAATCTGCAACATTTTTTTGGCTAATCCAATGGACTTAGTTTAAGTGAAGTAGGAATTACCTGTAGGTACTATTATAGTGTTCTTAGTTAGTGGCAGGTCCACCCACTAAAGCCCAGCAACGGTAGGTCCATAATTAAAAGAAAAGAGAAAAATGGACCTAATTTTTTAATCCCAGGTCCTGCACACGTGTGTAAATATTATGTGCATTTTTAGAATTCCCAAAATAGCCTTTACTATATATAACAGAAACATAAGCCAGTTTCTCTCCATATTCTTTTTCTTCTCAGATTCAGTTTCTCTCCCCCCCCCCCCCCCCCCCCCCTCTCCCTCTCCTCTCTCTACTGATGCGGGATTTAATGAATCAATTCATTTTCTTCATTCTTTAATTTCTAGTTTTTTGTATTAGGATAAAGCTTGGAAACGAAGAACATCTTGATCGATTAGTTTGTGATGAAACAGTGTGGTAATATATTTTTAGA
This sequence comes from Papaver somniferum, assembly GCF_003573695.1. NCBI lineage: Eukaryota > Viridiplantae > Streptophyta > Magnoliopsida > Ranunculales > Papaveraceae > Papaver > Papaver somniferum. The sequence continues at coordinate 20,736,827 of NC_039367.1, read as the reverse complement.
ACATCTTGATCGATTCAAGAACCCAAATCAATTCTAGCCTTTGGTAAGTTGATTTCCTTATAATCTTCTTCTCGTAATGTTTATTCGAAGGTTTCAAGATCTAATCATTAATTAGTTAATGTTTGATTATGTTTTCCAATTTGCACGCATGATTAATCAAGTGTTCCTTCATTTTCATGAAAATAATCCAGATCTAGATCAATAGTTACGTTTTTTATTCATTTCGTTACTAGATCTGATTATACTAGTTTTCTTTTGTTGGGCTTAGGTTTTTTTCAGTTGTTTTTTTGTATGAACTATCAGTACGTATATGATGTACTGACAAAAAACCTAGTTAATTGTTTAGTTTTTGTTTAAATAATTTTGTTTGTTGTTGTTTGATCCAGCAGTAATATTTGCATACTGAATAATTACGTTTTTTTATTCATTTTGTTACTAGATATGATTATAATAGTTTTATTTTGCTGGTTTTAGGTTTTTTTCGGTTGTTTGTGTATGAACCATCAGTACATATATGTTATACTGACAAAAAACCTAATTAATTGTTTATTTTTTGTTTAAATAATGATTTTTGTTGTTTGATCCTATAGTACATATATCGCATACTGGAAATAAGATACTTTGATTTTATTTTTTTTATTCATAGACTTATCACTTCTTTTGATTTACTTTCCACTGAGACTATAGTTTTACTTCGGCAGGTTATGTTAGCACAACAATAAATGATGGACCTGGGTGTTTGATGTTAAGATGTCCTGATCCATCTTGTGGGGCTGCTGTTGGTCAAGACTTGATTAATTTACTGGTTTCTGAGGAAGATAATCAGAAGTACTCTCGTTACATTCTTAGATCTTATGTTGAAGATAATAAAAAGGTAAGCTTGCTGACTTATTATTTTTTTCTTTTCCATATGGATGGTAAGCTTGACGACTTATTATTATATTTTTTTTGTCATATGGTTGTTATTTACTAAAAGTGCCACATTTGCATGTCCTTTGTGCTTCCACATGCGCAAGAGTTAAAAGATACCTCATGTCCCGTGTTTTGTTGCTTTATATGCATGGAAAGAACAGTGAATATTGGGGCTTAAAGCTGACAATTTAGGTTGAGAGAATTAATAGATCCTATAAAGTGCCGCCATTGGATCTCTAAGTACTCCACAACTTTTGTATCTTTCTGCGATACTTGGCCCTCCATACATTTTTAGTGACCTGTGCATTTTCAATCTCTTCTTATTTTGGCCAGATATTTATCACTCACGCAATGTTGCTGTTTGATTTTTGATTTCTTCCTTGTGTTTCTCTTTTGTAGACAAAGTGGTGCCCTGCGCCAGGCTGTGATTTTGCTGTTGACTTTGTTGCTGGTAGTTCAAGCTTTGATGTTTCTTGCAACTGCTCATTTAACTTTTGTTGGAACGTAAGTTTCTTTTGCTGGTGTTTCTGTACCATATTTATTTTAGTGCATAGTTGTTGTTTACCTCACAATCTATCTGAATTCACTTGAAGTGTACCGAGGAAGCGCATCGACCAGTTGACTGTGTCACTGTTTCCAAGTGAATCTTGAAGAATTGTGCCGAGTCTGAAAATATGAATTGGTAAATCCGTTTTGAATCAAATATGAATGTTTCCTTTTTTGCAATAATCTGGTCGTGGTGCTAACATGTTTTTGCTAATTTTTTGTTCAGGATATTAGCCAACTCTAAGCCTTGTCCAAAATGCAAACGACCCATTGAGAAAAATCATGGGTGTATGCATATTACCTGCACACCTCCTTGCAAATTCGAGCTTTGCTGGTAATTGGTTCATACATGTCAAATAAAATTCTTATATCATGCCTGGTTATAAGCTTCTGCTATACTTATAGTTTCTGCATTTGCATCTGTTTTGAATATGGTATCGTCTCTGGGACTTGGCCATTAACGTTTATTTTCATATGCTTCCAGGCTCTGCCTTGGTGCTTGGTCAGATCACGGAGAAAGGACATGAGGTTTTTATGCGTGCAATCGCTACGAGACAGCAAAACAAGAGGTATTGGTACATTCTATTGCTTTATAGTTTCATAGTAAAATATACCAAAACTCTTGAAAATTTATTAGCCCAAATCCTTGATTGTTTTCTCCTGGTTTTCTTTTATAGTATGATGAGGCGGAGAAGAGAAGAGAAATGGCTAAAAATTCTTTAGAGAGATATACACATTACTACGAAAGATGGGCGACTAACCAGTCGGTAAGTTTTGTATATCGGATGAGAAAATTGTATTTTTGTACCTAATGTTTTTGATTTAATCCTCTCGTAGGATTTTATCTTTCTTTTGGTTGTATACAAATTTTGTACTTAAGAAAAGAAAAGAAGAAATGACTAGATTTGGTACTGTTGTTTTAGATTGATGCTGAACATCTGACATGCAATTGAGTTTTTAATTTGTGAATTTGCAGTACGTATATGACGTACTGATAGAAACTTCTTTTGATTCTGTTTTGTTCATAGTTTTACCACTTTTTTTTTGTTTGACCCATGAGTACGTGTGCGAAATACTGAAATAGATGGTAGCTTTGTTGATGTGTTTTAATATTGTTATATTCTGATCACATTTACAGGTTCCATATGTCCAACGGATACACAATCTATATGTAAGCAGTGCGGCAGATATATACTCAGATTTGTAAGTAGTGCAGCAGATATGTACTCAGATTTGTAAAAAGTGCAGCAGATATGTACTCAAATTTTAAGCATGGTGGCAGATATGTACTCAAATTTGTAACACAAATTTAGCAGATATGTACTCAAATTTGTGGTATTTTATATGTTTTAATTAAATTTGGACCTCCCGATAAATAAAATCTCGATTTGGTAGAAGTATGTTATTTCACACATATTTAACCAGTATGGTATATTAGTTATTTCCATATTTTCCAAAAACTTTGGATTCTAGGATAAGAATAAAATCTGGTTGGACCCTCCTATAAATAACCTTATGGGCTTAGGACCAAACAAGAAATTTTTCTTAAGCAAAAGCTTTCCCTGGTCATCAAATAAGGGCTTCTTCATGGGCCATGGGCCCTTTATTACCACGTCGACTGTTTATTTACTACCACGTGTCTTGTACAGTACACATGTCAGAGTACTAGTAAAAGTATAACACAACTGCACACAGCAAAACTGAATTTTGTTCTAAGAGATCCTGAAGTGAGTTGAATGTTTGATCCGACTGAAAACGAGAAACAAAGGTAATAATGCAATACATGATCTTGTATTTTAGATTCAATCCTAGTTTTATTCTCTGTGATTTCTTGTTTCCTTTTCTTTTTTAAGGTGAGAACTAGGTCTGTTAACAGTAAGAATGGCAGAATCTCAAGCACCAAAAGATACCTCTACATTGAATAGAATTCCAAGTTGTGATGCATATTTTCAAACAATTCAATCAAGGAAGAAATTGCCATTCACATTTCAACAATCTTTAACTTCTGCATTTGAAAAGATTCCTGTTTCTTCTTTCCCAAATGTTCCTAATGGACAAGGTATATCTCTTTCACTATTTCTTGGTTATTTGTTTGTTTTGAAAGAATCTTTATGTTAATTAGATGCAACTAATAATGTGCAATGTCGATAAACGCCTGACAATTATGTGATAGATTGCATTTTGGAGTGTATTAGATGAATGTGGTCGAAATCCCGTGTGGTTTTCAACCTACTGGCCAAGAGGGTATCCGTTCTCACTAGCTGGTTTAAGTCTCCGGTGCCGTTCATAACGTTGAAACGGGTTTTGAATGAATGTAGTCTGATATTGCTTTCTAATTGCCCAAGATTATGAAGCAGGTGGTTGTCGACATGTATGTGTGTTTGTTTATGGTAAAGATATTAACCCAGTTTAGGAAATTCATGCATTGTTATGTGGCTTGTAGTATGACATAGTAGTTCTTCGATATAGAAACAGAACTGCTGCAAAATATAAGAGACAAGCATAGTTACTAATATATTAGCGAAAGCAATGGGATATTCTCAGTGTTCGTTTTGTGATTCGTTACACTGCTTTGTTTTTATCTAAATTCTGAAAAAGATAGTTGGTGATTTGTTACACGGCTTTATTTTTATCTAAATTCTGAAAAAGATAGTTTACTTTCTTTTTGAACTCAATTTTCCTGCAGTGATTGAAATTCAAGCAGATACAACAATTGCTGAAGCAGTTAGGGTTCTTTCTGAGTACAACATTATGTCCGCCCCTGTGAGAAATCCTGATGCGGGATCTAGTATGGATTGGCGAGATAGATATATAGGAATTATAGATTACTCAGCAATTATTCTTTGGGTGTTGGAGAATGCGGAACTAGCCGCAATTGCTTTATCAACAGGCACCGCAACAGCCGCTGGTGTTGGTGCAGGGGCAGTTGGTGCTCTTGGAGCAGTAGCCTTGGGTGCAACTGGTCCAGTTGCAGTTGCAGGGTTAGCAGTTGCTGCCGTTGGTGCAGCTGTTGCTGGTGGTATGGCTGCAGATAAGGGAGCGGGAAAAGATGCTCCTTCTGCTGCTGGCGCCTTGGGTGAAGATTTTTACAAAGTTATCCTTCAAGAAGAACCTTTTCGATCAACTACTGTAAGATTTTTGTCTTTTGTTAATTCATGCTTTTCAGCTATTGTTACAGTCAGTTGAGTACTTTTGAGAGTCTGTGCGCCAGCAAGTAGAGTGAACTAAATCACTTAATCAATCTGGTTACTATCCGAGGATTAATGAATATCATTTAGAGGTTTAATTTATTTTTATTTAAATCGGCTTAACCTATTGTTAGCTAAGTGAACATTCTATTGGCGGAACTCTTACTGATTTTCTCCTTTTTTTAGGTGAGACAAATAACGAAATCTTTCCGTTGGGCTCCTTTTCTCCCTGTTTCAACAGAGAGTTCAATGTTGAGTGTGTTGTTGCTACTCTCAAAATATAGGTTGAGGAGTGTACCTGTGATTGAAGCGGGCAGTCCTCTTATAAAGAATTTCATTACACAATCAGCAGTAGTGCAGGGTCTTGAGCACTGCAAAGGAAGGGACTGGTTTGACTGCATTGCTGCTCGTCCACTTGAAGACTTTGGACTTCCTTTTATGCCTCAAAGTGAAGTGGGTTACTCCCCCTACCAAGTTTTACAGCATCTTTTTCTCATGATTTCTCCGTTCATCTTATGGCTATTGATAATGTCATTGGTACTGTGGCCAGGTTATCAGCATCAAAAGTGACGAGCTGATTCTTGAAGCCTTCAAGCGAATGAAAGACAATCATATTGGTGGCTTGCCAGTTATAGAAGGCCCCAATAAGCAGATCATTGGGAATGTCAGCATAAGAGATATAAGATTCTTGTTGCTAAAACCTGAACTTTTCTCCAATTTCAGGTACTTTTAAGTGTATAGTTAGAACTGTCTGTGGATTCCTCGAGGTTCAGATATAGCTTATGTGACACTGATTTTCTTCTTTTGCAGGCAGCTAACTGTGATACAGTTCATCAATACAATTACTTCAATGGCAGAGGAACCAGGCAAAATTACTCCTCCCATAACGTGCAAGCCTGGTTCATCTCTAGGAAGTGTCATCAACACTCTTGCTTCCAAAAAGGTTCATAGGGTTTATGTGGCCGGTGAGAACAACAGCGGTATAGGAGTCATTACGCTTAGAGATGTTATATCTTGCTTTATCTATGAGCCGCCAAATTTTTTCGATGACTACTTTGGGTATGCTGCAAAAGAAATGTTGAAAGAATGATGCAACTTAGGTTTTTAATAATCACTTAAAAATAATGTACTGGAGGGCTGAACTTCAGGTCTCTCAGCTAAACCTGGTTTTGTACTCATCAACTGTGCTAAACCTGGTTTTGTACTCATCAACTATGTAAATGTAATTTTGGGGCTGTTATTTCCTGTCCCCTGAATCTTAGTTATGCGAAATATTCAGTTCTGCTCTGCCTGCCCTGGTGAATTTTTCATCAATCATGCTCTGCCTGCCCTGGTGAATTTTTCATCAAACAAAATTTGGGGTGTTGCTTCTTTTGAGATCGGACTTCTAACTAACACCATGTTTGTTTACTCCTGGGTCATCTGGATCTGAGTGAAATCACCTGACTCATCTGGATCTGAGTCGATATGTTTGTTTTGAGTCAGATCTGATTCATCTGACTCGGAAATAAGTGAGTCAGTGGTTTGGTCCCATGAGTCAGGGGTATTTTGTTACCTGACTCAAATGAGTCCGAGTCAGGGGTTATGTCTGAGTCAGAGGTCGAGTCAGATCTGACTCAAAATGGAAAACAAACGGTCTGACTGCTGACTCGGTCCGAGTCAGGGGTTGACTCAGATTCAGACACCGAGTCAGCTGCAAACAAACAAGTTCTAACTTCGCGGGTTCTTTGAAGCATGAATTTTTCATCGAACAATTATTTTGTTTGATGAGTGTACTGTCGAAAACTAGACGAAATTCTTCACAAAAATTCATCATCAAACAATTATTTCCATACATAGATTGGAACATGGTAGAAGATATGTGTTCATCCGGACTATTTTGTTTTGATCGATAAAGAAGGTGCTGGAGATGGAATTTAAATTCAAAAGTTTGTGTATGTAATCATTTTTCATTGGTAATTAATATAGGCTAATTTGTAAAAATAAATTAAAATAGGCTAAAATGAAAGAAAAGAGTTGACACTTTAGTAGTAAACATACATTCATCCGTGCTATTTTGTTTTTCATCCATAAAGAAGTTGGTGCTGGAGACATGAAATTTACTAGAAAGTTCCACTCCTTCCATCCCCATTATATAAGTGGAGAAATGAGTTTCTCTTAGAATAAGAATTTTTTTTGATTTCCCACATTTCCATTATCTTTCCTGTTTTATCCTTTGTACAATTTCCAACACTAAAAACATTAATTTAATTGTGGTGATAACTACCTATAATAAATAAGGACAATATATGAAAAATCCATCTTAGAATTGAAAGTCTGCCTATCTAATGGGACTACAAATTTTTACAACTCCGCCTTTATAATAGGGACGGAGGGAGTAAAATTTATGTATGTATTCATTTATTATTGGCGACTAAAACAGGCTAAAATGAAGAAAAAAATTGAGTATCCAGAAAACAGAAATAAACTGAAACGAGAGGCGATAATATCTCTTCTTTTTTTTTTGTTAGAAGTTGTCGATGTTTTAAAAAGATTGTAGAATATTTTAGAATTGTCCAGGTATTTCCTGATTTGGAATAGCTAGCGGTTTCCTATTTTGGTTAAACTCAAGGTTTTCTGATTTGGTTAAACTCTAGGTTTCCTAGTTGTTGATGGGAGAAAACGATTTGTTGTTTTTAGGAAAGTGAAGACTCGAGCATATGGACAGAGACTCCTCGACCGAGCAAATTTCCTAAACCTTTTTCAAACAGATGCATTGCACGGGAGTGCTTTGAGTTCGAGAGATAAATCTGTAGGACTCCGACCTAAACCAAGACAATGGTCGTTCCAGAGTCAATTCGGTCACAAAGAGGGATGAGGGTCGATCTGTAGGAGGGAAGCTGAGAAGTGTGTGAGATCAATGATGATCGATGATTCTGAATGTGTTGATGATTTCTGCAAGTTTTGTGAACTGTTGAGTTCGGGTGAGATAAGTTTTGATTGATTGAGTGATAATTTCTTGTGTGTCGAAAATTGTTGTTCGAAAATTCTTCCACGAAAATTGTTTTTCCTCAATCGTGGATTCATATTCTTATTTATATTGCAAGAATAGTAGACACATTGATCTCGGTAAGTGTGATGGTTGCTGGAGTGAAAGCGTGGGAAAGTGGGCCACCTTCTTTTTGTCATTACACCGCGTGCTTAAAACAGTGCCATGTCGTGCAGAGAATTGGTTGATTGTCCACTTTTCTAACTCCCTCAACTGCTTGCACGACTTACTCACATCTCTCATCGTGGGTGTACACACGTGCCGTAGGCTGCCAGACCAAAATCCTAGTGTATATCCCCCATCTGACGTGATTGATATCTCACGAATGTGGAGTCTACAAGGCAGACGGGTATTTAATGAGTCAGTTGTTGACTTGACTAAACGATGAGTCTTAGCATTGATGAGTCGGGCATGATGAACGAATGTGGTATGCTCTGAGACTCATGGATTGAGCATAAGGTATCTACTGAGACAGAATAATGGAAAGACGTTGAGTCTCGATGAATTGATATATCTGTTAGAGCATTGCTCGTTCAACCTCGCATGTGTTTCTATCTCAAGCATGTTTGTCAATGTTAGTGATCAAAACTATAAGTCTTGATTTCTAGTCTATTATAGCTAAGTCTCGGACTAGGATAGAAAGTTTAGTTGAGTTCAAGTACTTCATGGCGATTCATCATACAAGAAGAATAACTACTCAAGGAACCGGTGGAACTTCTCGACAAAAAGGTATGTGAAGACTTGAACTTATCTATCACTCAAAAGTATATCTACTCTATATCCTACTCTTTGAGACAAGAAGTCGAATGCTATATATACAGATTTGGATTATACACATTTGGTATTTCGAGCCGAGTATACCTCGCCTATCTATATCTCTAAATATGTATTGGTAAGCTTTTCGCTTCAATCAAGTTTATCTTTACATAGTGACGAAAGTCATGATATGTTTCAATCACTTTGAAAATTGCTATGAAGAGAAATGGTGTAACGACTATATAACGTCCTCTAAGAATGTTTCACTGATTGAAATGAGAGTTTAGATTACATAACCAATGGTGGACATAAACATTGTTGTGGAAACACATTTATGTATAAGTCCTATTCCTTGAACTAAAGTTTGCGAACTTTGTTGATCAAGAGAAACCGGAGAATGGCGTAAGCCATGTCCGCGAACTGCCGAACTTCTCATCCCGAGAAATTCTGCTGCAGTTGACAAACTAGACTAGTCCGCGAACAGGCGGAAGGTCTCTTGCCGAGATTTTCTGCTGGAGTTTGTAAACTCTGCCCGGTTTCTTAAGTACGCGAACCTAGTCTGCGAACTTAAGAAGGTTATATATCTGAAGATGATTTCTGAACTTAAACTTAAAAAGACTAAGGAATGCAGTTTGCAAACCGTGGCTATAAAAGTTCATGAACCGATTCGAGTGAATCAAATCATCTTTGCTTCAATTCTGTCTTGTGTAGTACATAAGATTTCCTTGCAATTGAACAACTCTCTAACTAGTTCATTTGAGTCATTTGAACTAGTTATGGTGAAGAAGAACATGATTGATATGAGATGCTCATATCGCTAACCTTTTGGTTAACTATTATTGAACCAACAAGTACATACGTTTGGGTACGGTTAACAAACCTAGAAGCGTGCGTTGTCAAGTCTGTGTAACAAGCTAAGTTTTCGATCTAACGGTTGAGAAATATTAGCTTGAATCTAAATCAGGTTTTCACCTAACGGTGAATATTTAATGTTTTGTTACTAAGCTAACATTGATTGCAAACCCTGATTTGAAAGACTATATAAAGGAGACATCTAGTATTGTGCAAAACTAATCCACACACCTTAAGTGTGATACTAGTTTGCATACTAGATTCGATTCTCCTTTAACCTCTGGTTTTCTTTTCTCAACCGGGTTAAACGACTTAAAGACTTCATTGGGATATTGAATCCAGACCGATACTACCATTATTATAGTTGTGTGATCTGATCTTGCATTTTCTATCGTACGAGTACAGTCAGATTGATTGGCTTGAGATTGATATCTCCGATAGGCAAGATATAAAAGGTAATCACAAACACTTCGTCTCATCGTTTGTGATTCCACAACATCTTGTTTCGCTACCATACGATTAAGATTATTGTGAGATGATTGATTAATCTAGGCTGTTCTTCGGGAATATAAGACCGGATTAGCAATTGGTTCCTGTTCACCTTGATTATTATCAAAAGACGGAACAAAACCTTTAGGGTTTATCTGTGGGAGACAGATTGATCCTTTGATATACTTGTCTGCGTGAGACAGATTTGTTTATTGTCAAAGCCTGCGATTTTGGGTCATAGCAACTCTTAGTTGTGGGTGAGATCAGCTAAGGGAATCAAGTGCGCAGTATCCTGCTGGGATTAGAGGCGTAGGAGCATAATTATACCTTGGATCAGTGGGAGATTGATTGGGGTTCAACTACAGTCCAGTCCGAAGTTATCTTGGAGTAGTCTAGTGTCTGTAGCGGCTTAATACAGTGTGTGTTCAATCTGGACTAGGTCCCGGGATTTTTCTGCATTTGTGGTTTCCTCATTAACAAAACTTCTGTGTTTTATCTTTATAATTGAAATAATACAGGTTGTGCGTTAGATCATCAATTAGAGTAATCTAACCTTTGGTTGTTGATTGTCATTGATTGATCCTTGGATATTGGTCTTTGGTACCATCCAAGTTATTCTTTGTATTTGGTTAAAGACTCGCTGATTCTATTAGATCGAGTAAATGAAATCAAAAGAGAGATATTTACTCCTCGATATACTTTAATCTAGATTGAGTCTGACTGTCTAGTTGATTCTCTAGAAAAGTATATTGGAGTTAGTCCATACATATTGCTAAGCGAAATATTGGGTGGTGTTTTTAGACCTCCGCTTTTTCAATTGGTATCAAAGCAGGCAAACATGTTTAAGACCTTACAAGTTTGTGTTTGTAGAAATCTGACTCTATGGACAAGAGTACTATCTCTGATAAACGATTTACCAGAAATAAAAGTTCTATCTCGTTTAACCTATTAAAGAGAAGGGTTCTACAATCTCGAATATAGATGAACCTTCTGTACTGACGAGACATACTAACACTGACATGTGTACTTCCGATTACCCTTCAAATGTTAGTCTCTCCATTAATGAACGGGATTCAGCTGAAGAGAGTGAATTGATTGTAAATCTTGTTAGAATCCAAGCTGACAGATTCAATCGGTTGAAGCATCATGTCAATATTCTACTTGGTGTAATAAGAGATTGCAAACCCAAAGGTAACTCTGAAGTTCATTCTTCGTGTACATCTCTTGAAGCAAGCCTCAGAAGAGATGCCTTGGAAATTGACCATCGCTTGAGTAAGTTCTCTATTCAAGGATGTTCAAAGCAATCTAATATGCCAAGTACTTCTGACACAACTAAAGATGGTTCATGCTCAGAAGTAAAAACGAAAGCCCCTTCTAGTAAAACGTATGTGCCTGAAGTTACCATCACTCAAGGATGTTGCACATCAAATGGAGGGAAGAAATCTTCTAACGATGATATTAAGATTGTACTATCTAATCATTCTGATGATCAGAAAGTATGTCTTGTCTGTGAGACGAAGAGTTCTGTTAAACGAAAGGGAACCTATAGGTTGAAGAAAAACTCCTTGGTTCAACTTCAACACACCTTAGATTTAATTCTTAAAGGTGTAACTGACATTCGTATGACTAAAACAATTGGTTTTCGTACCTACCCTGTGTATGTTACCAGGAAATTCAGTTCAATGAGTTCCCCGAACACTCAAGAACAAAACAAACGTCTTAATAAACATCGTCTAAAGGAAGATCGTGTCGTGGTCTCTGAAAATAACGCTGCTCCTGTTGAGAAAGGAAGTTCAGAAGAAAGAAGAAAAATTTATGAAATGAGAGATAATATGAAAAAGATAATTGAAGGGTATAAAGAATTCGTCAACACGTTGTCTTCCTCCTCAAACCAAAATTATTCTGGTAAGAACTCAAACTATGTCTCGTATTTTGATGACAGTAAGTTTTATGATAATTTATCACATAAAAATGAGTCCCTCTCTAGATTCAGGAGGAAAAAGAGACTTGACTATAAACACAAATCTCTTGATGAGCTCGTGGCTCATACTTATGCTAATTAATCACAAGGGATGAATAGCTTACTCATAAAAACCCTGTTGAGTAAGATGTGTCAATATTCAGGTATATTTTTGGAATTTGCGTCTGTTAAGTTGAGTTATCTTCTTATCGTCCATAGCTAAGATTTTTGATTGCAGACTTATTGTGCTTAAAGTATTGATTGTGTCTAAAGTGTCTTCTCATTATCTTTAAGAATTCTTCCTTTGAATCTTGTTTTTTTTTTTTGCTAAAACTATACTCAAAAATTGTCTTCCTGAGTTATGGAATTTTTGAGTCTTTTGTTGCAAAAGTCCCTTTTGGGATTTTTTTTTTTTTTTTGGGGGGGGGGGGGGGGGGGGGTCATGTTGTACTCGAACGGATATCTGTGTTCTGGGACGAGTCAACTGTTTAAGAAAACCCTAGAATCCCTTCCCTAAGAGTCCCTTAAATATCAACCTATTGAGTTACGAAAGTTACATACGCATACTCTAGGTTGGCTTCTGGGTTGTCAAGAATTTCTTCTTCTTCATCTTGCTATGGTGGTTTTGCAAGAGGATTCCTTGACAAAGGTTGTGTTGTTGAGTCCAAGAAGAAAAGAACCCTTGTAGATGAAGATCATCCTAATGCTTCATGTTATTTTGCCTACGTTCATGAGGATGCTGAAAAGGATGATATGATTTCTGCTGAAGTTTATCATGACTTTCTTAAGTACTCTGGGTAAGAAAAACAAGAGCTCATTGTTACTCTGAAAAATCTTGACGCATTGAAAACTGAGTTGGAAAAGGTTATTGCTGATCTTGGTCTCATAGAGTCTTACATCAATGATCTTCGCAAAGGGAATCACCTCTCTAATGTTGCAATGAATGCTTTTGTTCACAAGCTCAAAGACCCGTTGTCTCATGAGGATTCTGAACCGTCCATATGATCTTAGTTCGTGTTCGAAGTAGGACTGGAGTCTGATTTCTTTTAGATTGTTTTATTTGTTGCCTAGTATGTCTTCTTTTTGGCTTAGTTGGAAGAATAACTAGTGCTTTGAATAGCTATGGTTGTGACTATACATAGCTATTATGTTTCATCTTCTTGTTCTTTTTTTTTTTAGGTTTATTTGATTTAAATTCTAAAAAATATTTGGCGGATGATGTTTTTGTAGTACTAATCTTTATGATTTGATATATTGCAATTTGTTATGGGATATGTATGTTTGCGTCCGTGAACTTGAAGGTCACATATTCTGTCAAAAGTAAAGTCGTTTGTGATTGGTATTCACGTACTGGTAAAAGAATGAATAGACTTTTGACAAATACAAAAGTTAAGCCTATATTGTCAAACATTTGATGGAAGATAGGTTAAAATCTTTTGTTTTTCAAGGATTTTGTCTATTAATATCGTTATGCAAATAGTGATTGAAGATAGAATGAATCCTTGAGTATTTCGCAGTATTGATCATCCATGATCCATATTTTTATGTATTACTATGAGGCTCCATAATGCATCTTATGTTGAGCATTAAACAACGAAGTTGGTTATTTTATGATTAGCCTTGTTGGTTGTTGCGTGAGATATGTTATGTTGAGCATATTGAACTAAATTAATCATCTTGTTTGGTTATTTAGTTATTGCTCCGTAAGTTTTCTTATGACGAGCAAAACAAATGACAATTAAATTGATTACTTTTGTGATTAGTATGGTTGTGTATTCCGATTAGATTAATTATGGGTTCTCTTGTAATTAGTCTAGTTGAGTATTTTTGTGTCTCCATAAGTTCTCTTATGTTGAGCACAATCAATTGAATTGATCACCTCGTGTGCTTAATTTGATTGCGTATTCCGATTAAATTAATCATGGGTTTACTTGTGATTAATTTGATTGAGTTTCTTGGATATAGAAAATCATTCTCATGGTTTTTGGTGTCCAATAAAATCCTTCTTTTCTTTTGAAATTTAGGTCGCTCTTTTTGTTCTTTCGGGAATGACATCAAATGGGGGAGAGTTCTTTTGAACTTGTGCTTAATGGTAATATCTTGAGGGGAGTGCGGTTGTGGAATATTAGAGGGGTTATCTTGTATCTTTAAACTCCTTGATGAATGCATTTAGCTTCGGCTTTATGATTGCATCTAAATTAGTTGGTATGTATTCTTCTTTTAGTCTATGAAACGTCTCTTTCGGAATTTTCATTAGGATCCCGTTCTTGTACCTTTGCTAATTTATTGACAAAAAGGGGGAGAATTAATATGTAGTTCATACTACGAATACATATGGTTTTCGGATCATTATGTAAGGGGGAGTGGTTTCCATGTGAGATGGAGTATTGACTAAGGGGGAGTGATACATATCACCATAGTATTATTGTTAAAGTTGTGATACAATTGAACTTTGACACTGTGTAATAATACTATGGCACTGTATAACAATGATCGAGACCGATGCTTTCTCATTGTTATAGCTACGGATCTTCAACAACAGTGATAGTAAACTTACAACCTTTGGGATCATTGGAGTACTTGGAAGTGACGAAGATTTCGAGGAATGTTGAATATTAGACATGTGGAATATGAGTTGCTAAAGTTTCTTTATCTTTTTTGTATTTCATATGTATTGATAGTTTTGTCATTAAAATTGACAAAGGGGGAGACTTTTAGGGCATTGCTCGGTCAACCTCGCATACGTTGCTATGTCAAGCATGTATGTCAATGTTAGTGATCAAAACTATATGTCTTGATTTCTAGCCTATTATAGCTAAGTCTCGGATTATGATATAAAGTGTAGTTGAGATCAAGGACTTCATGGCAATTCATCATACAAGAAGAAGAACTACTCAAGGAACCGGTGGAACTTCTCGACAAAAAGGTATGTGAAGACTTGAACTTATCTATCACTCAAAAGTCTATCTACTTTATCTCATACTCTTTGAGACAAGAAGTCGTATGCTATATATATAGACTTGGATTATACACATTTGGTATTTCGAGCCGAGTATACCTCACCTATCTATATCTCGAAATATGTGTTGGTAAGATTTTCGCTTCGATCAAGTTTATCTTTACCTAGTGACGAAAGTCATGATATGTTTCAATCACTTTGAAAATTGCTTTGACGAGAAATGGTGTAACAACTATATAACTTCCTCTAAGAATGTTTCAATGATTGAAATGAGAGTTTAGATTATATACCAATGGTGGACATAAATATTGTTGTGGAAACACATTTATGTATAAGTCCTATTCCTTTAACCAAAGTTTGCGAACTTTGTTGATCAAGAGAAACCGGAGAATGGTGTAAGACAAGTCCGCGAACTGCCGAACTTCTCATCCCGAGAAATTCTGCTGGAGTTGACAAACTAGACCAGTCCACGAACCGGCGGAAGGTCTCTTGCCGAGATTTTCTGCTGGAGTTTGTAAACTCTGCCTGGTAGCTTAAGTCTGAGAACCTAGTCTGCGAACTTAAGAAGGTTATATATCTGAATATGATTTCTGAACTTAAACTTAAAAAGACTAAGGAATGCAGTTTGCAAACCGTGGCTATAAAAGTTCATGAACCGATTCGAGTGAATCAAATCATCTTCGCTTAGATTGTGTCTTGTGTAGTACATAAGATTTCCTTGCAATTGAACAACTCTCTAACTAGTTCATTTGAGTCATTTGAACTAGTTATAGTGAAGAAGAACATGGTTGATATGAGATGCTCATATGGCTAACATATTGGTTAACTATTATTGAACCAACAAGTGTATACGTTTGGGTACGGTTAACAAACCTAGAAGCGTGCATTGTCAAGTGTGTGTAACAAGCTAAGTTTTCGATCTAACGGTTGAGAAATATTAGCTTGAATCTAAATCAGGTTTTCACCTAACGGTGAATATTGAATGCTTTGTTACTAAACTAACATTGATTTCAAACCCTGATTTGAAAGACTATATAAAGGAGACATCTAGTATTGTGCAAAACTAATCCACACACCTTACGTGTGATACTGGTTTGCATACTAGAGTCGATTCTCCTTTAACCTCTGGTTTTCTTTTCTCAACCGGGTTAAATGACTTAAAGACTTCATTGGGATTGTGAAGCCAGACCGATACTACTTTTATTGTAGTTATGTGATCTGATCTTGCATTTTCTGTCGTACGAGTACAATCAGATTGATTGGCTTGAGATTGATATCTCCGATAGGCAAGATATAAAAAGTAATCACAAACACTTCGTCTCATTGTTTGTGATTCCACAACATCTTGTTTCGCTACCGTACGATTAAGATTGTTATGAGGTGATTGATTAATCTAGGTTGTTCCTCGGGAATATAAGACCGGATTATCAATTGGTTTCTGTTGACCTTGATTATTATCAAAAGACGAAACAAAACCTTTAGGGTTTCTTTGTGGGAGACAGATTGATCCTTTGATAGACTTGTCTGTGTGAGACAGATTTGTTTATTGTCAAAGCCTGCGATTTTGGGTCGTAACAACTCTTAGTTGTGGGTGAGATCAGCTAACGGAATCAAGTGCGCAGTATCCTGCTGGGATCAGAGGCGTAGGAGCATAACTGTACCTTGGATCAGTGGGAGATTGATTGGGTTTCAACTATAGTCCAGTCCAAAGTTGGCTTGGAGTAGGCTAGTGTCTGTAGCGGCTTAATATAGTGTGTGTTCAATATGGACTAGGTACCGGGGGTTTTCTGCATTTGCGGTTTCCTCGTTAACAAACTTCTGGTGTCTGTGTTATTTCAATTTCCGCATTACATTGTTTTATCTTTATAATTGATATAATACAGGTTGTGTGTTAGATCATCAATTAGAGTAATCCAACCTTTGGTTGTTGATTGTCATTGATTGATCCTTGGATATTGGTCTTTGGTACTATCCAAGTTATTCCTTGTATTTGATTAAAGACTTGTTGATTCTACTAGATCGAGTAAATCAAATCAAGAGAGAGATATTTACTCCTCGATATACTTTAATATAGATTGAGTTTGACTGTCTAGTTGATTCTCTAGAAAAGTATATTGGAGTTAGTCCATACGGATTGCTAAGCGAAATATTGGGTGGTGTTGTTAGACCCCCGTTTTTTCAATATCATCTCACTTTTTATATCTACTTCTTCCATGACATTTGAATAGAGTTAACTCAATTTTCTGCAATTACCAAAATTTCTTTGTTTTCTTTTAAGATTTGATTAATTTTTTATACCATTTATCCTCCCTTATCATTATTATTTGATCAACCTGTTTTCGTTTGATTTTCTCTGCATAAATATAGATTGCTTTTATAGTTTTAGTTTTTTTCTCATGAATTCTTTGTTTTAAAATTTTTTCTTTTCTTTTTATTCGTAACTTTTGTTATTTTCTTTCATTTGTTTCATTAACGGTTCGTCTTCTAATGGATTCTTAATCTTTCTCTTGCAGAGACTTCCCATCATGAGAGGCATTCTGTATTGGACATTTATGTACATTACTCTCTTTCTGCAAACCGTATGGTTTCAATCACCTGAAGTATATTCGTCTCCGTCAGCAGTATTGCAAGCCATCCATCTTCAGATGGTACAAAACAGTATGTTCCAGTATTTTTCATCATAAAATCATGTGTATGATTGTATGGGTATGGTATTTCTCATCAAACCAACTCAGTATGGCCGATTCAGTTTAAGCAAGATCAAAATTTGAAATTCGAATTTTCAAACGTTTCCGCCTTCTTGGGGTGGAGACTTCTCAATCAAGTTAGTTGTCACCCTTATTTTTCTCAATTGAATATCTATTAACTTAATGATGCTTATTCTTTTCCGAAAATATATGATATCCTGTTATTGTTCACCGGAAATATCTGTAATTTTAGGTATGATATTTATGGTAATTACGGCTTTTATATTCTAAGTTTTAACAAGGATAAAAACCCTACTTCCATTCTTCATTCTCATCTATATACTATCTAAAAGAATCAAATTGCATCTTCATCAAACAATCAAATCACTGCCATTACCAGTCAATTGCAAAATGCAAAAATTCGTGATTTATGTGCAAGACAAATGAGGAGGATTGTAGGTTCTAAAAAAGCCATTACGGAGGTGGCAGAGGAATGGAATAACACCTTGATTGGAAAAGTATTTCATAAGGATTCTTTGGAAAATAATGATGTTAGGAAAACAATGGTTATTCTTTGGAAGAGATGGAAAACAAAAGAAGTTCGTGCAATGTACATGAATATCTTTCTTTTCAAGTTTTTCTCTAAGGAAACGATGGAGACAGTGCTCAAGAAGGGACCTTGGAACGTTAAAAAAGGTCATTTGAATCTCAAAGTTTATGACCCTTCGATTTCTTTTAAGGACTAGACCTTCACACATCAAGAGTGGAATGTTCGATTTCAGCATTTTTTATTAGATCATCATTCGAAGGATAGAGTGGATGAAGCAATAGAAGAATTGGGAGAGAAGATCTCAGTAGATCCTGAAAACTGCAAACCAGGTTATGCAAGCATGATTTCTGCAAGAATAAAAATACATCTTCGAAAACCTCTATTTAGAGGTGGATGGTGGAATACAGCTGCTGGGGGAGTATCATGGGTTCGTTATCACTGGGAGAGAGAGTCTCATAACCTATGTTCTGAGTGCTTCACTATTGATCATAATGGTGATGAATGTGAGAATGTTGTTGATGATTTAAGAGTTAGAGGCTATGCTAATGAAGAATATATTACTTATATTCATGAGTTGGCTAAAGCTTATGGAGTCGAAATTGTTGAAGATCTGGATCTTCTTGTTCAAAAAATCTGTGAAACTAGCATTAAGAAACTTAATCCATAGTCTGAAGACCAAGATACAAGTAGAAAGCATAAGAGAACTAGAAGCTCTGTTTCAGATGAAAATGATGCTCGTAGTCAAAGTGTTCTTGAAAATCATGTGACTAAGGAAAATATTGGAAAAGTACCATCTATGACTGAGTCTGTTGATATGGAGCACGATCTGATTGAAGAAGGAGAAATGGTTGAAAAGGAGTATTCTCATGACGGATAATGCCTCTGTTGTGTTGGTAAATATTTTATCTCCTTTTAAACATAATTTCTTCTACAGATTATTTTTTCTCTATACACTTATAATCCTTGTTATAGCTATTCAGAATCTCAGATGATCATATCCCTCTCTTTTTCTCAGATATTCTTTCAGTATGAAAGTTCTGAGTTGGAACTGTCAAAGCTTCTTAGGAAAAGACACTAGAGAACATCTTCAGTATCTAAATCCACTCATGCTCCTGACATTATTTTCATTTCTGAAACTAAGATAAATGATGATAGAATTCTCAGATTAACTAATTTCCTTTGCATGCCTAATAGTTTTTTTGTTCCCTCTGTGGGTTCAGCATGAGGTTTGATTCTTTTTTGGAAATATGGTTTTTCCCTATAAGTTGTAGGTTCTTGTGAAAAATGATTCATCCTTTAGTATATAATGATCCTAGTAAGCGTGAGTGGTTCTTATCTTGTGTTTATGGTATACCTTATAGGCCTCAACAAACAGCTCAATTGTCTTACAACAAATACCTTAGTCAATCAGTTAATATTCCTTGGGTTCTTTTAGGAGACTTAAACATTATCTTAAATCCCGAGGAAAGAAACCATCAATCTTCTAAGGTTGTGTTTGATAGGAGTTAATTCCATGGAATTAGCCATCTTTCCATGGGAATAACGTGTTTTCCGTCGTTTGGTCAAAAATTTGTTTCCATGGAATTGCAATAAAAGCGTGGCCTAAAGTATGTTTTAAACTCAATTCCGTGGAATTCCATGGAAAGTCTTTCCTTGCCTCCCCCAGGAAACTGATTCCATGGAAACACTTTCCATGGAATTGTTTCCTTTCTTTATTATCAAACACGGCCTAATATTACTTTACTTGATGTTTTAGAACTCATTTGAGACTCTGGTCTGAGTGATCTTGTCTACAGTGGTAACCCTTTCACATGGACTAGTTTTTTAGCACGGAACAGGTAAACACAAATCTAGACTGGATAGAGCCTTAACCAATAATGAATGGTCCTTAGCTTTTCCATACTCTATTCTTTATCACTTGACCCAGAGAGGCTCAGATCACTCTCCTATTTTACTTGATCTTTATAGGATTAATAGATCTGGTAGTGGTAATTGGAAATTCTTTGAGAATTGGTTAAATAATGAAGGTTGTCATGAGAAAATTAAACTTGCTTGGTCAAATAACTACGTGGGTTCTAATACTTTTGTGCTCTCTAACAATCTCTCTCATATAAGATACATCTTTGATAAATGGAGTAAAACTACTTTTGGAAACATTCAAAGCAGAATTCTTGATCTACAATCTCAGATATCTGCTCTTTAATCGTCAGACAATGACGGAAACAACAATGCAACTGTTATTAATCTTGAGAGATATTAGTTCTCTTAATGATATTCTTGCAAGTTCTAATAGACAGAAATCAAGGGATCTTTAATGTTAGAGCATTGCTCGGTCTAACTCGCATGCATTGCTATCTCAAGCATGTTTGTCAATGTTAGTGATCAAAACTATAAGTCTTTATTTCTAGTCTACTATAGTTAAGGTCTTGGACTAGGATAGAAAGTGTAGTTGAGCTCAAGAACTCCATGGAAATCATCATACAAGACGAAGGACTACTCAAGGAACTGGTGGATCTTCATTGACTAAAAGGTATGTGGAGACTTGAGTTGTTTATATCTAAAAACGATTGTTTGCGAACTGGCGGAAGTTCTCGACCCGAGAAAATCTGCTGGAGTTTGTGAACTCCTTCCAGGAACTTAAGTCCGCGAACCCAGTCCGTGAACTTGAGTTGGTTATATCTAAAAAAGATTGTTTGTGAACTCATGTTTATATAAACTAAAGAATGTTATTTGCAAACCGTGGATATAAAGTTCATGAACCGATTCGAGTGAATCAACTCTTTTTTTCTTCAATTGTGTCTTGTGTAATACATAAGATTTCCTTGCAATTGAACAACTCTCTAACTAGTTCATTTGAGTCATTTTAACTAGTTATGGTGAAGAAGAAGAAGATGGTTGATATGAAAGTGCTCATATGGCTAACCATTTGGTTAACTATTGTTGAACCAACAAATGTACATGTTTGGGTACGGTTACACAAACCTATAAACGTGCATTTCATTTGTGTGTAACAAGCTAGGTTTTCGATCTAACGGTTGAAAGATATTAGCTTGAATCTAATCATATTTTCATCTAACGGTGAATATTGAATGCTTTGTTACCGAGCTAACATTGATTGCAAACCCTGATTTGAAAGACTATATAAGGGAGAACTCTAGCAACTGGGAAACCTAATCCCCACACCTTACGTGTGATACTAGTTGTGTAAGCTAGAGTCAATTTTCCTTTAACCTTTGGTTTTCTTTTCTTAAACCAGGTTAACGACTTAACGACTTCATTGGGATTGTGAAGCCAGACCGATACTACTTTCTCGTAGTTGTGTGATCTGATCTTGTTGTTTCTATCATACGAGTACAATCGCAAAGATTGGCTTGAGATTGATAACTCCGATAGGCAAGATGTAAAAGTAGTCACAAACATCTTCGTCTCATCGTTTGTGATTCTACAATATCTTCTTTCGCCGCGTAGATTAAGATTATTGCGAGGTGATTGATAATACTAGACTGTTCTTCGGGAATATAAGTCTGGGTTATCCATTGGTTCCTGTTCACCTTGATTTATCAAAAGACAGAACAAAAACTCTTGGGTATTTCTGTGGGAGACAAATTTATTCAATTCATAGACTAAACTGTGTGATACATATTTGTTTATTCTGTCTTCGACTTTGGGTCGTAGCAACTCTTAGTTGTGGGTGAGATCAGCTAAGGGAATCAAGTTTGTAGTATCCAGATGGGATCAGAGATGTAAGGAGAGCAATTGTACCTTGGATCAGTATGAGATTGATTGGGGTTCAACTACAGTCCAGACCGAAGTTAGTTTGTAGTAGGCTAGTGTCTGTAGTGGATTAATACAGTGTGTGTTCAATCTGGACTAGGTCCCGGGTTTTTTCTGCATTTTCGGTTTCCTCGTTAACAAAATTCTGGTGTTTGTGTTATTTTTATTTCCGCTTTATATTGTTTATCTTTATAATTGAAATATCACAGGTTGTGCGTTAGTTCAATCAATTAGAATATCTGACCTTTGGTTGTTGATTTGAATTGATTGACACTTGTATATTGGTCCATGGTACCATCCAAGTTATCTCTCTAGTATTTGATAAAGACTCGCATATTTCTATTGCTTGAGTATAGATCAAATAGAGAGATTGAGATATTAATTCCTTTGATATACTTTTATCTAGATTGAGTCTGACTGTCTAGTTGATTCTATAAAAAGTATATTGGAGTTAGTCCATACAGATTGCTAATCGAAATATTGGGTGTGGTTGTTATACCCCCGCCTTTTCAATTGGTATCAGAGCAGGCAAACACATTAAACCTTGTAAGTTTGTGTTTGTCCGATCCTCAAAAGTTTATCCCTATGGGAAATCTTTTTGGGAGGCTTGCTCATGGCATCTGTAACACACACCAGAATTCCTTAAAGATTGTTCAAAGATTACTATGGATCAGATATCTGGTTTTTCACAATAATCTTACCTCATCTAAATTAGAAAAGTTACATGATGAGAAACAACCTAAAGGAAAAATTAAAAAGAAAGGAAGGTTGAAAAACGCTCTTTACGCTCAAAGATATGGAATCTCACTAGATTAACTCTTAATCTTTATGAGAAATACTATCAGGATGGATCCATTGACATAGATCTATTTAGAGCTTTTGAAAGCGTTTTTGGACTCTTAGAAAATCTTAACTCGCTTAAAAATAAGAACTGGTCCGATGAACGGTTAGTATACAAAAATTCCCCTTGTCAACACAAGTAAATCCAACATAACGAATTCTCATCTTGTTGACACAGGGTTAAGACATCGGAAGAAATTCCTTTCTGATCATATGAACAGTAAGTTAGAAAACTCTGTTGACCCTGATTATCATCATTACTATGATTATGTCACTGGTACTATTCACAAATATCAACCAGAAATGGTGCATGAGAGTCTCTCTGCACATCTCGCCACATGGTAACTTGTTTGGTGTTACCCCATGTGTATATATTCTTGAAATGGGGCAAGAACGGTTTGATTCATGTGTACCTGGGTCTATTTTTGTTGTTTTCTACTCTCCTTTCATCATGTACGCTTGTATGCTTATGCTTCTGGCATATCTTGGTGTTCGAACACCTAAGAAATCCTACAATTCCTCTTGTGGGTCGCGGTTTCTTAAACGGGTCCAAGCCCATTTACAGGGCATATAAAGAAGGAAGTTCGCGTACTTTCTTCCTCATCCCAACAGTCCGCGTACGAGAACCTCTAGGGTTTTTGTGTTTACTCCATTGAAGCCTCTTTGGAGAAATTGAAAGTAAGGGTGTTCAAGGTTCATTCCAAGTAAGTAAATTCCTCTTGGTTCCTTCAATTTTCTAGATCTCATGAAGATTTCTAAAAGCTCAAATACTTCTAGCATGAATACTCCTTGTGACCAAAATTCTCTTAGGATTAGTTTTGTGAATGATTCTTGTGCTAGAATTTTCGAGAAGATTTCATATAAAGGTTTTATCCTAGAAAATAAATTGGATCTATCTAGTGGGCATGAAGAGGATTTAGTTTGCTTTAAAAAGTTCAATCTTGGAAACATCTTTGATGGTCTTGGTCAAGGATTTGATTCTCTTACAAGAATTTATATGCCAACATTCATGATGTTGATCTCAATAAGATGGAATTCAAATCCATGATAAATAGAAAAAGATTTCTTGTTGATAGATAATTAATTTCAAAGATTACCAAAATCCCGTTGGGAAACGTGCGTCTTCCTAGACCATGTGATGACATCTCTCTTGGGCTTTGTGGCAAGAAGGTGACTTGGAGTCAAGGAAAGTTTCCTAATAATGATCTTAGTATTGCATTGATGGCATTTGGAAAACTTGGTACCTCCAATCTTTGTCCCTCCAAAATTGAGAATTCTTGGTGGAGTCATGAGTTTGCGGAATTGGTTTATTTCCTTGAATCGGTTGTTCCAAGTCTCGATATTTGTGGTTTTATCATTTTTCAAATGACATCGATGACTTCACCCATCAAGATGTTAGGTTACCCTTGCTTGATTGTTCAAATTTTCCATGATCGTGGGTTTGATTCAATTGGAAACTCTCTCGGGATGCCCAAACCGGTTCGTCCCTGTACCTTCAAGCGCATAAGGGAAAATGTGTGCAAAATACAAAGAGATGCTTCTCTTGACGGTTATGACCCTACCATCTTGAGTCTTCTTCAAAAAATTCACAAGGGTGTGTGTAAGGTCAATTCAAGAGTGAAGTGCGTGCAAGAACAATTGTCATTGGTTGCAACTAAGTTTCCCGAGCTCAAGGAAGAATTGAACACAATTCAAGCATCATGGAGTATTTCCGATGAGGAAGATGACGAGTAAAGGATTCGGTTAATTTCCTAGTAAATCTTCTTTTTTCTTGTTTTGAGTAGAAGAATAACTAGAGTTTGGAATAGGCATTATTGTGATTACACATAGCTATGTCCAACGTTTTCATCTACATGTTTTTAGGTTTATTTGTTTAAATTCTAAAAGTTGTTTGGAAGATGATTTTTGCAGTATTAATCTTTATGGTTTTATATATTGCAATTTATTATGGGATATGTGTGTTTGCGTCCGTGAACTATGATTGTCCCATACCTTGTCAAAAGTAAAGTCTTTCGTGAGTCGATATGCATGTATTAATAAAAGAATGAAAGGACTTTTGACAAATACAAAAGTTAAGCCTATTATGTCAATTATTGATGGAAGATAGGTTAAAATATTTTGTTTTCCAGGATAATGTCTATTGTATGTCGTTATGCATATAGTGACGGAATATAGAATGAATCCTTGTGTATTCCGCAGTATTGATCTTCCCTGATCCATAATCTTTTATGTATTACTATGAGGCTCCGTAAGTTTTCTTATGTTGAGCAGTATTGACTGAGTTGATTATTTTATGATTAACTTATTTATTGCTCCATAGATTCTCTTATGTCGAGCATAACAATTAAATTGATTATTTTTTGTGGTTAATTTGGTTGTGTATTCCGATTAGATTAATTATGGGTTCTCTTGTGATTAATCTAATTTAGTATTTTTGAGTCTCCATAAGTTCACTTATGTTGAGAATTTCCGATTAAATTAATCATAGGTTCTCTTTTAGTTAATTTAATGGAGTATTTTTTTGGATTCAAATTCATATTCGTATGTGATTTGTTATGTCCAAAGAAATCCTTGTTGTTCTTTCGGGAATGACATTTTATGGGGGAGAGTTATTTTGAACTTGCGCTTAATTGCTATATCTTTGTGGGGAGTGCGGCTGTGGAATATTATAGAGGTTATCTTGTATCTTTAAACTCTTGATGAATGCATTTAGCTTCGGCTTTATGATTGCATCTAAAGAACAAGTTGATATATGCTTTGTTTTAGTCATGAAATGTCTCTTTTGGAAATTTCATTAGGATCCCGTTCTTGTACTTTTGCCAATTTTATTGACAAAATGGGGGAGAATTAATATGTAGTTCACACTATAAATACATATGGTTTTCAGATCATTATATAAGAGGGAGTGGTTTCCATGTGAGATGAAGTATTGACTAAGGGGGAGTGATACATATCACCATAGTATTGTTGTCAAAGTTGTGATACAATTGAACTTTGATGTATGATACTATGACATTGTATAACAATGATCGAGAATTATGTTTTCCCATTGTTATAGTTATGGATTCTCAACAAAGATGATGCTGAACTTACAACCTTTGGGATCATTGTACTACTTGGAAGTGACGAAGATTTCGAGTAATGTTGAAGATTAGACATGTGGAATAGGATCTTCAAAAATGTATTTATCTTTTTTGTATTCCATATGTATTAATAGTTTTGTCACTAAAATTGACAAAGGTGTTATGGGATAAGTTAGAGAAGCTCTACTTACAAAAGGATTTGAATTCTGAACTTTACTTGAAGCATAAAATCTATGCTTAATAAGATCTATTTTGATTTGTCTAGTATCAGTGTCTCTGATACGGATAAATCCGTGGTATTATTATGTTTTTTTCCTCTGTCGTATGATGCTTTTGTTGACTATTTGCTGAATGGGAAAACCGATGAAGACGATGATGAAAAGTTGGTTTTCGATGATGTGGTATCTTCTTTACAAGCTAAGGCGTTAAGGAAACAAGAGTTCAGCAATGAAGCACAAGTCGAGAGATTGTTTGTTGAAATAGGAAAGAATGGTAATAAGAAGTCAAAGAATCATTTCAAAAAGAGAAATGTATGGTGTTATTATTGTCGAAAAACTGGTCATATTAGGGATGATTGTCTCAAGCTTAAGGCAAGAGATGAGAAACGTGAGAAATCAGGTTCGAAGAATGTTGTTGCTTCGGTTGCTGAAGGCAGCGAAGTTTTAGAAGACCCAATATGTGGTTTTGATGAGTAAGTGTTAACTGTTACATCAAAGACTTATCTCAATGATGGTTGGATGCTTGAATCTACACAGCAACAAGTTGAGAATATTCTATCCTTGACTTCTTAACGTGAGAGACGTGCACCAGTTCGTTATGATTTTGATAAGTAAGCGTCTTACGCATTATCTGTTTTTGAGGATGAGTCGTTTACCTTTCAGAAGGCGATGAGTAATACTCATTCCGTTGAGTGGAAAACAACCATGGATTAGGAGATGAAGTCTCTTTACAAGAATGGCACTCGGGAACTTGTTAAGTTACCTGAGGGTCGAAAGAAAATTGGGTGCTAGTGGGTTTATATAGTAAAGGATGGAATTTTAGATTTCGGGGGTATCGTTAGTGGTGTACGATATAAAGCAAGGTTAGAGTCTAAGGGATATGAACAAAGAGAAGGTGTGGATTATAATGAAGTTTTATGTCTAGTTGCTAAACACACTTCTATCCGAGTCCTTTTAGCATTTGTGACACAGTTTGACTTAAAGCTCGAGCAATTAGATGTCAAGACTGCTTTCTTGCATAGAGATTTGGAGGAAAACATTTATATGTCACATCCCATTGGTTATGAAGTCGTTGGTAAGGAAGATTACATGTGTCGACTTGAGAAATCATTGTGTGCTTTGAAGGAATCACCAAGAAAATGGTATAAGAGGTTTGATACGTTTATGTTGCAGAAAAAGTATACTCGTAGATGCCAAAAGCAAGTCAGAAATTGATGTTTTGAAGGAACAATTGAGTTTGGAGTTTGATATGAAGGATTTCGGTCTGGCTAAGAAGATTTTGGGTATGGAGATTAATCGATATAGATCTAAGGGGAAGTTATGTCTTACTCAGAAATCTTATCTTGAGAAGGTTCTTCGTTGTTTGGAATGCATAACTCCAAAGCTATTAGTGTTCCAATACCTCTTAAAGTTAAGTTATCAAAACAGTTGTGTCCCACTACAACTAAGGAAAAACAGTTTATGTCGAAGGTTCCCTATGCTAATGCGGTAGGTTTTTTGATGTATGTTATGGTTTGTACTCGTCTGGATATTGCACAAGCAGTTGGTTTAGTTAGTCGGTATATGGCTAATCTTGGGAGAGAATATTGGTTCGCGGTGAAGGGAATTTTGAGATATCTTTAAGGAACCTTGGATATGAATTTAGTGTTTGAGAATGAGCATATTTTGAAGGTATGTGGATTACTCAGATTATGCGGATGATATAGATAAGTGTCGTTCTACTACGGGGTATTGTTTTACGTTGAATGAAGGACCTATCAGTTGAAGGTCTATGTTACAATCAATCATAGCTTTATCTACTACGAAGGCAGGGTATATTTTCGTAACATAAGCTGCTGAGGAAGCTTTATGGCGTTGTGGTTTAGTTGAAGACTTGGGGATTACACAAGGGAGTATTGTTGTGAACTGTGATAGTCAAAGTGCTATTCATTTTGCAAAGTACCAAGTATTTCATGCACGCACCAAGCATATTGATGTTCGTTACCATAAAATTCGAGAAGTGATTGATAACGGATTAGTACAACTATTGAAGGTTGATACAAAAGATAATCCAGCAGACATGTTGACAAAAGTCGTTCCGAAGGTCAAATTTAAGAGGTGTCTTAGCTTGATCAATACTGCTTGTTGTTGAGACCATGAGGGCATTTGAGGCTACGATTAACTTGCTTTGAAGAACTCTGTTTGGTGGAAACATTAGCAAGGTGGAGAATTGTTAGAAGTTGTAGATGTTTTGAGAAGATTCTAGAATATTCTAGAGGTGTTTCCTGATTTTTGAATAAGAGGTTTCCTCTTTTGGTTAAACTCAAGGTTTTCTGATTTAGTTAAACTCTAGGTTTCCTAATATAACTCATATACTTGGAAGACAAGTTTGTAACCTATATAAATAGGCGAACAAGTCTTAGGGAAACACCACAACACAATTTAAAGAAGAGTTCTCATAACTAGAGAGTTTTAGGGTTTAGAACATTTTGTTCATAGAGAATTGTTTGGTGTTTGTGAACAACATTGTGTTGGTCATAGTTTGATTTATTGATTCATCAATCGTTAAGGTTTTATTCTCTGTAAATTTATTCTATAATAAGAGTTGATCGGAGCCGTTTGTGGAAGCAGGCATATTGTCGAACCACGTTAAATTTTTTTATCTTTGTTTCTGTTTCGTGGATCTTTTTTATCTTTGTTTTTGTTTCGTGGATCTTGCTTTCTGTTTTCTTTAGTTCTACGTGATCCAAAGAACTACCATTTTGTGAGAGGTAAATTCTAAAACCTTAATCCTAACATGTTATAGAAATGAAAAGAGTATTTTGTTTTACACTGGTAATATTTTGTAGTCCGTAAAGGACTTGGTGCCTATTTAAATGATGCAATAATTTACATTGAGCAGTAATTTACGATTTTGAAGTCAGTCTAACGATGCAGTAATTTACAGTGAGCATTGTACCGGCTGTACTTGCAGTGAAGCAGGCCTAATTTAAAGCGAAAAATCGGAATTTGAGAAACATTTTGAAATGTTAGAAATATCCGGAACGAGAAAAAACACACACACACTAAAACCTCTTCCGCTCCCTTTTTATCTTTTCTGTGCTTAACCGCTTTCAAGATAATCACAACCCAGAATTAGCAGTAGCAGGAGAAGAATAAGACAGAACAAGGAAGGAACCAACAAACATTCTACAGAGAGACAAGAAGAGGAAAGAATCTGATTCAGATTAAGATTTTCTGAGTAAAGAGCGAAAGAAAGTAAAGGAGTAGAGAATCCACATAAATTTTCTCTCTTTACTTTCTCTCTTTCTCAGAAACCATACATTATCTTTTCCATTTCTTTCCCCAAAAAAAAAATGCTTTGGGTAATGAAGTTATCAGGGTTCATTTCAGCAGCAATGGTGATGATTATTTTCTCACCATCTCTACAATCATTTCCACCAGCAGTAGCCATTAGATCATCATCATCGTCATCAAATTTCGATAGTGATATTCGATTTTCATTCAGAAAATCTTCAGTATTTCAGAATGGTAGAGAATGTGTGAATTGGAACAAGAACAAGACAGTCTGTGATCCATCATTAGTTCATATAGCCATTACATTAGACATAGAATACTTACGGGGTTCAATTGCAGCAGTTCATTCAATTCTACAACATTCATTTTGTCCTGAAAACATCTTTTTCCATTTCTTAGTTGATAAAAATTCTCAGAAATTAAAACCTTAGTTTCATCAACATTCCCTGAACTGAATTTGAAAATCTATAATTTCAATCCAGAAATAGTTAAAAACCTAATCTCATCATCAGTGAGACAAGCATTAGAACAACCATTGAATTACGCCAGAAATTACTTATCAGATATACTTGAATCTTGTGTTGAAAGAGTTATCTATCTCGATTCAGATCTAATTGTCGTAGATGATGTTTACAAATTATGGGTAACGGAATTAGATTCAAAAACCGTCGGTGCGCCAGAATACTGCCACGCGAATCTCACCAAGTATTTCACATCAAATTTCTGGTCAAACGAGAGGTATTACGGCACATTCAATGGTCGGAAACCGTGTTACTTCAACGCCGGGGTAATGGTGATAGATCTGAAGAAATGGAGGAGATTAGGGTTTACGAAACGGATCGAGAAATGGATGAAGATACAGAAAATCGGTCGGATTTATGAACTGGGTTCGTTACCACCGTTTCTTCTTGTATTCGGTGGATACGTGGCGCCGATCGAACACAGGTGGAATCAACATGGACTTGGTGGTGATAATGTTAGAGG
The DNA here is from genome assembly GCF_003573695.1 of Papaver somniferum. Taxonomy (NCBI): domain Eukaryota; kingdom Viridiplantae; phylum Streptophyta; class Magnoliopsida; order Ranunculales; family Papaveraceae; genus Papaver; species Papaver somniferum. Next base: position 20,706,725 of record NC_039367.1, on the reverse strand, counting down.
TAGTTGTCGTGATCCACATAGTGGTCCGGTTAGTTTACTTCATTGGAGTGGTAGTGGTAAACCATGGTTAAGATTAGATTCTCATCAGCCTTGTCCACTTGATGCCTTGTGGGCTCCTTATGATTTGTACGGTACTGGCTCTGTTTGATGATTGATTAGTTGTCCGTGATCATCCATCGATCATTCAGAACCCCGGAAACCAAGAATTTTGTTAAAGACTCCCTCCCTTCTTTTTTAATAGGCCAGTTTTTATAAATAAAAGTTTCAAAAAAATAGGCCAGTTTGGAAAGTCAAATGTTATTTTAATTTTTTGGGATCACTTTTCTCTTAATTTCTTTTGATGATAAGTGTCATGTGGACCACTTCACTTTACTTTTTTTTGCTAACAAGTGTCATGGGAACCATTTCACTTCACTTCTTTTATTGACAAGTGTATGAGGACCACTTTCAATGATTAGTTCTCTTAATTTCCTTAAATTTCGCTAAAAACAAAACTGGCATATTAAAAAAGAACGGAGGGAGTATAAACAAAAAAAAATTAATTACTTTGTTAATTTCATGTGTTTATTACTCATTTTGCACAAAATGCAGTGTTAATTTGAAGTTTCATTTAAGATCTCACTATCAGGCTAGCGAGTGTGCCCAAAATCGGACTATTTATGAAGCATTTTAATTCTTACATCAACAGTTCAATTCTGTCAAAATTTATATCTTTCAAGGGAAATGCTCTACCTTGGCCTATCTCCAAAACAGCTCAAGGAAGGCTTCCTGAGGTATATCAACCAATCTGCAATAGCTTGTGGGAGGTTTTTGAGGTATATCAACCGACCTTCAATAGCTCGTGAAAGGCTTCCTGAGGTATATCAACAGAACCGACACGTTTCATTCGCTTTTTCCCTTCTTTCTGCTTCTCCAAAAGTTTCTTTTTCCGGGTGATGTCTCCACCATAGCATTTTGCTATAACATTTTTCCTCATTGCTGAAATCCTGAAATAACAAAACGCCCACAACTTCAAAAAAAAAAAAAAAAGCCCAAGTTAAGAACTGAAAGACGACAACTCTCTCCAATTTATGTTTGTATGTACCTATGCAATTATCAGGGTTCAAATTTGGTTCGTGTACTGTACACAGTACACAATGAAACCGACTTTGGTTTTAGCATACAAGTGCACATACTGCTGATATATCGTTAAGATACAAACAACAGTTAAAAGATGCGACGTCACTGAAGGGCCAAGGCTTAGCAAACACAAGTTAAGCATGAAAAGGAATAAGAGACTGAGATTATACAAGGACTTACGTTTCTCGTGCAACGATCTTTGATCCAATAGCAGCTTGTACTATTATCTCAAACATTTGCCTGTTCATATGTTAAACGGCAGACATTAAACAGAAGATACCAGAAAGTGCACCACATTATTCAAAAATACACTCTGAAAGTCATGTTAAACCTGTCGATGAATTTCTTCAGCTTATCTACCAGCTCACGACCAACCCGTTGTGCCTTTAAATTGTGAACTATAGTTGCCATGGCGTCAACTGGTAGCCCATTTAAGAGGATATCAAGCTTCACCAAATCAGAGGTTTGATAACTGCAAACAGAATTAAATATAACTAGAATTAAAAAACCAAAGCTCGAGAGAGTGGCATCAAAGCTATATAATACATATTTATGCATCAATATGCGTATACACAGGAGTGTCCTTGTGACTTATCAGTAATTACCCTAGGCAAATCAGAAGGGAGCGAGACAGGGAGAGAAAATAGAAAGCTTACTCTGCATCTTCATAATCAAATGATGCATATCCAGATGTTATACTCTTCAACTCGTTGTAGAAATCCACGACAATTTCCCTCAATGGCAGACGATACTTCAAAAGGACACGTTGACTGCACAGTGGAACTCATTAAATCAAGCTCTAAAAATACTTCATACAGTCAGTATATATCCGTAGTAGTTGCCATCTATTAATAATTTATCAAGAAGTGAGTTAACAATAAACACTTTGTGCGCCCCAGCTAAAAACTTCAACCTTAGAAGCAAAGCAATTGAAAATTTTGTCATTACTGTCTCTCCAGAGGCAAAAGACATAATACATGCTGGTTTATTAGATGATTGATTGAGTTCTCAGGTGAGACCCATTAAACTGCTGATGCAGACAACATAAAACTATGGTCCTGCTTGGCATCCCGTAATGAAATTGCATGGTGCAAACGCGAAAAAATGCCAAAATTTGTTGGGGCGGAAGTGTTGGATTTTATTTTAGGTTATTATAGTTTGCATCAGTTTCCACCATTTTGCCTCCGTTGATGTCTAAATTCCAAATTATAACCAAACTTCCTAAAAGCTAATAGCTAATAGCTGCATCACAAACAATGTTCAAGCCACAACTGCATCTTACCTATCGATAAATGTGTACTCCAATTGTTCCCCTCTCCTATCAGAGCAAAGGGTAATAACAGCACCCACATACCTACAAGTAGAAAAAGAATAAACAAGTGAATGAAAAAGACTATCCATGATATTCGGTAATAAGTGCAGGATGTGGAAAGGGATGTAGAGCTTACTCACTAGGAATAATAATGGTAGCGGAAACAGTTGGTTCCCAACATTTTGTTACGCGTTTTCCAGCATCCGCAGTTAATGCCGCCGGATTCTGAACTTTCATCTTGCTAATATGTACAAAATATGTATTTAGAATGGTGTGGAAGAAAAGGAAATCATGTATAAAGGATGTGATACACCATATACATGGGCATGTGTGCCACATACCTTCCATCTGTAAACTCAAAAATATATGGTACAGTTGGGATGGTAGAAATTATACTAGCTCCATGCTCCTACAAGCCCATAAAATATAATTAGACCCATATGCAAAATCGTCATCATAAATCAACTATTTTGAGATATAGCTAGCTAATACATATCCTCAACACATACTAAACAATAATTCAATCTTAAAATCATGATTCATAAATCACTCAATCATATATTAATTTGAATGTCAACCATATACAAATTTGACATTTTTCAATCTTTTCCCTGTCTCAACAAATATATTGTTGTGTTACTATCCAAAAGAATGTGCCACCATGAAATATAGTATCAGATCTGACAGACTAGGTAAGTCTTTAAAGTTTAAACTAATACGCATATTCATAACCAATAAGCCAGAAAACCTTGCATCTGTACCTCTTGCCAGTAAAGTAAAACAGAGAGCCTACCTGTTCCAGACGCTGATGAAAAACATCCATGTGGAGTAAACCTAAGAACCCACACCTGCAGGCAGATGATAATGACATAATAAGCATAACCCGACAACTTTAATTGAATCAGTGTGTCAGTGAATCAGTGAGTCAGATCAGTTGAACTTCCAAGCTGTATTATTTTTCCAGAAGCAACTAAAAAAACAAACAAACAAACAAAAAAGATGTCCAGAAAAGATATTTAAACCTGAAACCCAAGCCAAGTGCAGTGCTACTTTCTTTGGTAACAGAGACACTTGCATCATTACATGTGAGTCTCTCTATTGCACTGTTCAGAGCCTCAAAATCAGATCCATCAGCTGGATAAAGCCCAGAAAACACCATGTGCTGCACAGGCTTGAAACCTGCAATATGGATTGCGAAGAAAAATTGAAAACCATATGTGAAAAACAAGAAAATCCCTCATTATTTAATACAGAATATCATATACTTGATAGCAGCCACAGCAGAAATAAGATGATACAACATCATAAATGATATTCTGTCATTTCCTCTCTGGAAGTTAAAGAGGTCAATGATTCTGAAACTTTTACACTGCATGTGGAACAATTTTATAATATACTGACTGCATGAAATATATATTGACCGTTTCTTTTGTCTTACTACATGCATTTGTCATTAATGAGAAAAATAAAAAAACCCGTGAATATTCACAAGCCACCAATTGTAAGATACAACTTTTGGAAGCCGTGAGAGAATAAAACTAGTTTGTTTCTTCAAAAATAGTGTTGATAGTGTTCATACAGGGGACAGAAACAAAGACAAACCTGGAAGAGGCTCTACAACGCTACGAGCAAGAAAAAGAGTGTCTCCAATACGTGCCTCTTTGGTCGAGCGCATACCACTAACTACATATCCGACTTGTCCAGTAAAAAGCATTCCAGTAGATTTAAGTTCTGGATTCATAAACCCAACATCCAAAACATCATAAGATTGACCAGTTGCAGCTGATGAAATCTTATCCCCCTTGCGCAATGCACCATCAACAACGGCAACATGGCAAATAACTCCTTTGTACTCATCGTAATAAGAGTCCAACAAAAGCATCCGCAAATTCGAAGTACTAATTCCAGGAGGAGGAGGTATCCGCTCTATGACAGCAGGAAGGACATGCTCAAGGCCCAGACCAGTCTTGGCAGAAGTTAAAAGAGCATCGGCTGGATCCAGATCAAACATGGACTTCAGCTGATCCTTAACACGTTGTGGATCAGCAGTTGGCTGGTCAATTTTATTAATGACAGGGATTATTGAAAGGTTAGATTCAAAAGCTAGATAGAAGTTAGCAACTGTCTGTGCCTGAACACCTTGTGCAGCATCAACAACCAATAGAGCACCCTGACAAGCAGCAAGAGACCGTGATACTTCATAACTAAAATCTACATGACCAGGTGTGTCAATAAGATTCAGTAAATAACTTGGTGCCTCTTGTGTATTATCAACATCAGGAGCACCTAAGTTGTGCCGATAGAACATAGTTGCTGTCTGTGCTTTAACTGTGATACCTCTTTCTCTTTCTACCTAAATAAAAAATTGACTAGATAAATTAGAATTTTCTCTCAACAACCAATCCGGGAAATTGGAAAGGAAAAATAAAATAGTAAAAGATTCGATAAAGAGCACGTAAAAGCATGAGAAGCATCAGCAAGCAGTGAAAAACGTAGAGACTTAATAGTAGTTCTTTAGTCAAAATGAATGCAAAATAATACATCATATCCTTCCTGTGCGGAGTTAGTTGAAGGACTTGCTCTCTTGACTCCACTTTATGTCCTCTATGTCGTCTAGAAGTGAAAGCATAGAGCATCTCTTTCTCAGATGCCATTTTTCTCGTGCAACCTGGTTTTGTTAGAGCTGCTGAAGCTCTAGCATAAATCTTTAGGGAAAACTCTGCTGCATAGTGATTATGTGCTGGCTCTCCACAAAATTTGACAAATCTACAGAACTAGATTTGTCACGTGCATGGAGTCAGCTTACGGTCCATGGAAGTCAAGATACCGATCAAATTTTGAAATAAAACTCGACATCCCATTTTCAGTACCCTTCAGATCAACCAACAATTGCACATACTTAGCAAACCATCACCATGCATAAAAACCTCAAATCCTTTCCGCTTAATTATGTTAAAAGTTAAAGCAAATACACCACCATTTCCATTATAAATTTTTCGTCAAACTCTACTGCTTAATTATTAGTTTTACCATAAATTTGCTGAGGCCTCTACAGTTAGGGGGTCTTACTAATGCAGGTTGAGCCAACAGTGTGATTAACTCTTCAGGGTCTTTCCTTGGTGCTCGAGCCAGCTTAGTTCAAGCAGAAGCTATAGCCTTGATAGGGGCAAACCAGTGGGTACTGGAGCTGAATGTCAACAAGGTTCTTTTGGTGTCAGATAAACTCAACCTTGTAACTGCAATCAACATCTTTCTTAACTAGCAATGGGAGGATGTAGACTGCCTTTTTCTTTTTGACTAAGTTGGTTAGTTAAGTGGGGATGTGACGCAAGTATGTTAATACAAAGCAGAACCCAATAACCAACAATTAGGCGATAAAACAAGATTCAGTAAATAGTGATAGCCTGTAAGTTATATCCACGTGGACTTTGCTTTCGTCAACAAAAATTATATCCAAACAATAAACACACATTACAGCAAGCTCAGAACAAACATATATTCTCGACCAGCTAAACCAATAAACAAAATCACAAATAAACCAAACAAAAACTAAAAAACTAAACCTATACAATCAATCATTTTTTTTTAATCATGAACTTTGCATTTTGGGTTCATGGGTTCTTCTATTGGTTCATTTTTCATACATGTCTTGGTGTCAGATAATCTCAACCTTGGATCAACATCTATGAAACTACCACTCGCAGGATGTTGACTGCCTTTTTCTTTTGTCTAAGTTAAGAAGCAGAATGAAATAACCAACAATTAGGGATTAAACAAGAATCAGTAAATTGTAATTTCCTATAAGTTATTGTCTTGATAAACTGTCAGATAAAATCACACTCTAACCGAACATTTCAGCCATTATTAACACTAAAAGAACTTGAAAAACAGAAACTTTGTTTTGGTACCTGCAACTTATCCAGGTACTGAGGCTGACCAAGCCCCCGCTTAATAGTCCCTGTAAGCTCCAAAAGTCTATCAGCAAGAGTAGATTTTCCATGATCAACATGAGCAATGATTGAGAAATTTCGGATCCTTTCAGTTGGGTATTGACTCAAATCAGCAATACTATTATCCTTTTGACGAGAATGTGAACAAAACTCACGACTTAAACTTGAAGGCAACCAATTCAATCTACCTAATATTGGGTTAAATGTATTGGATTCCGATAGAATGTACAAGTAATTTGATTGTTTACGAGACCTTGAAGCTCGGATTAAAGAACCCATTTTTATATAGGGTTTTAGAAGAGATTTAAGTTGGAAGATTAGGGTTTGGGATGGGTTTCATTTTTGAAGCTGAAAGAGAGAGTTCGAAGAAGAAGAAAAGAATGGGGTTTTCATTTGATTGCCTAGAGGAAAAGCGCAGACCTTGGAGGTTATAATCGGAACCCATATTTTGTGGCACCCCGTTCGAATTTTTAGAGGCTGCCTATTTGTGGCAAGAGCAAGCAGTACAGGAATGCAATGCAAATGGAGCTGCAAACTTGGGAATAAAAGCACCTGAACTAGGATTGTTTGCAAGAGAATCAGAATACATATCTCCAAGTTGGAAACCTGGTGTACCCAAGTGCATGCACATCCCATGGAATCCAAATACACGAGGCCGCGAACCCATTTGCTCATTCAAATTCAAAGAAAGGCCGAAGAATAATTCTGAAGTTCATATGCAATTTATTTGAAATTGTTCGTCATTTCGCCTGTATGCAGAAGCACAAAACAGCCAAATACTTTTCTCTATTTCTTATAGAACTTCATAATTTGAAAAAAATTTCAAAGACTTGTAGTTTAGGGGTGAACACCAACAATCTAATAGTTACATGCCATAATGCCAGTGAATGTTCAGACTCCATAATGGAACTGATTCCGAAGATGTGACCTCCCAGCGAATATTCTGGTGTCAGTATGGACTGTCTAGGTCAAGAAGATTTTCTAGATCATGTAAAACCAGTTCAGTGACCTTAAATTATCAGCATTTTCTAACAGAAAATAGACTCCAGAGTTGATTTTATTGTGTACTCGTGGAAGATAATGCTATAACAAGTTAAGATTATAGTCACAAGATTTGTGCATCATGGAGCCAACTAGTATTGGCCATAATATTACACTTGACAGCATAGATGGTTTCATTATATGCATATGGAAGGGATGTTTATATTCCGAATTCGAGCATCGTACTGAAGAAAAATAACAGGTTTAGACTACACAAATTATCATGAAGCTACATACAGTTGAATCCACATATTTTGAATAGTTATTCCACAAATAAACAAGAAGTGTAAATAATCATATAGCCTAATTTTAGGATAAATCATCCCAGGAAGAAAAGCGACGAGAATGGTCACCTTCCAAGTACCAAGATAACATAAAAAAAAAAGCTAAAAGAGAAGCATCAATTCAAGCAAGCGAAGGAAAAGCGCTGGGAAAATGGATCATGGGGCCTTATTCAAGGCGTCAGAAATTTTCTTTACCAGAACTCTAGCAATGTCTTTGAAGAAAACAAGAAAGAATGCAAGAAGCTCCAACCCAAATTGGAGAATCTCAATAATCTCTAGACTCAACACTAGAGTTCGTATCAAACCTAATGGGATTTCAAGCTCTGGCTACAACATCAACTCCTCCTTCCTCTATGACACAATTTCAAACTTGACACAATTTGCAGTGGTAAGTGTATTGGTTACAGAATGTGTTCAGGGATAACCAATGTCAGTAACAATAACAATGATTATAGGACTAAGACTTTGAGACTCAAGAATATCTTAAAACAATCAAAATATAACAAGTAGAAAAATCTTACATCATTAGCTTAAAAAAAATAATTCAAAACACGAAATCATATGGTTAAATCCTTAGCCATCGTTCAGTTCTTACTTACCTATTTTAGTCTTCTCCTACATTTTCTTCTTGGAGAAAATGAGTTATTTAATAAATGATTTTTTGGTCTTGGTGTGGTTTGATCTCATGACCTAAGGGTCTAAGGATACTCACCCATTTTTGAGTGAATGAAATGGAACCTTTAGTCCCACATTGTGGAAAACTAAAGAGGTGCTCCACTATATTATCATGTTCTCATGGATATTTTGTAAAACAATGTGGGTGGAGCGCGTGGGCGAAAAATACATGTTTTGACACATGCCCATGCGCTTGTACCAAGCACCAAGTCCGTGTCTACTTGAAATTATTTTTTGCAAGTTTTTAACTTGATAAATAATTTATTTAAGAGTTTTATTTATTGAAAAATTCCTTTTTTGTGTTTAATTGTTTTACAAGAAACAAAACTCGTTTTATAAGAAAAAAACCTAAACCTAACTTGATTTCCAAGTTAATTTTCCTATAAATACAACTCGAAAATCTTTTTTCAAAACACACAAGCAGCGACCATCTCTAGGTCTACTTTTCTTCATCTTCTTGCTTTTATTTTCGTGCGGCGTTTTACTTCCATCCCCGTTGGTGAGTTTAAGAGTGTGTAACTTGAATTGTGCTAATACAAGATATATCGGGCAGTCTTATCATGTACACATCTTCGCACGTTGGGGTTTAGCATTACTTTAGAGTATACCCGCCAACTAATGTGTTAAGGACAGCTTGTTGAACCTGTGATTCTTCCCTCATCAATTTGTTCGTGGTAGAGTTGTTTGATACGGTTCTTTATACTTATTTTTTCATACATCTGACGTTTCTTCTATTGTTGCAAGACTCCAACAATCTTAACACATTAATATTCCTAGTAACAATGCGAAAAATACATGTTTTGACCCATGCCCATGCGCGTGTACCAAGCACCAAGTCCGTGTCTACTTGAAATAATTTTTTGCAAGTTTTTAACTTGATAAATAATTTATTTAAGAGTTTTATTTATGGAAAAATTCCTTTTTTGTGTTTAACTGTTTTACAAGAAACAAAACTCGTTTTATAAGAAAAAAACCTAAACCTAACTTGATTTGCAAGTTAATTTTCCTATAAATACAACTCGAAAATCTCTTTTCAAAACGCACAAGCAGCGACCATCTCTAGGTCTACTTTTCGTCATCTTCTTGTTTTTATTTTCGTGCGGCGTTTTACTTCCATCCCCGTTGCTGAGTTTAAGAGTGGGTAACTTGAATTCTGCTAATACAAGATATATCAGGCAGTCTTATCCTGTATACATCTTCGCACGTTGGGATTTAGCATTACTTTAGAGTATACCCGCGAACTAATTTGTTAAGGACAGCTTGTTGAACTTGTGGTTCTGCCTCATCAATTTGTTCGTGGTAGAGTTGTTTGATACGGTTCTTTATATTTATTGTTTGATACATCTGACGTTTCTTCTATTGTTGCAAGACTCCAACAATCTTAACACATTAATATTCCTTGTAACAATGCGAAAAATACATGTTTCGATCCATGCCCATGCGCGTGTACCAAGCACCAAGTCCGTGTCTACTTGAAATAATTTTTTGCAAGTTTTTAACTTAATAAATAATTTATTTAAGAGTTTTATTTATGGAAAAATTCCTTTTTTGTGTTTAATTGTTTTACATGAAAAAAAACTCGTTTTATAAGAAAAAAACCTAAACCTAACTTGATTTGCAAGTCAATTTTCCTATAAATACAACTTGAAAATCTCTTTTCAAAACACACAAGCAGCGACCATCTCTAGGTCTACTTTTCTTCATCTTCTTGCTTTTGTTTTCATGCGGCGTTTTACTTCCATACCCGTTGCTGAGTTTAAGAGTGGGTAACTTGTATTGTGCTAATACAAATTATATCGGGCAGTCTTATCCTGGACACATCTTCGCATGTTGGGGTTTATCATTACTTTAAAGTATACCCGAGAACTAATGTGTTAAGGACAACTTGTTGAACCTGTGATTCTGCCCTTATCAATTTGTTCGTGGTAGAGTTGTTTGATACGGTTCTTTATATTTATTGTTTAATACATCTAACGTTTCTTCTATTGCTGCAAGACTCCAACAATCTTAACACATTAATATTCCTTGTCACAATGCGAAAAATACATGTTTCGACCCATGCCCATGCGCGTGTACCAAGCACCAAGTCCGTGTCTACTTGAAATTATTTTTTGCAAGTTTTTAACTCGATAAATAATTTATTTAAGAGTTTTATTTATGAAAAAATTCATTTTTTGTGTTTAATTGTTTTACAAGAAACAAAACTCGTTTTATAAGAAAAAACCTAAACCTAACTTGATTTGCAAGTTAATTTTCCTATAAATACAACTCGAAAATCTCTTTTCAAAACACACAAGCAGCGACCATCTCTAGGTCTACTTTTCTCCATCTTCTTGCTTTTATTTTCGTGCGGCGTTTTACTTCCATCCCCGTTGCTGAGTTTAAGAGTGGGTAACTTGTATTGTGCTAATACAAGTTATATCGGGCAGTCTTATCCTGGACACATCTTCGCACGTTGAGGTTTAGCATTACTTTAGAGTATACCCGCGAACTAATGTGTTAAGGACAGCTTATTAAACCTGTGATTCTGCCCTCATAAATTTGTTCGTGGTAGAGTTGTTTGATACGGTTCTTTATATTTATTGTTTGATACATCTGACGTTTCTTCTATTGTTGCAAGACTCCAACAATCTTAACACATTAATATTCCTTGTAACAATGCGAAAAATACATGTTTCGACCCATGCACATGCGCGTGTACCAAGCACCAAGTCTGTGTCTACTTGAAATTATTTTTTGCAAGTTTTTAACTTGATAAATAATTTATTTAAGAGTTTTATTTATGGAAAAGTTCCTTTTTTATGTTTAATTGGTTTACAAGAAAAAAAACTCGTTTTATATGAAAAAACCTAAACCTAACTTGATTTGCAAGTTAATTTTCCTATAAATACAACTCGAAATTCTCTTTTCAAAACACACAAGCAGCGACCATCTCTAGGTCTACTTTTCTTCATCTTCTTGCTTTTATTTTCATGCGGTTATCCCCGTTGCTGAGTTTAAGAGTGGGTAACTTGTATTGTGCTAATACAAGTTATATCGGGCAGTCTTATCCTGGACACATCTTCGCACGTTGGGGTTTAGCATTAATTTAGAGTATACCCGCGAACTAATGTGTTAAGGACAGCTTGTTGAACCTGTGATTCTGCCCTCATCAATTTTTTCGTGGTAGAGTTGTTTGATACGGTCCTTTATATTTATTGTTTGATACATCTGACGTTTCTTCTATTATTGCAAGACTCCAAGAATTTTAACACATTAATATTCCTTGTAACAATGCGAAAAATACATGTTTCGACCCATGCCCATGCGCATGTACCAAGGACCAAGTCCGTGTCTACTTGAAATTATTTTTTGCAAGTTTTTAACTTGATAAATAATTTATTTAAGAGTTTTATTTATGGAAAAGTTCCTTTTTTATGTTTAATTGTTTTACAAGAAACAAAACTCGTTTTATAAGAAAAAAACCTAAACCTAACTTGATTTGCAAGTTAATTTTCCAATAAATACAACTCGAAAATCTCTTTTCAAAACACACAAGCAGCGACCATCTCTAGGTCTACTTTTCTTTATCTTCTTACTTTTATTTTCGTGCGGTTATCCCCGTTGCTGAGTTTAAGAGTGGGTAACTTGTATTGTGCTAATACAAGTTATATCGGGCAGTCTTATCCTGGACACATCTTCGCACGTTGGGGTTTAGCATTACTTTAGAGTATACCCGCGAACAAATGTGTTAAGGACAGCTTGTTGAACCTGTGATTCTGCCTCATCACTTTTTTCGTGGTAGAGTTGTTTGATACGGTTCTTTATATTTATTGTTTGATACATCTGACGTTTTTTCTATTGTTGCAAGACTCCAACAATCTTAACACATTAATATTCCTTGTAACAATGCGAAAAATACATGTTTCGACCCATGCACATGCGTGTGTACCAAGCACCAAGTCCGTGTCTACTTGAAATTATTTTTTGCAAGTTTTTAACTTGATAAATAATTTATTTAAGAGTTTTATTTATGGAAAAGTTCCTTTTTTATGTTTAATTGTTTTACAAGAAACAAAACTCGTTTTCTAAGAAAAAAACCTAAACCTAACTTTATTTGCAAGTTAATTCTCCTATAAATACAACTCGAAAATATCTTTTCAAAACACACAAGCAGCGACCATCTCTAGGTCTACTTTTCTTCATCTTCTTGCTTTTATTTTCGTGCGGTTATCCTCGTTGCTGAGTTTAAGAGTGGGTAACTTGTATTGTTCTAATACAAGTTATATCGGGCAGTCTTATCCTGGACACATCTTCGCACGTTGGGGTTTAGCATTACTTTATAGTATACCCGCGAACTAATGTGTTAAGGACAGCTTGTTTAACCTCTGATTCTGCCCTCATCAATTTGTTCGTGGTAGAGTTGTTTGATACGGTTCTTTATATTTATTGTTTGCTGCATCTGACGTTTCTTCTATTGTTGCAAGACTCCAACAATCTTAACACATTAATATTCCTTATAACAATGCAAAAAAAACATGTTTCGACCCATGCCCATGCGTGTGTACCAAGCACCAAGTCCATGTCTACTTGAAATAATTTTTTGCAGGTTTTTAACTTGATAAATAATTTATTTAAGAGTTTTATTTATGGAAAAATTCCTTTTTTGTGTTTAATTGTTTTAGAAGAAACAAAACTCGTTTTATAAGAAAAAAACTTAAACCTAACTTGATTTGCAAGTTAATTTTCCTATAAATAAAACTAGAAAATCTCTTTTCAAAACACACTAGCAGCGACCATCTCTAGGTCTACTTTTCTTCATCTTCTTGCTTTTATTTTCGTGCAGCGTTTTACTTCCATCCCCGTTGCTGAGTTTAAGAGTGTGTAACTTGAATTGTGCTAATACAAGATATATCGGGCAGTCTTATCATGTACACATCTTCGCACGTTGGGGTTTAGCATTACTTTAGAGTATACCCGCCAACTAATGTGTTAAGGACAGCTTGTTGAACCTGTGATTCTTCCCTCATCAATTTGTTCGTGGTAGAGTTGTTTGATACGGTTCTTTATACTTATTGTTTCATACATCTGACGTTTCTTTTATTGTTGCAAGACTCCAACAATCTTAACACATTAATATTCCTAGTAACAATGCGAAAAATACATGTTTCGACCCATGCCCATGCGCGTGTACCAAGCACCAAGTCCGTGTCTACTTGAAATTATTTTTTGCAAGTTTTTAACTTGATAAATAATTTATTTATCGAAAAATTCCTTTTTTGTGTTTAATTGTTTTACAAGAAACAAAACTCGTTTTATAAGAAAAAAACCTAAACCTAACTTGATTTGCAAGTTAATTTTCCTATGAATACAACTCGAAAATCTCTTTTCAAAACACACAAGCAGCGACCATCTCTAGGTCTACTTTTCTTCATCTTCTTGATTTTATTTTCGTGCGGCGTTTTACTTCCATCCCCGTTGCTGAGTTTAAGAGTGGGTAACTTGTATTGTGCTAATACAAGTTATATCGGGCAGTCTTATCCTGGACACATCTTCGCACGTTAGGGTTTAGCATTACTTTAGAGTGTACCCGCGAACTAATGTGTTAAGGACAGCTAGTTGAACCTGTGATTCTGCCCTCATCAATTTGTTCGTGGTAGAATTGTTTGATACGGTTATTTATATTTATTGTTTGATACATCTGACGTTTATTCTATTGTTGCAAGATTCCAACAATCTTAACACATTAATATTCCTTGAAACAATGCGAAAAATACATGTGTCGACCCATGCCCATGCGCGTGTACCAAGCACCAAGTCCGTGTCTACTTGAAATTATTTTTTGCAAGTTTTTAACTTGATAAATAATTTATTTAAGAGTTTTATTTATGGAAAAATTCCTTTTTTGTGTTTAATTTTTTTACAAGAAACAAAACTCGTTTTATAAGAAAAAAACCTAAACCTAACTTGATTTGCAAGTTAATTTTCCTATAAATACAACTCGAAAATCTCTTTTCAAAACACACAAGCAGCGACCATCTCTAGGTCTACTTTTCTTCATCTTCTTACTTTTATTTTCGTGCGGCGTTTTACTTCCATCCCCGTTGCTGAGTTTGAGAGTGGGTAACTTGTATTGTGCTAATACAAGTTATATCGGGCAGTCTTATCCTGGACACATCTTCGCACGTTGCGGTTTAGCATTACTTTAGAGTATACCCGCGAACTAATGTGTTAAGGACAGCTTGTTGAACCTGTGATTCTTCCCTCATCAATTTGTTCGTGGTAGAGTTGTTTGATACGGTTCTTTATATTTATTGTTTGATACATCTGACGTTTCTTCTATTGTTGCAAGACTCCAACAATCTTAACACATTAATATTCCTTGTAACAATGCGAAAAATACATGTTTCGACCCATGCCCATGCGCGTGTACCAATCACCAATTCCGTGTCTACTTGAAATTATTTTTTGCAAGTTTTTAACTTGATAAATAATTTATTTAAGAGTTTTATTTATGGAAAAATTCCTTTTTTGTGTTTAATTGTTTTACAAGAAACAAAACTCATTTTATAGGACAAAAAACCTAAACCTAACTTGATTTGCAAGTTAATTTTCCTATAAATGCAACTCGAAAATCTCTTTTCAAAACACACAAGCAGCGACCATCTCTAAGTCTACTTTTCTTCATCTTCTTGTTTTTATTTTCGTGCGGCGTTTTACTTCCATCCCTGTTGCCAGTTTAAGAGTGGGTAACTTGTATTGTGCTAATACAAGTTATATCGGGCAGTCTTATCCTGGACACATCTTCGCACGTTGGGTTTTATCATTACTTTAGAGTATACCCGCGAACTAATGTGTTAAGGACAGCTTGTTGAACCTGTGATTCTGCCCTCATCAATTTGTTCGTGGTAGAGTTGTTTGATACGGTTCTTTATATTTATTGTTTGATACATATACTTCTATTGTTGCAAGACTCCAACAATCTTAACACATTAATATTCCTTGTAACAATGCGAAAAATACATGTTTCGACCCATGCCCATGCGCGTGTACCAAGCACCAAGTCCGTGTCTACTTGAAATTATTTTTTTCAAGTTTTTAACTTGATAAATAATTTATTTAAGAGTTTTATTTATGGAAAAATTCCTTTTTTGTGTTTAATTGTTTTACAATAAACAAAACTCGTTTTATAAGAAAAAAAACCTAAACCTAACTTGATTTGCAAGTTAATTTTCCTATAAATACAACTCGAAAATCTCTTTTCAAAACACACAAGAAGCGACCATCTCTAGGTCTACTTTTCTTCATCTTCTTGCTTTATTTTCGTGCGGCGTTTTACTTCCATCCCCCTTGCTGAGTTTAAGAGTGGGTAACTTGTATTGTGCTAATACAAGTTATATCGGGCAGTCTTATCCTGGACACATCTTCGCACGTTGGGGTTTAGCATTACTTTATAGTATACCCGCGAACTAATGTGTTAAGGACAGCTTGTTTAACCTCTGATTCTGCCCTCATCAATTTGTTCGTGGTAGAGGTTTTTGATACGGTTCTTTATATTTATTGTTTGATACATCTGACGTTTCTTCTATTGTTGAAAGACTCCAACAATCTTAACACATTAATATTCCTTGTAACAATGCAAAAAATACATGTTTCGACCCATGCCCATGCGTGTGTACCAAGCACCAAGTCCGTGTCTACTTGAAATTATTTTTTGCAAGTTTTTAACTTGATAAATAATTTATTTAAGAGTTTTATTTATTGAAAAATTCCTTTTTTGTGTTTAATTGTTTTACAAGAAACAAAACTCGTTTTATAAGAAAAAAACCTAAACCTAACTTGATTTCCAAGTTAATTTTCCTATAAATACAACTCGAAAATCTCTTTTCAAAACACACAAGCAGCGACCATCTCTAGGTCTACTTTTCTTCATCTTCTTGCTTTTATTTTCGTGCGGCGTTTTACTTCCATCCCCGTTGGTGAGTTTAAGAGTGTGTAACTTGAATTGTGCTAATACAAGATATATCGGGCAGTCTTATCATGTACACATCTTCGCACGTTGGGGTTTAGCATTACTTTAGAGTATACCCGCCAACTAATGTGTTAAGGACAGCTTGTTGAACCTGTGATTCTTCCCTCATCAATTTGTTCGTGGTAGAGTTGTTTGATACGGTTCTTTATACTTATTGTTTCATACATCTGACGTTTCTTCTATTGTTGCAAGACTCCAACAATCTTAACACATTAATATTCCTAGTAACAATGCGAAAAATACATGTTTTGACCCATGCCCATGCGCGTGTACCAAGCACCAAGTCCGTGTCTACTTGAAATTATTTTTTGCAAGTTTTTAACTTGATAAATAATTTATTTAAGAGTTTTATTTATGGAAAAATTCCTTTTTTGTGTTTAACTGTTTTACAAGAAACAAAACTCGTTTTATAAGAAAAAAAACCTAAACCTAACTTGATTTGCAAGTTAATTTTCCTATAAATACAACTCGAAAATCTCTTTTCAAAACACACAAGAAGCGACCATCTCTAGGTCTACTTTTCTTCATCTTCTTGTTTTTATTTTCGTGCGGCGTTTTACTTCCATCCCCGTTGCTGAGTTTAAGAGTGGGTAACTTGAATTCTGCTAATACAAGATATATCAGGCAGTCTTATCCTGTACACATCTTCGCACGTTGGGATTTAGCATTACTTTAGAGTATACCCGCGAACTAATTTGTTAAGGACAGCTTGTTGAACTTGTGGTTCTGCCTCATCAATTTGTTCGTGGTAGAGTTGTTTGATACGGTTCTTTATATTTATTGTTTGATACATCTGACGTTTCTTCTATTGTTGCAAGACCCCAACAATCTTAACACATTAATATTCCTTGTAACAATGCGAAAAATACATGTTTCGATCCATGCCCATGCGCGTGTACCAAGCACCAAGTCCGTGTCTACTTGAAATAATTTTTTGCAAGTTTTTAACTTGATAAATAATTTATTTAAGAGTTTTATTTATGGAAAAATTCCTTTTTTTTGTTTAATTGTTTTACAAGAAACAAATCTCGTTTTATAAGAAAAAAACCTAAACCTAACTTGATTTGCAGGTTAATTTTCCTATAAATACAACTCGAAAATCTCTTTTCAAAACACACAAGCAGCGACCATCTCTAGGTCTACTTTTCTTCATCTTCTTGCTTTTATTTTCGTGCGGCGTTTTACTTCCATCCCTGTTGCTGAGTTTAAGAGTGGGTAACTTGTATTGTGCTAATACAAGTTATATCGGGCAGTCTTATCCTGGACACATCTTCGCACGTTGGGGTTTAGCATTACTTTAGAGTATACCCGCCAACTAATGTGTTAAGGACAGCTTGTTGAACCTGTGATTCTGCCCTCATCAATTTGTTCGTGGTAGAGTTGTTTGATACGGTTCTTTATATTTATTGTTTGATA